>NW_003852512.1:5029621-5034236 GCF_000181295.1 Otolemur garnettii
CACAGGTGCCATGTATGCTATATACCTTTTTCATCACAGAAACTTTCCAGATCTCCTTTGCCCCCAGAGATATCCCTTCTTTCTCCAAAGAAAATATATGGCTTCTTGTACCTTTCCTGTAGAACTGACTCATATTCTGGTTATCTGTGTACTTTTGTACCTTATGCATTTTCTTCTTTCTTGTACTACATGAAAGCACAATTCCTGGCACTTAGAAAATATTTGGTAACTATCATATCCATCAACATGACTATAATTGGATATCTCTGTTAAGTTTGGCTACAACATTCAAACTATAAGACTATTTTCCTTGTTTTAAACCAAAACAAATTTATCTATCAAATAGTAATATCTTGGGGCTAGCCAACTTTATTCTGTAACCTTACCCATAAAATACTTCTCGAAAATCCAATTCATCCTCTAAATTAAAATATCTGGTATTATTATAAATATAATGCAAGATGTGAAGGAAATTGCAAATGAGGTATTTAGAACAGAGCTCTAACTCCCATCTTTAAAATTTATGATATTTTTATAAAATAAATTTCTGTAGTTCATTTCCCTGTTTGAGGATCTCTGGTGACTCTTTATCACACTTGGAATATACTTAGAACTCCTTTTGTGTGTTAGTGGTCCCTGCTTATTCTGGTTCTTCACCATCTCTGGGATCCTCTGCTCTCATTCTCTCTCTCTTAAATGATGCCAGTGTCACCTACTCATAGAGGCCTTCCTTGACACCCTACCTGAAATAGGCCCCATTGCTATCTTCTTCATAATACAAGCAGTCCCCGAGTTATAAGCATCTGATTTACATACAACTTGCATGTACAAATGGAGGCTATTCCAGTAAGTCCCCAAATTACAAACGTCTGACAGACATACAACTTGCACTAAAAAATGGAGGCTATTACCAATAAAGGTAAATGTACTCTTCCAATTTACATACAAATTCAACTTAAGAACAAACCTACAGAATCTATCTCATTCATAACCTGGGGACTGTCTGCCCTTACAGCTTTCTAAAAACTCTCAGGCTTAATTGTTAATTGTATTGCTGTATTTCATAATATACAGTTCCTAAGGGTCAGGTGTACTTACTACTATAATCGGAGCACGCAGAACAGTCTAGCACAGTGTAGATTCAAAATATATGAGATCTGACAATTAAGTTTGAGAACTTGCCGTCATGTACATACATCAGCAGCAATGTACAAACAGCTCAGTAAAGTTTCATAACCTTGGTATGTGTGTCTCACAGCTATGTTCATGTCGACGTGTAGCTGTGCCTTCCTGAACGGCTTTCATGTTCATTATTGCTGTAGCATGATTTTGAGTCATAAGAGTGTCAGAGTTTAAATTAGGGGAACGAGCAAGCATTAAATTCTTTGTTAAATTTGGGAAGAGTGGCAGTGAAATCAGGGACATGTTAGTCCAAGTTTGTGGGGATAATTCCACAAAGAAAATAGCAGTAAACAAATGGATTACACATTTTCTCAGTGGAGAGAAAGCATCACTGATAAAGAAAGATCAGGGTGGCCAGTAACAAACAGAGCTGGGACAAACACTGCAAAAATTCATCAAATTATCCAGGAAAAATTGTCAGCTGATTGTGAGAAGTATAACAGACCAAGTAAACATCGATATAGAAACAGTTAGGAACATCTTCACTGAAAATCTTGGCATGAGAAATGTGTGGCTCTTGTATCACAACAAGGAACCAATTCACGCAGCACTGTCTCGAGGTTTTAACCAGTAAACAAATAACTGTATTGGAACACCTTCACCACTTAGCCCTTAATGACTTTTTTCTTTACCTGAAGCTAAAGGAAATATCAGAAGGAAAATATTTTGATGACATTGAGAACATTAAGACTAATATGACAGCTCCAATGGATATTCCAGAAGGACTTCAAAATTGCTTTGAAGGTTAGACTAGCCATTTGTGTTGGTGTACAACTTCTAGAGGGGAGTACTTCCCAGGTGATCATACTGATACTCAGCAATGAGGTATGAAGCCCTTTTCTAGGATGAGTTTGCAAACTTATATGTCAGAATTCTTATGTATTTTTGGAAAACTAAATATATGATTAATAAATGACTACATGATAATGACTACTGTAACAGGGGCAATATTAATTTACATAAATTAATTCTAGGAATTGTATTCACAGTTCATTTGGAGTGATAGCTACACTTTGTACATTCATAAACCTAAGGTTTTGGAGAAAAGTATATACATTAGCCTGGATATTTCGTGGAGTTATTACTTAACACCAAAGAAGTAACAAAAGCTTGAATTTTGTTATCACCAGAAAATGTGAAAATGCAAGCAGCTTTTTTCTGGTTTTGATAACTTTAAATAATTCATATTTACAACTCTGATGGATGTTTTGAGCTTGTCTTAGACTGAAAAACATTAGTTTTCATAATCCCAGATATCAGTTTGCTCAAATCCACACAGGATTTGATGACTGAAGGCCATGGGGAAGCTCATTTTATTTGGCTTCTAATTGAAATGAGGAAAATATCCTATGTAGATGATCTTCTCATATAAATCAGCAGTTTCCAACATCTTATTTCTTACAAGTAATTCATTTTGTACTTCTAATATATTTATTTTAATTTATTTACATGTATAATTTTACATAAATGCATCATATGTGAACATATTCACAGGTACTGTGTGCAGTCGTTTTATTATTCTACTTTATGTTATTTGTTTGCAATTCTCCCAACCCAGTAAGCTCCTGCCTAATGTTAGCAAATTGTGTGTATATTTGTGACATACACATGCATGCAGAACACGGAATACTTTTTTGAAAATCTAATGTATATTCTTGGACATTTTCATTTATGTTTATATAAACATAGAAATATAAAACTATATACATATATGGGTGTTTGCATTCATATATATATAACAAGCAACCTACATACATTCACACATAACTAACAAATGTGGTGAAGATTCTTTTGGGCTTATTTGAACAAATCAAAATTATATTCTACACACTTTCCTGCATTTGTAGTTTCTTGGGTTAGAATACCTTGTGGAAATTCTTTACAGTCACCTGGTATACCTCTCATTATTTTTGATGGCTGAATTATATTCCATGCTATGGTATAATACAAATCATATAACCACTTCCAAATGGTTGACCATTCATTTGATTTCTGTTGTCTTCTATTCAATAATACATCCCAGGGCATTTTAGCAAAAACTGGAGCTTTTCATCTATGAGATAGATTCCTAGGAATGAGTTTGTTAATTGAAAAGTTCTATTTTTCTATATTAATAATTATTATCAGATAGCTTTTGAAAAAGGCTTTATGAGTTACATATCTATCTTGTTATAAAAATTTCCTTTTTGTCTGTATTCCCACCAGGCGTTACTAATTATTTAAATGTTACCAGTTTGATGAGTGTAAAGTGATATTCATTTTGTCTTAATTTGCATTTCTATAACTACTAATGAATTCTAATGTGTTTGCAGACTGTTTATAAAGTTTTTTATGAATAGCCTATACATATTGGCTGGCCATATTTTTATCATCTGTTGAATTGTTTTCATATTAGCATTAGCAGGAGGTCTTGGGTATTTAATTAGCACTACACTCTAACCAACTGAGCTAACCAGTCACCTGCAGTGTGTGCGTGTATGTATTAATCTTTTGTCTACTGTGTGTATTAAAATTTATTTGAAAACACTTATGACTCCACCCAAATGGAGTATTCCCATTTATCCAGATCCTCCACCTTACAACTTAAAAATCCAGGCAATGATACATCCAGAAAAGCATGAGACGACTCAGAAAGGTAGACTACCCAGGGATCCCTGACCTGAGGAATAATGTGATATTGAGTTTCCTAGATTTTCTATTTCCTTCCTTATATTTCGGATAAGGCACTACAGGCATTTCCAACCTAGAAATGTCAAAAACAACAAGCAACAACAAAGAGACAAAAATCTTTCAAGGAAAACCTATTGCCCCTAGCCAAAAAACCAGGAAAGGACTGGATTAACAACAGAAAATATTTTGGTAATATTTTTGCCTAACTCCAGCCCCACACAAATAGGCCATAGGGGATAGCCTCTTCACCTCTTTGCTCCCACCCTTTGGTTTTATTAGGGAGGATTAAGGATTCTATTCCTCGCTGAAGATAACTGTATTCAGATTTCCTTGTCAAGGAAATATGATCAAAGCTTAGCAGAGAGTTAGCCTTCCGTTCCCTAGCTGGCAGAAACAGGCAACAATTTTCCCACAGGACTGGGTACATAAACCTAAAAGACAGACGATATGTCATCTCTCAGTTGGCAGAAGAAAGAGGTACTCTGATTCCCCTGCCAGGATAGTGTCAGTAGGATCTAGTGGTAAGCTGATCCTTTTATATCTCAGTGATGACCCTGAACTAGATGGTTCAAAATAGGAATAATTGGCACTCTTCCACCCAATAAATGCAAAGACATCTTGTCCTTATGAATGTAAAATAATGCAGCCTTTGTAGAATATGGTTTAATAGTCCCACAAAAAATTAAACAGAAAATACTATATATACCAGTAATTCCACTTCAGAGTTTATAACTTAAGTAATTGAAAATTCCAACTCTTGGCT
>NW_003852512.1:5034478-5052976 GCF_000181295.1 Otolemur garnettii
AAAAAAAAAAAAAAAAGAAAAGAAAATTCCAACTCTTGATTTGTAGATGTACAAGGATCTTTTTGAAACTTCTTTTTAACTTAACTTTATTAAATCATAACTAAATACATTTATGGAGTACAATAGTGATGATTTGATATACAGTGTGGAATGCTTAAATCAAACTAATTAACATAACCATCACATCACCTCACTTGTTTTTGTGGTAAGACATTTATAATATACTCTTAGTTGTTTTGAAATGTACCCTTACATTGTGTGCATTATGTGATCTAACCAGGTCACATGATTAGTAAAGATATCCATTAATTTCAGTATGTCTAGGACCACACAAGGATTCTAGGTATAAAATTGCTCAAAAAGGGTCAAAGTTATCTTAAAATTATTCATTTAGTGTGTTATCAAAATCTTGGAATTGCAGAATCTGAGTAAGGAGTATACTGGAGTTTACCACTACTATCTTTATTTAAGTCATTTTTTAGAAATAGAAGAAAGTTTTTGATGTAAAAAGCTATAGAGTGTATCATACCAACTGCATATATATGGTACTCTGGAACAGGCAAAACTATGGAGACAGCAAAAATTAGTGGTTGGCAGGGATTCGGGAGAGGGATGGATGGATAAGTAGGCGTAATACACAGACTTTCACAGCAGTGAAGGTCTTCTGTATGGTACTCTAAAGGTAGATATATAACAGTATATATTTTTCATTGCCTTAAAATGTGTAAGACAAAGAGTGAATCTTTATGAAATTATAATTTTAATTAATAGTAATAAATCAACATTGGTCCATCAATTGTAACACATATACCACACTGTAGGATATAATAATAGGGAAAACTATAGGAAGGAGAGAGGGCATAGCTATGTATTTTAAGATCAATATGTTGGTAAGCCTAACAATACACTTAAAAATTATAATAATGGAGAATATGGTGCACTAGAAGCATCCTCCACACACTGCCTCACAGAAAGGATTAAAGTGGGCTGTGGACAATCACTTTCAGAGCAACAGTCTAAGAGAGAGCATTTGGTTAACAGAGAGGTGACTGGAGGCTCCCAAAGGGAAGAAAAAGGAAGACAGGTGATTCTTTCCATGTGATCAGAGGTATACAGAGAAGGTGCCCACATGTAAGGAGGGGACAAAGCAGAGAATTCTGAGGCTCCACACTTTTCCCATATGTATTTAGCAATCTGAGCTGGGGAAGGGACTCTCCACTGGAGCAGGCTATTGGACCGACATAGGGAGCTGACTGGAAATTGTGCAGCTGCATTTCTCCAGAGAGAAGGCCTCACAGAGACTCATTTACTTGAAACCCTGGGGCACTGTGGCTGATGCCTTTTTGAGTTCCCAGGTACAGAGTGCGGTGTATACCTGGGGATCAGATCCATTGGTATTGCCTCCTCATTGTCCCTGATGAGCCCGGGAGGGAACGGGGAGGCTGGGCACTCTCCCGCGTCCTGTGGACAGATGCAGCACACTCCCACTGCTGATAGGGGATTTGGGCAGGGTAAACACTTGGGCTGCTGGAACCAATCCTCACCACCCTAATGGTATGGGGTCAACAGTACTCGAGTTTCCATGTTCTAACAATTGCTGCAGGATGGAACTAGGCAGGGGGTTCACTCTGCAGTGCACTGACTACCAGTGACAGCCACAGCATCACAGTGAGATGTGAGACACAGGACAGTTAAAGGGTCATAGTGCATCATCCCTTCTCCTTCTGGGTCAGTTGTCTTCAGTAGGATTCAATTTTGTTATCTCTTCATTGAATAAAAAAGATCCCAGCAGAGGAGAAGAGATACACAATGTACCTATCTATCCTAAGATGAGATAATGTGTTTCAGATGAGAAAGACTTAGAATAATAACCCTCGAAACAGAAACAAGAAAGCTTTTCTGCCATGCCCAAAAGATCACAGAAGTTCTCTACCAATGGACTCAAACGAAAAAGAAATGGTTGAAATGTCAGATAAGAAATTCTGAATATGGAGAGCAAGTAAGGTCA
The DNA here is from genome assembly GCF_000181295.1 of Otolemur garnettii. Classification (NCBI taxonomy): domain Eukaryota; kingdom Metazoa; phylum Chordata; class Mammalia; order Primates; family Galagidae; genus Otolemur; species Otolemur garnettii. Next base: position 5,036,487 of record NW_003852512.1, read on the forward strand.
ATGGGATAGATGAGAAAGTTGAAAAGCTTGAAGTGCAAGTGTCTTTTCATAAAATGTCTTTTTTTTCTTTGTGTAAATACCTAGTGGTAAGATTGCTGGGCTAAATAGTAGAATTACTTTTATTTATTTGAGGTATTTCATACTACTTTCCACAGAGGCTGCATTAGCTTGTGGACCCACTAACCGTATGTGTTCCTTTCTCTCCACATCCATGCTAGCACTTGTCATGTTTGAAAGTTTTAGATAGACCATTCTCACAGGAACTAGATGATGCCTCATTGTGGTTTTGATTTGCATTTCCATGATAATTAAAGATGTTGAACGTTTTTTCCTGTGTTTATTGGCCACTAAACTAGCTTTGTTCTTTGTTTCTGTTCATGTCCTTTGCCCACTTTTTAATTTCGTTGCTTGAATTTTTCCATTCTGATTTGCTTAAGTTTCCCATAGATTCTGGTTATCAATCCTTTACTAGATGTACAGCATGCAAATATTTTCTCCTACTCTGTAAGTTGCCCATTTACACTATTGATTGTGCAGAAACTTTTTAATCTTACCGGGTCTCCATTTGTTTATTTTTCTTATTGCTGTGACTTCTTTTGGGGTCTTCATAAATTCTTTCCATAGGCCAATATTTCAATTTTTCCCAACATTTCCTCTAGAAACAATAAAGGTAGCAAGGCTGTCCATGGCTGAGACAAAAGTACAGAAGGACCTGCCATTTCCTCTCCTTCTTCACTTTTTTGATTTTCATTCATTCAGTCACTGACTGAACCAATGCCCCAACCTTTCAGTCCTTCCCCCTCCAGCTTTACCAAGCCCTAATGCACTCTGGAAATGATAGACTGGAAAAAGGTTTATTTGCCATTCTTTCCTTTTATGTATATCTGGAAATTCCTACAATAAAAATGCTTAAAGTATGCCTGGAGTCTCCCTGTAATTTTTTTCTGTGTACAGTGTGAAGGAGGGATTCATTTATATTGGGGTCTTTGTGTGGAGACTCAGTTACTCTACAGTCATTCATTTTTAAAAAAGACAGTCTCCCTTCTCTGAATCTGAACTTTTTTTCTTTTTTTTTTTCATAAATTAAAGTTGTGTCTAAACATTTTTGTTTTTTAGGACACTCAATTCAGTTCCACTGGTCTAATTGTCAATCTTTGCACTGAAATCTAGAATTCTTCATGACAATAGCTTTTTCATAATTGTTACTGTCTGGGGGAGTAATTGTTCAAGTCATCTATTTTTCTCAAGAACATTAAAGCTATGCTTGGCCATTTGCATGGCTTTATATTGTAGAAACGTCTTATTACATTTACAGATGCATTCAAATACAAAACCCTTTGACTGTTTTCAACTGGAATTGTAAGCAATCTGTAAATTTATTTCAGGAAGAACTAACATGTTCACAAAATTAAATGTTCACATGCATGAATACATTTTATTTTATGCATACTTAGTGCTTCCTTAATTTATCTAAATAACATTTTATTAATATATCATTTCTGTTATGTTCTTAATTTTTCTGGTTAACTTTATTCTAAGGTACTCGATCTTTTGTTATGTTAGGTGACAAGTTATATATTGTTTCCTTTCATTTTCATACTCTTTGTTGCTGTGAGTAAATAGTTTTATTTATTTTTAGAATAAAAGTAAACAACATATTGATAAAATGTTACTTAGCATAAACGTGAAACCTTAAGGAGAAATGAGCCTACCTACCATCATGGAGTATGGGAGGTGGGGTAAGGGGTAGAAAATCTACTCCTTCCCTACTGTTAACTCTGAAATACCTGAGTGGAGTTGGCTAGATGTGGAGTTTCCTGGTTTCTCTCTTGGGAGTATAACTTCAGGTCCACAGAGGTAAGAGTTACACTCCTAGTTATATTCATCATCGAGGTAAATATTCTTAAATGTATTGAAAGAACCTCCTACCACAGAAGGAGACCCAAACCTGTCCTGCCCTGGCTGTTAGCCCTAAGAAGCCCCAGGCAGAGTCTAGGGTCTGTTGTTCCCTGATTTCAATTTCAGGAATCCTTAAGAGTTGAGTCTTCTGAGAAGAATGTCCTTCAGTCAGTAGTGGGTGAAGTACCATGTGGGGTCAGTCATCAAGTTGAGGATCCTGAGGAAGATCTGAGGGGACCTCCCAACATGGAGGAGGCCTTCATCCTGCCCTACACTCTTCTACAGCTCTGATAGGCCCCAGGTAGAAGTGAATGGATATAGTATTCCTGTCTTTTATTTTGGGAATCTGAGAAAAGTATGTTTTCATTTCAGAGTGCCCTACTGAAATCAGGAAAGAGAAGAATCCCAGGCCCTGCCAAACTTCAAGGTTAAGACTCAGGAAGAACTGAGGGGACATTTAATCACAGGGAAATTTGGCACCAGCCCTATCCTGCCCCTGCTGTCATCCCTGAGATTCTCTAGACAGGGGTGTCAGGAAGATCAACCCCCCATTTCCTCTTCATCGGTCTCATAGAGATGGACTTTGGGTCCTAATGGACTTATAATGAGTTTGGCCAATACAGGGGAAGTTCAAGTCTTGACAGGAACAAATATAAATATCTTGAAAGAGTGAGGGATGCAGAGTTAAGCTTGTCTTTGTTTTCAACCTAGGAAACCCAGGTAGGGTTAGCCCAGTGTGATAGGGGTAATTGTTCCTGTCTTCCATCTGTTCAGGGAAAGGAGAGTGTTATTATGAAAGGGCCAAGCTCAGTACACAAAAGAGAAGAATCCCAGGCTCTTCCAGCTGTGAAGGTGAGGGCTATGAGAAAGGATTTAAGGAACCTCTCAGTGCATAGCTTTGCCTTTGCTATGAACAGTGGGAGAGGAAAAGAGATCAGATGTGGTGAATCTTGACTTTTATCTTTGGATACAGAGAGGTCAGACCCTGAGTGGTCAGCAGAAGTATTCCCAAACCCAATTAGGCATCAAGAAGCCTCTAATAGAGAAGGGAGGGGGAGCTTCTGCTTCAAACAGAGGGGAACTAGAAGAAAGCCATCTTTTCTGTCAGGCCTGGGAGGCTTTAAGAAAGTTGCTTAGTCAGAGAATCACACATTTTCACATCCTATTTGAAATCTCAGGGCACTGAGGATCTTGGCTTGAGGGTACCATAAACCCCAAAACACAAAGGCTGTGCTTTCAGTCTGCAGTCTGAGGGGCCTCTCGAGTTTCTCTTAAAGAGTCTCCAAGAACCAAATGTGAAGGCTTTGGTTTGAGGCACACATATTAATGTCAACACAACAGAGCAGTGCCAGAAAATGCCAGGAGTAAAAGTGACAAGCACACCCTGAATGAATGTGTACCAAGGCCCCTACTCACTCTAGAATACAGAGTATCCCATTGTTCCTGGCCCACTGGGCCTACTGTCAATCCTGAGCCTCATGTTCTGCCTGATGTCTGTACTCTGAGAAGCTTTCTCACAGGCTGACCAGGAAAGAAACTCTATTAGTCCCTAAAGCACTCTTTAAATAGAAGACCTGTGAGTCAGCCTTCATGAGAGCCATAGTTGGTAAATTTCTCAGTTGAGTCCACTCATGCTGTCTTTCTCCCCTGACACATAAGATCTCATCACCCACACTTCTGATCACACTTCTGAGTCATCATGCCTCACTCACCAAAGCATCCATGCTTGTCCTTTGAGAACACTTTCATGCTGTATCTGCAACATAGACTTGGTGGGTACACAGGTTCCTATAGCTGAAGAGGAGGAAGAAACTTCCTCTATTTCCTTCTTTCAACTACTTCTCCTCTTCTTCTTTGATTCTGGGCATTCCAGAGAATCAGGGCCTGCTGTTGGTATGCTTACTGCTGGGGTGCCAAGTTTTTTTTATATTTATTTACATGCCAAATCCTCTCTAGATTTCCTTATCCTCCTCCACTTCATGGAGCACATCACATGAAGAGTCCAGCAGCTAAGAAGAGGAGGAGAACTCAAGCACTTTGCAGTCTTCCACAGACACCGAATCCTTGGCCAGAGACCCACTAGAAGAAAAGGTGACCAATTTGGTACATTTCCTGATAAGTACCAATTGAAAGAGCACATCACAAAGGCAGAAATGCTAACAGTTCTCATAAAGATTGTCACGAGAATGAATTTCAAGTGATCTTCAATAAACCTTCCATATGCAGGTGATCAGTGTCATTAACATGAAGGAAATGGACTTCATTCATTCCTTCATTCATTCATTCCTGTCTTTGTTGATACACTGGACCTCACTTATAATGAGATGCTTGAGGATGACCAGAACATGCCTAAAATAGCCTCCTGGTAATTATCTTGGGTGTGATCATCAAAGAAGGCAACTGTACCACCAAAGAAGTCATCTGAGATTTCCTGAATATGGTATGAGTGTATGCTGGGAGGAAGAACTTCATCCATGGGGAACCTCATGACCATAGACTGGGTATAAGAAAATTCCTGAGAGTAATGGCAAGTGCCCAAGAATTATCCTTCATGCTATGAATTTGTGTGAAGTTCAAGAGCTTTGGTTAACATACTAGAGATTGGCTCCACATTCTTCTCAGGCTGGCCTAGGGAGGCTGTGACAGATGAGGAGGAGAGAGCCCTGGCCAGGATAGCCACAAGAACAGTGGTAATGCCTTGTTCATTGTACAGCATTGATCAGTAGCTTTGCCTGGTCCAAGTAAAGAGTGCCATAAATACTTCATTTGCTGTTGCAAGAGGGTAATCAGCATTCTAAGTAGGTAGGGCCGGAGTCAAGCAGGAGAGAATATACTATAGCACAACTTTGTACTCCTGTTCTTTATGACTGACCTGGAGGTTTATCTTTTGTCCTGTTTTGATCATTTCCTAAAACTGTTTCTTTTATTCAGAAGGTTTATTTCAAGATATTAAAAGGGTACAAATGTTTTTGGTTATATCAATCACTTTTGTAATGTTTGAGTCATGGCTATAAGTGTGCCCACCACCCAGATAGTATTTGTTGTACCCATGAGGTAGATTTTCACCCATCCCCTCCATCATCCTTGATTTATATTAATTTTTACTTCTCTCTATTCACATGTGTACTCATCAGTTATTTCCACTTTAATATTGAGTACATGTGGTGTTTGTTTTTCCATTCTTTAGACACTTTACATAGAATTATGGTCTCCAGTTCCATATGAATTGTTGAAAAAGATATTAATATATCATTTTTATGACTGAATAGCACTCCATTATATCTATATCTATATCAATATCTATATCTAGACTCATTTTGATATTCTACTCATGAATTGATGGGCACATAGATTGATTCCATGTTTTTGCAATTGTAAACTGTGCTGCAATAAACGTTCTAGTTCAGGTGCCTTTTTGATAAAATGACTTCTTTTGTATAGATACTGAGTAGTGGGATTTCTAAATTGAATGATAGTATGGAGATTCCTCAAAGAACTAATAAAAAGTTTGATTAGGTTTAGAGAAAAAGTTTTTGAATAAGATTGACCACACATTTACTTTTTTTTTTTCAGGTTTGAGGATAAGAATTTTGATATTTTGCAAACAAAATAGGAAACTTCTCATTTTTTTTCTGTGATCCTATATGAGAGAGCATGCTATTGGAAAAGAAATTTCCTTGAAAATGTGAAAGTTCCCAGAAACAAAATAAACAAGGATTCAATCAACAAAGCAAAAAACATAAAAGATGATTTATTATTGGTTCCACTAATTCCGTTCAATCTTTTGCTTCAAAATAATAAAGACTTAAATTCATATTTGCTTGGCTTACTCAAGAAAATGGGAGAAATCTTAATAAATCTTAAAAAATGAATGTCCCTTCTCACTGGCTCCTTTTTTACTCTAAAATGAATTGACCCTTTGTTTTTTATGGTGCTTTATTAATAGTGGACATTCCAGGATAAGAAAGACACACACCTGCAGATGAAATTGTAGAGTATAGGAGCATCAGTAAGAAAGATAGTGAGATGACCTCAAAGACCTACAGGGCAGGTTTAAAAAAAAAAAAAGACTAAGGGGGTAATACTCAATGGAAGAATCAGCATATAAATGACTTGATCCAAAGCATTCCTTTTTGGGAGTTGGTTAGGAATATGGGTGCTGGTGGAAGGAATAATGGTGTGTATTATAGAACATCTTATGTGAATAAGTTTGATAAATCTCTAAATCACTGTTACCAACTGGATTTTTCAGTGTGGTCTGAGTAGGCAAGTTAACTGTAGAAATGTACCATAGATCTGCTAAGACTCCACACCTGACTTTAGAATCACACCTTTTGGGAAGAGCACAGCTTCATCCCCCACATCATTCTAGGTGGTTACATCTTTTGACTGTTTTGGTGATCCATTGTGCCCATGCCAGTGTCCCAGGCCTAGCACCATCTTGATGCCTGGTCATGGCTGGTGTGCTTCCCCCACAGTGGAATTCTTCTGTGGAGTTAGAGGATGTGAGTGAGTATAGTTGGTGACTGATGACCAACAGTTGAAACAGGCAGGGACACAATGAGCAGTGGAATGCAGTGTATAGCCACAAGGAGAAAGAATTAGAGTGGGAATGCCCTGGGACTAATCACCTAAGTGACTGTGCAGATAAAGGGCTGGGTGTGGATCTGTCTTGAAAAGTTGTCCGGATGGTGCCCTCCCACTTAGATAGCCTCCTTTGGATTCTGAGCTATCAGCACCCTGGAGAATGGATGCCTTGCATCTATGAGTGCTTCTGGCCTATATAGTCACTAGATATTGTCTGGGATAGTGGATTGACCCAAGGTGCAGACATGTGCAGGGAGGATGAAAAACTCACTACTTTGTTAAACTATTAGCAATGAGCGGAGTACAGGGCAGGAAGCATCAGGTAGTATGTTGTTGAGAGTTTCCCCATATCCAAGATTGTGTGCAGGCCTGAGTACAGGACTTTCACAATAACACTCTCAGTGTTACATGGGTAGCTGTGGTAGCTTGGGTGTTTTTAACAAAGGTAGGAAGTTTAAGTAAGGAGCATTATCCATATTTAGAATCATTGAATATGACCCTTCAGTATTTTTGTAGATTCATTCCTTCTTTCATGTGTTCACTCATTCATACTACAAACATTTATTGAACATACATACGATGAGTCAAGAATATCAAGTAAGCAAACAAAAAGTAAGTGACAAGGCACTTAATTCACTAATTCCCTCTACGTGAGAGAAGGTGAAAGGGAAACCAATTCTAGAGAATTTTGGGAGACTGGGCATTGTGATAAGCTGGATAACTAGATCAACAACTAGGTAGAAGCTGTTCCTAGTTGATATTGAGGATAAAGGAGGAAAAGTTAATGGTGACTTGCACAAAGGTAGAGATGATGAAGGATATGGCAGATTCGGTTAGTATGGGCCCTGTAGATAATGAAGTTAAGTTGGTTTACCGGGTCAACCTGCTTGATGGGCAGTGGCAAATATGAAGCTATTAGGAGTGGGTCCTGGGCTGGAGGTTAGGCTAGGCTGCATCAACAGAGAGTTGTATACATAGAGATCAACATGCTATATGATGCTACCTCCCCTCCTACAAACACAATTAGCAACAAAAATTACAAAAAGCAGAGTACATTCACAGAAATCTAATCAGTGGACATGAGGATGGCAGAGTAGTCAGAAGAACTTAATCCCAGAGTCCTTTCCAGTGAACTTCCTGTCTTCCCTGTGCCCTCAGCATTCTGGGTCCTGACATCCAACCACAGAGCTCTGGCCTTTCTCCCATCAACTCTGCTTGGAAGGCCCTTACACAGAACATGAACTTTCTCTTGCTCCTACACAGACACTGATCTTTGTGGACCCTTTTATACCCATTAAACTGAATCCCAGTTTTGCTGCCTGGCTTTCTGGTATTGCCAAAATATGCTTATATTATATGGTCTTGTTATTGTTACAATTTCTGAAAAGAGCTGTGTAATACAGCATATCCTTGTCTTTATAAATACAGTTCCCTATACTTTTTGCTATCTTTCTTGTCACTTCTCTATAGCCTTTTGTTGTTTTAAATTCTCAGACTGACATCAAATATTTCAACTTGCAGATTTTTTTTAAAAGAACCAGATTATTTTCCCTTGATAGTCACAATTTTTCTAATTTTAATGTCATTGATCTCTACTCTTATCTATATTATCCTCATCCTTCTTCTTGCCTAGGATACAACTTACTTCTATTTTTAAAGTTTTTCATGGTTGCTTAAAGCCTTGTTTTGAGTTTGTTTTTTTCTGCCTGCTCAAAGTATTTAATGACAAATTTACCTCTAAAGTTCTTCCCTCCTATTCTACAAGGTGGCGACTCAAAAGAAACACTGAGTGGCCCTCTCAGTATAGATATGGAGGGCCCCAGCCCCATCCTGCCCCGTGCAGTCATCCCAGAGAAGCCTCAGGTAGAATTCTGTGATTTGGTGTATCTGAACTTTCATCTTGGCAGCCTAAGAGAGGTGAGGCTTCTTCTAAGGGGTGAAGCCTCAGTCAGCAGAGGGTGGATGCCAAGTTCCTGCCATGAATCAAGGTAAAGAGTCAGGGAAAGGACAGAGGGCCCTCTCATAATGATAACATCAACAACAACAACAAAATCTCCCGGAAACCTGTTCTTAGAGTTGACTTTGAAAGGACCTTTGAATGGATGTCAGGCAGCCCATCCTCTCCTCCTTTCTGGCTACTTTTGCTAGAGCCTCAGGGAGATGGTGGCCTTAGCTAAGGGAGGTATCCTTAGGTCAGTAGAAGAGATAAGATATTTGCTCTACTTTTTGGCTGAAATAAATATGAATACATTTTTAAAAACTTATGGTACTTGTCATTACAGTACACAGGGGGCCCTGACAATATCCAACCTTTCCCTGCTCTAATCCCAAGGGAGGAAAGATGTTTTTAATATTGAGGAAGTCTAATGTATCACTTTTTCTGTTTGAATAATGCGTTTTATTGACATTTTCTAATGGATAATGACGTAAAAATAGTTTATGTAACAATTAAACATCCGCGTGTATTGTGTATTGATGTATTTTTTGTGCTTTTTTAATTTTTTGAATTTTTCAGAACCCTTTATATATTCTGGATACAGTTTATTTGTTAGATATTTGATTTGCAAATATTGTCTTGCAGTCTGCAGCTTTTCATACACTTGTAAGGATGCTGAGAATCACTAGGGAATTGCAAACTAAAATAATATTGGGGTCCTACTACATGCCTATTGAAATGACTAAAATCCAAATTATTGAAAACATCAAATGCTGGTTAGGATGAGGAACAATGGGAACGCTTATATATTCTCATGGGAAGGCACGCGGTACAACAACTTTGGAAGATAGCTTGACAATTTCTTACAAAAATAAGCATGCTTCTGACATATGATCCAACAATCATACATTTTGGTGCATATCACTTGGGCTGGAATCTCACATCTATGCAAAACCCGCATGCAATGTCTGTAGCAGCTTTACTCATATTTTTTAAAATGTAGTAGAAATAAAGACATCTTACAAAGATGAATATGTAAAGCTGATTAACTCCATACACTGGAATTCTATTCGGTAATAAAAAAATGAGTTACTAAGCCATGATAAAGATATTCTGAAACTTTGAAAGAATACTGTTAAGTGAGACAACTCCAACATTATGACATTCTAGAAAATGAAAAAGAACACATACAATAAAAATATCACTAGTTGCTGGGGCAGAAGGGGGATAGGGAGGAAAAGTAGAGCTCAGGAGATTTTTAGGACAGTGGTACTATTCTTTATGTAAACTATGGATTTTTTGCTAATAATCGTATATTCATACTGGTTCACCTATTGCAGCAAAAGATGTTAATATTAGGAAAGATTATTGCAGTTGGTGCAGGATGGTGAGAGGGTAATGTGGGACTTCTTACTATTTTTCATCAATTTTTCTCTAAACCTAAAATTGCTCTAAAACTAAAATTTATTAGGTTGGGTGCAGTGGCTCACGCCTGTAACCCTTGCACTCTGGGAGGCCAAGGCAAGTAAATTGCTTGAACTCAGGAGCGTGAGACCAGCCTGAGCAAAAGTGAAACCCCATCACTACTAAAAACAGAAAACAACAACAACAAAAAAAACTAGCCAGAGGGCAGTGCCTGTGGCTCAAAGGAGTAGGGCGCTGGTCCCATATACCAGCGGTTCAAATGCAGTCAAAAAAAAAAAAAACCCCCAGCTAGCTAAGCATTATGGTGGGTGCCTCTAGTCTATTCAGGAGGCGATGTATAGGGGATCACTTGAGCCCAAGAGTTTGAGGTTGTTATGAGAATTCTACCCAGGATGACAGAGTGAGACTCTGTCGCAAATAAATAAATACATAAATAAATATTTATTATTTAAAAAGTGTTTCATCTATTCTAGCATCTTTGATTCCTATAAATTCATTGAATTAATGTTCTGTATCTCTAAGTATGACTACTGAATTTTGATTGGCCTTGCTTTAGGTCTATATTTGATGAGAACTAATATTTTGAGTATATTGAGTATTCTTGTCTAAAGACAGTCTATCTCCCCATTCATTATGTTTTATTTTGATTTTTTTAGCAGTGTATCTTTAGGATTTGATTGCCTACAGATCTTGTATGTATTTTATTAGATTTATATTTATGTAATTCAGTTTTGAAGCTGTGAAGTAGCTTTTAGAAACATGTTTTCTTCAATTTAAAAATATTTTCAATTTTGTGGATACATAATAGCTGTATATATTTGTAGGGTGTTTGTGATGTATTAGTATAGTCATACAATGTGTATTAGTCAAAACAGGATAACTGACGTTTCTATCACATCAAGCCTCTATCATTTCTTTGTGTTCGGAACATTTCAATTCCTTTTTCTTTTTTTAGTTATTTTAAATTCTACTGTAACTATTGTTTACATGAAAATATTTTTCTGTTGAGTGTACATTCTCTAGCCTTTAAAACTAAGTTACCAGTTCTAAGAATATATTTGTTGTTTTCTTGAGATTTTATATATAAACAACCAAGTCATTTGAGAATAGGCACAATGTTATATATTCCATTCCTTTTTATATGCTTATTATTTATTTCTCTTGCCTACTCCACTGGTAAGAATTTCACTAACATGTCGAATAGGAGTAGTAGAAGTGAACATAACTTTCCTCTTCTTTATATGTTAATAATAGCAAAGGCATTCAGTCTTTTACTATAAAGTTTGATATAAAAATAGATTGTTGGGGCAGCGCCTGTGGCCTAAAGAAGTAGGGCGCTGGCCCCATATACCAGAGGTGGCAGGTTCAAACCCAGCCCTGGCCAAAAACTGTAAAAAAAAAAAAAAAAAAGATAGACTGTTTTCATTCTATCTAGAGATAGGGCTTCGTTTACTTGCTGGGTTATCTCCACTACAAGGAGGGACCCTTATCATTCTGTATGGAGGAAAGGTTTCAGCAGATTACTATTGGGAGTTCACTCAAAGAAGTTATGGGCGACAATAGGAAACTGTGTAGCATATCCAGGTGCAGACGCTGGGTAGCAACATTTCTCCCAATGGTCACCATCATGGAGTAGCCAAATATGGTGATAGTTTGAGGAGGAATTGCTGAGCTGCCTCTGTAGCTGCCTGCACATGACATTCATCACTAGCAAGCCATCCTCCATCTGCCTGGCCTCTGGGTCACTGCCACTTGTCATCCTATCATCTCCTGAGGCCTGTTCCTGCTCCACCCTGGTATCTACACACATGTTCAGGAAGCTCATGGTAGGAGCCCATCTCCGAGTAAGGTCTTTCAGAGGGGTTTCAGTCACCTTCCACATTATTTTTTTCTCTTGGGGTAGGACAGGCTTCTCTCCACCTTGATAAAGTATCTACTAATACAAACATAAATATCTGAGTAAAACTGCCAATCACTGAAAGGGTGGACCCCTGACATGTTAGGCCCCTCTGCAGCAGGTCACCATTCTGTCCTTTGACTGCCCCAACCATATAAGCAATTAGTTGCAACTGGGTCCTCTCAAATGAGGTCCCACCAAATTCATCAGGGCTTCATGTTCCCAATCTATGTATTCATGCAGTTGGAACCAAAGTTCTGGGCAGTCAGGAAATGGCAAAGCTGTTTTCGTTTTCCAAAGACATTTTGACAGTCTGCAGTCTAAATCAGGGGAGCCACATCTGTCCCTTTAAAGTGCCCCATATAAAGGCATTGTCATAAGTTCAAAGTCTGCGATGCAGACATGATAGAACCTTGTTGTTCCTTGGGACTTTAGATAAATTGTGTGCTGTTTGAAAATCTGTCCAGTTGTCAGTTCCATAAGTCCCCTGGTAAGCCTCCATCAAATGGAACAGGAGAGCCCTTTGAAATCCCCTAACACAGTCCAGCAGAATTAAAAGGCCACCCTAGTCCCAGGATCCTGTAACTCACATGTAACTAAGTGTCATATTGTACATATTTATTAGTAGGAAAAATTTAAATTCTCTCTGTATATCCTGGGATTCTCATCAGCCAAAATGGCCTTACTTTTGATAGCTTTCTTCTTGATAATGTTCTAAGATGTGTAGGTCTGTTGAGAGACCCTTCCTGGCACCCCAAAGTAAGTATGATAAAATAAGTACAGGTAAAATAAAATAGAAAACAATGTGTCCAATGAGTGGTTAAGGCACTAATCACTATGTATGAGTTTTCCTCTTTCAGACCCTACCCCAATTGGAAGCAGAGAAGTAGAAGGGACCCTATGAAGTACTTTTAGCAACTCATACCTTGTTAAAATTATTAAAAGTGAAGTAAAGAGGTATAGTCCCCAGTAAAGGGGCCAGCACTAGGTGATTAGGTAAAAAAGAAAATAAAAAATGAAAATGTGGACAATTTTGTGAATGCTTCCTTGTTATTTGGTCTATTTATAGCTGTGATTTTCCACTGGTGTGCCATGAGAGGATCTTAGGTGTGCCACAATTTTTTTTTTTTTTTGAGACAGAGCCTCAAGCTGTCCCCCTGGGCAGAGTGCCATGGCTTCACTGCTCACAGCAACCTCCAACTCAAGCGAGTCTCCTGCCTCCGCCTCCCAAGTAGCTGGGACCACAGGCGCCCGCCACGACACCCGGCTATTTTTTGGTTGTAGCCATTATTGTTGTTTGGCGGGTCCAGGCTGGATTTGAACCTGCCACCTTAGGTGTACGTGGCTGGTGCCTTGGCCGATTGAGCCACAGGTGCCGAGCCCACAATTTTTTTTTTTAAATATCATTAATTAAATTATTTTTCAGAGAAGTTCAAAGCATACTTATTTTACTCCTTTTCTTTTTGATCAACATAATTTAAGTGTGCCATAGAAGTTTAATTACAGTGTCAAGAATGCCAGAAGATAAAAAAGGTTGAAAAACACTGATCAGATAGAGGGACAACGCCTTAGTGAGGGTTTTCCCAGTCTATGACCTCTTTTGTTGATCTAGCTAGTTTCTGGATGGATTATCTTAAACCTTGTTTGGTACAAGAATTTTTATGCATGATTTCTGACTTTGCAGAAACTGTTCTCTGAGATCACTAATAGGGTATAACGAATAGCTCTGCATTCAGAGGTTCCATGTTTCTTTTCTAACCCAGCCTTGTATTGGACATTATGTGCAAGGGGTCAGTCTATTTCACTTAGTCAATCCACATAGTTGTGGTTATTGATTATGTCTTTTTCTCTTGATAATATAGCATCCATCTAAAACATCACCCTATTTCATCAGGAACTAACTTGATGTCTATGTCACCTCTCCTCCCATAGATATAGAAGGATAAATATTGACAGTGGGGAATATTTATAGAGGGAATGGCTTCAACAGGGGAAAAATTTTCTATCTCTTGAAACCCCCCTGATCCTTTTTGAGAGCTGAAACCTGTATTCCTGCCTCAGGCCAGTGGAGAAGAGGGGTAGGGGAGTGTCCTTTGTTCCTCATCCCAAAGTAGATGGGATTAACCAGAGCCATTGCCTTTAAAAGCTCTATACTTCTATTCAGAAGTAGGATGTTGGTACTTTAAGACAAGAATCTGACAACCTCCGTATTTACTGACAAATTAATTCCTTCTCATCAGAAAATAGGAATAAGTTATTTGTAGATGCTGTTTATCAGTTTGAGTTCAGTTCCTTTCTATGTCTCATTTCCTGAGAAGTATTTTTAATCATGGTGTTGCTTTTAATCCAATTTGTTCCACTTTAATTGAGACAATTATTATTTAGTTTATTAATATGATCTAATGTGTTGATTGTCAAATATTGAACCAGCTTTGTATTGCCCAAATAAACACCACTTGGTTATTATGTATTATATATTCTTTAATATATTGCAAGATTTTGTCATATTTGATAACTTATTTGTATCTATGTTCATGAAGAGTTTTGCTGTGTAGTTTTCTTTTTATTTCTTTTATTTTTTAACATTCTTTGCTTGTGTTTAATATCAGAGAAATGTTATTCTCATAAAATAAGTTAGAAAATGTTTCTTCTTCTATTTTCTAGGACAGTTTGTGTATATTGATCTTAGTTTTTTGTAAACATTTGGGTTTAGATATTTCCTTTTCAGAAAGTTTAAACTATAGAATCAATTTATTCAGTAATTATACTGCTATTCAGTATATCTTTTTTATCTATGATGAGTTTTAATATTTTTTAGTTTTTTTTTGCCTGAAGGCTTTCTAGGACTTCTAGCACTATATTTAATAGGAGTAGTCAAGAATGAGCATCCTTATCTTCTTCTCATGCTTACAGGGAATGTTTTCAAATACTCCTCATGCGATATGACAGTGGCTGTGGGTTTGTCATACATGACTTCTATTATTTTGACAAATGTTCCTTCCATTCCTTGTTTGTTGAGGGTTTTTATCAGTAAATTGTTCTGGATTTTGTCAAATGCTTTTTTCTGCATCTACTCAGTTGATCACATGGTCTTTATTTTTGTTCCTGTTTATGTGGTCATCATATTTGTCGATTTGCATATGCTAAACCATTTTTGCACTGCTAGAATGAAACCAACTTGACTTCATTGTAATCACAAAACATATTTTGGATAATTTCCATTCTCAAATCTCTGTTGACATTTCTTAAATGACAGGATATAGTGTGTCTTGGTGAATATTAACATATATCTCAAAAAAAATATTTTACAGCAACATAATATTGCATGACATTGGATCTGTTATTTTTGTGAACCACCCAAGAGCTTGTCTGAAACCTGAGTAATGATTTACCCCCATCACAATTATCCAAGCTTTTGGTATCTTTTTCACATTAAGATTCCTGCAGAACTGGCTTGTGTTGAGCCCAGAATTTTGTTTTATATACTTAAGTGATGTCTTTCTCCCATTTCCTTTTCTCAGGGGTCTTCCCACACTTTCTCCAGGGACTCTCCAGGAACTCTCCTCTGAACCTCTAGCTAAAAGGTAATTCTTTTGCCTCTTCACTCTCCTAAGAACTTACCCTGAAAGGGTCTTCCTTCTTGGCTAATTGATGGCACAAGAAAGAGAGAAAAATAATGGAAAAATTTCTTCTTACACTCTCTGACCCAGAGATCTTCTTTTCTGATAGAGGGATGTTCCTCACTCTCTGTTTTAGATTCCTGACCAGTCACGCTCTCTTTGGAAGGTTACACCTTCAGAAACAGACTTTTCCTCAGTTCTGAGCCAGCCAAAATAAAGAAATTCTCCTACATTCTCTTGTTCTATAGAGATTCCCTTTTCTACTCCTTGAAACAAAAAAGGAACATTCCTTAGAATGCTTTCTGTCTACATCTCAATGAAATTCTTGAATTTTGTAAGCCTTTGAGTCTAGGCTGAAATACACAGAAGGAAATTATATGGGAAATGGATGAAAATATCAATATAACTTTGAGTTCTTGTTTCCACTCCTAATTCTGTTGATATCATTGATTTTTATACAATTTTTATTTATAGTTTTAGATTTATAAGAAATTTCTGAAAGTAATACAGATAATTTCCATATACCACACACCAAGTTTTCTATACTATTAGCATCTTTTGTGATAATTAATAAGCCAATGTAGATTCATTGCTATTCGCTAAAGTTCATAGTGCATTCCACTTTTTAAATTTTTACTTAAAATCCTTTTATGTTTTAGGATGCTATTCAGTATACCACATTCTATTTAGTTGTAATGTTTCTTTAAGCCATGTGAACTGTGACAGTTTCTTAGACTTATTTGATTTCATGAGCTTGGCCATTATCAGGAGTATGTGTTGGCTATGTTGTAGAATTTTAAAATCTGTCTGATATTTCTCTTATGCTTAGACTGGGGTTATGAATTTTGAGAGGATGACTGGAAAATTGAAGTGTAATTCTCATAACATTACATCAAACACCTTGGCAGTCATTCTTCTGAACATCATTTTCTTGAACAAACTATATATATATATAGTTTAGTGATATATATATATATATATAGTTTAGTGATATATATATATATATATATATCACACTAGCTCTGTCACCTTTGGGTGACAATAACATTTCAATAAAAATCAAAACAAACAACCACCAAACAAACTTCCAATTCAGTCCTAAGTCTTAAAGGAAAGAACTTAGATT
>NW_003852512.1:5056308-5058569 GCF_000181295.1 Otolemur garnettii
ACATTGAAAGAAATAAAACTGTCTAATTTGCAGATGACATCTATATTATGTAAGAAATACTCAAGGATTTCATAAATAAGCTCTTAGAATTTGTTTAGAAATACCATGAGATATAAGGTCAATGCAAAAATTGAATCTCTCATTTATATAGTAGTAACGACAAATTGGAAACTAATTTTGTAAGAAAGAAATGCCATTCGTAATTGCCAAAAGCTAGAAACAATCCAAATGTCCCTCAGCAGGTGCATGGATAAACGGACTATGGTACATCCATACTGTGGAGTATTGTCAGCAATATAAAGGGGTGAATGATGTATACATTCAATGTACATAAATCTCAAAGATACTCATTTGAGTATTAAAAAAAAATTTCAGAAGGTTACATAATGTGTGATTTCACTTACATAGCATTCTCAAAAGTGTAAACAATGGTTATAGACAACAGATTAGTAGTTTTCAGGGGATATGGCTATGAGGAGGGAGTGACCATAAAAGGTAACATAAAGGATTTTGGGAAGGTGACGTAAAGGTCGTGTATGAAGATTGTGGTCATGGTCCAATAGATTTGTGTATGTGTTAATATTAATAACAGCATACTACAAAAGTAAATTTCTATGTATAGTAATTTTAAAAGTACACGTACGGACACACAGACACATGTGCATATGCATCCAAGTATTGCATCTGGGGAAATAACAGCTTAGTATCATGTTCAGGGATGTAGAATATGCAGTGGTGGTTGTCTTAATCATATAATCACTTAATTCACCGTTATGACTCTTAAAAGTTACAAATGGCAATGACTTAGAGTAGTGGATTAATGTAAAATCAAGTAGTGGCCCTGATCATAATGATTCTGTCATATGTGGTTACCTTAATTATGTCAATTAACAGCCTGGAGGATGAACATAGATAGGTATTGATGTGGCGAATTTATTGTATGTTTCATATATACCAGGAAGGAAAATATGTAGCACTCGAGAGATTTGTTAATTCTACTGCTGTCACGTAATATAGTCCAAAGAAATCTAGACACATTTGGTTTCCACAGAACATCATCTTGGCTGCTATATTAGAATACTGGAGCATGAAAGGTCAGGCTACTCTGTGGTCAGAACTGCTAATCATAAGCTAGACACTGTATCATCAGCTCTATCAGGCTGAGTCACAACATCTCATAAGAAGAAATAGGATTGTTCATAAACAGAAACAAATAAGCTGAACAAACATATGGTTAAGACCTTACCACAGTAACACTGATGCCTTTTACTCAGATCACGCCTAATGTCTCATGGGAATTTCCTCATGTCCAGGGGAAAAGGAAAACAGTCACAGATACATAAGCACAGCACATTGGTGCAAACTGAAAATGGATTGCTGCTGTACTAAAGTCTCTGTCAGGTTTGTCCTAAAATAGGATGAAGATGAAAATCCTCCCAAAGAGCAAAGCTTTCGGCAATGCATTTACATTATTCAGAGAGAAGTGACTTGATATAGGGGTGGGTCCAATAGACATAAGAGCCCCACAAGGTGGCTGATCTCTTTGGTCAGTAGCTCAGAAGGAGCAAGGTATAAGATTGAAGATGTGGATGGACTTACAGGAATTTAATTCAAAGAGTGAAGATCTTTTCTATTTTTGCATTGGCCTACCTCTGGCAGCATCAGGTCCATTAGAAAAATGTAAACATCCAAGTATTCCTAATTGTATATGAAATCAGCACATTGTACCCCATAAATGCATTAATGTATACATGATCTATGTGTTTATGGTTTAATAAAAAAATCCAACTGGACACATGACTTGAGAAATTGATGATAGCTAATATCGTTCCTAAGATACCGCCATAGTGGCAAAAATGGAAGCTATCTGTAGTCCCAACAACTTACACCCCCTTATACCAATTCTGATCTGCCTATTACTGATAATGAATGAAATGCCCATGACAAAGATAGATGCTGATACACTAATAAGGTGCCAGCGTATGAGGATGTCAACAGCTATTTTCGGGCAAGTTGATCATGTTAAATAATTGTTGATCACATTAACTGACTTTCAACTTGGAAAGTGAAACAACTTATTCTGGCCAAGATTGATACATAACATTCTGGAGATGTGTTTGCATTTTTGGGATCACAGGGCTTCAACTCAAGTTGTTATCTGAGGGCTTGCAGTATGTTTGATTTCTCAATGTGGCAACATGTATAACACTGCTTTGGATGAAAGGATCCATTTTATGGCAAAGGAAGTGAGGCAGTAGGCA
>NW_003852512.1:5059861-5064313 GCF_000181295.1 Otolemur garnettii
GATAACCTGGGGTCATGTTTAAGCTCTAGATCAGTGGTTCTCAAGCTGTGGGTTGCGACCCATAGGAACTGTATTAAAGGGCCACGGCATTAAGAAGGTTGACAACGACTGCCCTAGATATTTCCCCCATTGGGGATCTGAAATGGACTTTTAACAATAGCTTCATTGAGGTATAATTGATATGAACCTAACTGCATGCCTTCACTGGATACATTTGGATGATTTTGGACATATTCAAACATTGATAATATCATCACAATCAATGTATAGAAATATCCAATACCTTTGAAAGTTTTCATGTGTCCCTTTATTGTTATTGTTGTTGTTGTGTGTGTATTTTGTAGTAAGGACATTTAACATGACCTCTAATCTTTTAACAAATTTTGAAGTGCATAATAATGGTAACTATATGCACTATATCATATAGTAGATCTCTAGAATATATTTATTTCACTTAATTAAAGCTTACACCCAATGAATAACAACTCCTAATTTCCCAACCCCCAAGCCCCTGAAAGCCACCATTATATTTTTCTGCTTCTATTAATTTTACTATTATATATATACCACATAAGTGAAATAATTAAATCATGTAGTATTTTTCTTTCTCTGCTTGGCTTATTTCATTTAGCACAATATTTTCCACATTCATTCACTCATGTAGCTGAAAGTAGCAGTATTTCCTTCTTGTTAGCGTGAATAATATTCTGTTTTGTGTATGAGTGTGTACATGTAATAAACACATATACACAGATATATATTATGTCCATACTCATACACAGACACGTGTATGTCTCCCATGGTTTTTTCATTAATCTAATCAATGTAGGTTTGGGTTGCTCCCACCCTTTAGCTATTGTGAATAATGCTGTAATGACTATGGTAGTGCAGATATTTCTTCAAGATCTTGATTTCAATTATTTTGCAAATATACCCAGAAATGGGATTGCTGAAACATAATATATTTTTTTGAGGAATTAGACAGGGATGGCCCTCTTACCAATTCTTTTCAACATAGTGCTAGAAGACTTAGCCAAAACAATTAGGCAAGAAGAAATAGGAAAAAGAGTAAAATTATATTTGTTTGCAAATGACGTGCTCCTCCATGTAGAAAACCTTAAAGACCCCACAAAAATATCTTTCCCCCCCCAATAAATAAATTCAGTCATTTCAGCACACAAGAACAGCAGATGAAAAACCAATTGCAAAAGTATTATGGAGATTCTTTACAGAACTAAAAGTACACCTATCATTTGATGCAAAGGCTAAAAAGGCCATTTAATCAAAAACACACTTGTACTCTAATGTTTATTGCAGTGCAATTTACAATCTAAAATAAGTAGAATTAACCCAAGTGTCCATTAATATATGGGTGGATTAATAAAATGTGGTATCTATACACCATGGAGAACTAGCCATAAAAAATGAACTAATACCTTTTATAACAACCTGGATGGATGCGGAGACTACTCTAAGTGAAATAGCATAAAAATGGGGAAAAATACCACATGTACTCACCATTAAATTGAAGCTAATTGATCAACACTCACACATATGGAAGTAAAATTCAATAAAAATCAAGCAGGTGGGAGGGGGAGGAAGGAATGGGTAAGATCAAACCTAACGGGTACAATGCATACTTTCTGGGTGATGGGTACGCTAATAAGTTTGACTCAAACTGTAGGAATGCAATTCATGTGGCCAAAACCTTTGTGTCTCCATTATATTCTCAAGTAAATAAACAAACTAACAAACAAAGTTCATTAGGTTAAGACAAAAAGATCAGTCATGCTTCTAAAGACAAAACTCATGCTACTAAAATCACATTTAAAAAAAAATTTCATTTGCAACAGCATTAAAATATACTTAGGGATAAAGTTTACAAGTAGTGAAAAGTATGTACACTGAAAAGTATGAAACCTTGAAAGAAATTACAGGAGACAAAAGGTAACTTGAAAGATATCTCATGTTTGTGGAGTTGAAGATAATAGTCTTAAAATGTCCCTAGTATCCCAAAAAAAAAAAAAAAATCACAGATTTAAATATTACCCTGTTAAAATTCTACTAGTCTAATTTATATATAAGGAAAAAGCAATTCTGAAATTTTTATGTAATCACAAAGACTCAGAATAGCTAAAGCAACTTGAGAAAAAAGAACAAAGCTGGATATTATCACACTTTCTGATATGAAAATACACTGCACAACTACCACAATTAAATTGCATGGTTCTGGTATAATGACAGACATGTAGATCAATGGGATAGAATAGAGATCCCATAAATAAATACACACATATTTGGTCAATTGATCTTAGAAAAGGGTGGCACAGACACATAGTAAGGAAAAGATAGTCTCTTCAACAAATTTTCTTGTGAAATCTAGATATCCATGTGTAAAATAATGAAGTCAGACCTTTATAATTTATAATATAGAAAAATAAACTTAACATGGATTAAAGACTCAGTTTTAAAACTTCTTTTTTTATTAGATCATAACTGTGTACATTACTGCATTTATGGGGTACAATGTGATGATTTTATATACCATTTGGAATGTTTAAATTGAACTGGTTAACATAGCGTTCACCTCGCTTGTTTAATTGTTGTGTTTAGACATTTATACTCTACTTTTCATCTATTTGACATGTACCCTTGCAATATGCACAGTAGGTGAGGTTCCACCGATTACCCTCTTGCCACCCATCTACCCCCCTCCACTCGCCCTCCTCTTCTCTCCTTCTTTCTGGGCTATCATTGTGTACATGATTATATATTGATTTCATAATAGTATTGAGTACATTGGGTATTTTTTTTCCATTCTTAAGATACTTTACTAAGAATATGATCCAGCTCCATCCATGGAAACATAAAAGAGGTAAAAACTTCCAAAATAAAAGATAGGAGAAAAGTTTGTTGACATTGCCTGGCAATGATTTCTTAGGCATTACACCAAAAGCATGGGAAACAAAAGCAAAAATAAATGAGTGGGACAACATCAAAATAAAAGGTTTCTGCACAACAAAGAAAATGATGCAACGCAATAAAAAAGCAATTTGAGGAAGGGAAGAAAATATGTACAAATCATGTATCTGATAAGAGGATGATTTCCAAACTACACTAGGAACTTCTAAATTCAATATGAAAAAATTCCTAAATAACCCAATTAAATAATAGGGAAAGAATAGGAACAGATATTTCTCCAAAGAAGATATTAAAAGCCAAACAGGTTTATGACAACATGCTCAACATAATACCTGAAAAAAATAGAACAGCAGTATAATGAGATACTAGTTCATATGATTTAGGATGCCTATCATCAAAAAATACATA
Organism: Otolemur garnettii; assembly: GCF_000181295.1. Lineage (NCBI taxonomy): Eukaryota > Metazoa > Chordata > Mammalia > Primates > Galagidae > Otolemur > Otolemur garnettii. The sequence continues at coordinate 5,063,192 of NW_003852512.1, forward strand.
ACAGTGTATTGGGGAAAATATGGAGAAATCAAAACTGTTGGAGGGAATGAAAAACTGCACAGCAGCTATGGAAAACAGTAGGAAGTTTCCTGGACTAGACTTTTCTTAACACCATATCTTTGCTGAGGTATTTCTTCTTCTTTATCCTCTTTCATTTATTCTCTTACAGGTGTTTACTAAATAGTATCCCTTTAAAAAGTCACTTTTACAGCAATCTCTATTTTATAGTCTACTTGCTTACAAACCAAGCTTAAGAAATGTTTAGAATGTGAGTTAAGATCTCATAGAGAAGGACAGAATGAGGATGTTTATTATGACTATGGAACAAGGTTTAAGAAGAGATAGGAATGGGATCTTGAGTCCAGGTAGAAAATTATATCCAAATTACCACAAAATAAAGGAAAATTCCATCCTACTAAGTACCTGAAGATGGAGAGCCACAAAAGTTGGTGGAGGGTTTCAAACATATATAAGGAACAATAGTTGAGACTAGTAAGGTGATCAGATGTCTCACTTTTGGCGGGGACAGTCTCAATTTTTAACAATTTGTCCTGCATCCTGCAGCATTTTTAAAAAGTCCCGGTTTTTGGAAAGAATGCATGACAAGCTAGGGACAGCGGGAGAACAGCAAGGGAATATACAATTTGGGGCTGCCATGTGGCTATTTCACAGGATATGAGTTTTATATTATTCTTGTTAATTTTATAATGTTAAACCTTAATAACAAATAATTGTTGAGAACTGATTATCAAGAACTGCTTATCAAAGTTCGCATTTTTGAGCAGTTGTTAGAATTCGACCACCATTGTGTGGGCTTAATGAACAATGACATTTTTTGGCATTGGCAACAACAAAAACATTTTGTAACTGTCTCTTAGATGATACACATCGTACTACGTGCTAGTGCTAGTTAAACAAGTGATGTCAACAAATCAGCTATTCAGATAATTTAGGTAATTTATTTATTTATTTCATGAATTTAGCAGACAGTACTCATATTATTTATATTTTATAATGGCAGCAAAAAATCTAGCACCGGCCTTGAAAGTAACACTTATGACTTACGAGGTATTATTAAAAAAGTATATTGATAAGGAAAAGGTTAAATCTTGGGCATCAGCA
>NW_003852512.1:5065186-5090881 GCF_000181295.1 Otolemur garnettii
ATATATATATATGTTATATATAAATGTAACATATATGTGTGCATGTGTGTATATATCCTCATATACACAGACATATATTACATATGATTAAATCCTCAGAATCCCATATTCACTAACTGCTTATAGCCACGAGCAACAAATATTGCTCACTTGCTACATACCCAATTTGCTGGTCTAAGAAATAGCAAAACTAGAAATGAGTTCTGGATCTGGCAATAGTAAGCACCATGAGCCTCTTTAAGATACAGTTTACTTATTCATGAAATGATGATTTTGGCTAGTTCGTTTCCCAGTAATGTTTCGGATTGTCTTCTATTTATGGACCACTGAGTGAAGTCCTGTTTACCAAAACTATTCTTCTGTTATGATTTGGGTCACAGGGGTTAAGTGACCTTCCCAAGATAGGTGACAGTATTTAAAACAAGGTTGGCAAGGCAATCACGTTTCTCTGCATGTCAGATTTGGGGCATAGTTTTCCACCTTACGCATTACGAATGTTTTATGATGGCTTCCCTTTTATGTCATATTGCAGCTTTACTACTATGACTTCTTTTATTCAGTGTCCTTGGTGAGGCATTTCTTCCTCCTAGAGTTTCTGAGATGCCTGGTGTTAAAATGGCAGTGCTGTATATATTCAAGTATTGCAGCTTATTAAAAATTCAACAATAAAAGAAAGTAAAGCTTATAAGACTCGAATCCACTGCAGGATTCCACAGTACCTTTGGAGTTAGAAGCAAGCAACCTCACAAACTGCAAGTTTTTCAAGTGCTGTGTGTCTTTCCCTAATTATGTTTTCTTCAGCTACATGCTGGGTGTGTATGGGGAACATATTATCTGTGACTCCTTAAGAATTAGAGTTGCAGAATAAAAATATAAATTATTTTAGTTGAATTAACAATATAGAAAATATAAAACGTTTTAGTCGAACTATGTCTTTGGGGATTTTTTGAAGGGGGTTATACTCTATAGCATTCTCAGTAATTCTATATCAAGTACTGCTTAATTACTTGTATTAAAAACATGTTTAAACAAGATATTTTCCAATTCCCCAAAGTATTTGTGATATAATAAATGGCCTTTGTATAGGTGAATATATTGTTCAGTAAAGTATTTTCTGACTGCATTGATTTGTGTGAAAGAGCCTCATGATCCTAACCGTGACTTCTAGTCAAGATAGTCCTGTCTAGTACATTCATTAAAATCTCCACAAGGTTTCAAACATCACAATGATGGATTAAGAAAAAGAAAATCAAATCACTTTTTAAAAACAAGATACACATGTCCATAAATCAGAAATGGAGCAGAACATACAGCCTGCTTGACTCTTGGGACAGCAATATGCAATCTTACGCTCATCCCCTGTCTCCACACCATCCTCTATCAGCAGAGAAGCTAAATAGAAGTGTGATCATTGCCAAAGGCTATGAGTGTCTATTTCAGTGACTTAACGAAGTAGACAGTTGCATTACTAGGAACTAGGGTGAACTCTAGCGTCATAGGCTCAGGGTATGGACTTGTTGCATATTTAATATTGCTTCAGGGCAGGACCATCAACACCAATATCAGGCCCATTTCTGTACATGGGGTTCTCAGGGGATTTTTGTGGAGGGAACCACAAAAAAAGTGTAAGGCAAAGTTGAAGAAGGGATGCACTTCAGCCAGAGGAAAGAGCAGGATATAAATGGTTAAACATGTAGGTAGCAATTATTACTGATTGCAACATGTAATAAAAGCTCATTTCTGTGTTAAACCAAAAGTTGAACTAATAACCACATAAAAATAAAGAAGATGACAGAGAAGGGAGTGGGGTAATGGAATTCAGTGAATGTGTGCTAAGTTATTGGGAGGAAATCTGCGATACTGTCACATAGTAGACTTTGTAAAAATAGACATAAGTATAGATAGATAGATAGATAGATAATATATAATATGGGAAACATACATATGGAAAAATATATATATATGTTCTATATATTGTGTATACATATATATGGATATAACACACACATACATATACTTCTACAGTAAAAGTACTTTAAAAAGGGTCTTCATAGCATGAAGACCATGGAAAGTGAGGGAAAGAAATGGGGGGGAAATTTAGTTTTGTCTATAATATTTTCTTTCTCTAAGAATAAATATAGATAGAAAGTTTATATGAAAATAAAGGCGTGGAAGGAAAAAAAAGGAAAAAGAAAGACAAGAACCAGAAAGAATAAGACACTGAATACCAGAATGTCAACAAAATTCTTGTATGCAATGAAAACTGAACATGAAACACAGGAACCAGCACGCTCACTTGTATTACAAGATTAGCTTCGCCATAGGGCACAAAGGCAATGCAAGGCGATCAGTTCTGAACATGAGTGGAGAGTTCTGAGAAATCAATCCATAGCGAAGACACTAGAACACAAACTCATGTCTAGAAAAAGGCACCAAGAAATTTCTGTGAAAAAAAATCTTAGATGAGCTTTGGACACTTGAAGAGAGCATTGGACTTAGCAGTGTACGGTTAAGGAATTTTTCTTAATTCCTCACAACAAAGAGACAGTGGTAGACCAAGAGTATTTAGCATGCAGAGCATTCAGAAAAGGTCATTTTCAAGACCTCCGTCTCTATTTTTAGTAATACTTCTACACAAATCGGGAATGCTCATTATTTTTCTTGATTTTTTCCTTTAGTATTAAACATAATTAACAACTTTAAAAAGGATACATTTTAATTTTAAGATTGTATTGAAATCTAGTAAAATAGTTCATATGAGATCTAAATTTTGAACTTGCCTCACAACAAAACATATACATGCCTCTGAGTTTATGCCGTGTTTCACTGTTTGAAAATTCAAACTTGAAAACTCCAATTTGTCACTTAAAATGATAGCGTTTAAGTAATTTAAGATCTATTTCCTGTCTCCATAAATTTCTATGCAATCATTATTTACAATTTATTAAATAACCTTATGTATATGTAGTACCAAAGAAATTGCAGACATAAACTGTCTGAAAGGGCTTGAATGATCCCAATTGCTACTTATTTATGAAATGAATGCATATAGATAGGTCTCTGTGGATTGAGGGGACAACTGTAAGACTTACAATTCTACAAAATAACTTCCCCATAGAATACAAGGTTTGTTAAAGTATAGGTAAAGAAAATGAAGTTTACATGTACATTATTTAAAACAACCATACCCTGTAGCAGCTGTTTAGAACTTGGACCAAAACAGTTTACTAGGATGAATATTTTTATTACTGACTTTGTTTAGAATTGCCAGTGGAAGATAATTGTAAAAGGCAGACCAATTCTCTGTTAAATTTATTGGTTTTAAATTGTCTACAGCAATATACTCTATATTGTCTATGCCTGGCCATTTGTTCCCACTGCCACAGCTCTCTCAAGTCTATAGGTATTGACATTTTGTTTTAATTATCCTTTTATTGGTAAATGGTTTTGCAATCCAGGGAAAAGAAGTGCTTTACTGAAGGGTCCTTTGTTGCTCATACAAACCTTGCCAGATCTTTGGCCTCAGTGTGATACTCAATTCCGTCTTTGCAATCTCTAGCTAATCTCATTTATCCTCCTGGCTGTAACCAGTACTCATATGCTGGGTTTATTTATTTGTTTATTTATTTTGAGACAGAGTCTTACTTTGTCACCCTCAGTAGAGTGCTGTGTTGTCACAGCTCACAATAACCTCAAATTCTTAGGCTTAAGCGATTCTCTTGTCTCAGCCTCCTGAGTAGCTGGGAGTATAGGTGTCTGCCACAATGCCCGCCTATTTTAGAGACAAGGTCTTGCTCTGGCTCAGGCTAGTCTAGAACTCTTAAATTCAGGCAATCCACCCTCCCCGGCCTCCCAGAGTACTAGGATTACAGGCGTGAGCCACCATGCCCAGCCCCCAAGCAACTTTTATTGTAGTGTCTGCTATTGTCAAGTAAGCATATTCTCACACTGCAATCTAGGTAATGGTACACAGAGGTAAGTATAGTGTGCTTTGGGGCCACATAGAAAAGGCAGCTAATTTATTAATGAAGAATAAAGTAAGCCTCCTTACAGGATATAACTTCAAGACAGCCATTTCTAAGCTAAATCAATATATATTTTCCCCATCAATATCCACTACCTAGCTAACATCATTCTTGTAACCTCCTAGATTTGGTCTAATCTATGGTAGGAGGTGGATGTGATGCCTCTGGTTTGCATCTGAAAGATCTTACATCCAGGAAGTGTTTCCACGATATACATAACAAACAGTGCTGAGAAACAAACCTTGTTCAAAATGGAGCCTAAAAACAAGTATATGGACAGCTACTGGGAATCGGGTACAAGATAGAGATCAGAGATCAAGGAAAAGCAAAAGCGAAGAGCAGTGAATCATAACAGAACAATGGGCAATCAGGGGCAAGTACCATTCACATATGGTTACTACTGTTTATGGCCGATCCTTACAGAATTCCTAATGGGGATCTTGTCCCAATGTGCTCAATCCCTTCACAAGGCCCTATAAAAAAATAGACAACACTGTAAAAGATCAAAATTATCTATAAAGACACTTCTATCATCCAATATTCATGTTATTTCAATAGTAATAGTACCTTACTGTGTAGGACCTAGTAGAAAATGAAAATATGAGGCTCTGTGGTCAAACATTATCAATTTCAAGATTGTGACAGCAGAAAATTAAACCAAGTGCAGCGCCCTTCTAAGCGTTGGAACCGGTGCACGTATACAAGCCACGCATTAATGAAGCTGACCCTGCTCTCACCCTTTCCTTACACAGCCATCTTCCAGACCCTTAAACTTAACTAATGAACATTATTAATTTGGGGGGGGGTCTCTGGGACTTTGACAAAACAGGAGAGGAATCAAACTTTTTTCATTCCAGAGTGCAAATCTTCACTCCTTGCATACTCTTCATTAATGGGGAACAAGACTGGTGGGATCATCTAGTTTTTACATTATTATCCCCTGAATTCTGAAGCTTTATCTAATTTAGCCAAGTAGATATGTTCATGGGAAACCCAATTTCTCCTTTAGCTTGGAAGTAATAACAGACAGCACCTGGTATACACTAGGCACTCAGTTAAAGCTTTGTTGAATGAATTAGTAGAATCCTTGTATCTTACAATCCTCACATCTTATAGTCCAATATTTCCACTACAAGGTATATTTCTTTTTTTTATTTCAAAATTTTACATGGGTACAAATAGTTTTGTTAACATGAATCACTTTAATGATACTAGAGTCATGGTTATAAGTGTGTCTGTCAACCAGATTGTGTTAATTGTACTCATTAGGTAGGTTTTTGCCTATCTGCTCATCCCGTTACCCCCTGCTTGATTTCTATTAAGCTTTACTTCCCTGTGTGCATGTGCATGCTCACTGTTTAGTTTCAGTTTAATAGTATTAAATGCAGTGTTTGTTTTTCCATTGTTTAGAAACTTCATCCAAATTATTTCAAAAGGACTTCAGTCATCTTTCTTCATGGCTGAGTAGTATTCCATTATAGATATATGTGTATGTGTGTCTGTATGTGTGTGTATATATTTTTTTAGCCTACTCATGAATTGGTGATGACTTGAGTTGATTCTACATCTTCATAATTATGAATTCTGCTTCAATAAACATTCAAGTGCAGTGTCTTTTGAATATAATTATTTTCTTTTCTTTGGGTAAGTACCTAATAGTGAGATTGTTAGATCAAATGGTAGGTCTACTTTTCATTCTCTGAGGAATATCCATAGTGTTTTCCACAGAGGTTGTACTAATTTGCAGTCCCACAACAGTGTATAAGTGTTCCTTTCTTTCTGTATCCATGCCAGCATCTTTTGTTTTTGGCCTATTTAATAAAAGACTTTCTAAGTGGGGCAAGGTGATATCTCATTGTGATTTTAATTTCCATATCCATGATGATTAGTGACACAGGGCACTTTTTCATATATTTATTGGCCATTTATCTATCTTCTTTTGACATGTTTCTGTTCATGTCTTTTGCCCACTTTTTAAGAGATTTGTTTGTCTTTTACTTGCTAATTTTCTTGACTTCTTTGTAGATTCTGGTTTTCAGCCCTTTATTGGATGTATAGCTTATGCATATCAGTATTTTCTCACTAATTTGTCTATTCGCCTTGTTAATTATTTCTTTGGCTGTACAGAATCTTTTGACTTTAATCAAGTATGATTCTATTTATTTCTGTTGTTGGTTTGATTGCTCTTGGGTTCTTCTTCATATTTTTTTTTTTTCTTTTTGCCTAGGTCAATACCTAGAAGAGTTTTTGCCAACATTTTTCTTCAGGAATTCTTATAGTTTCATGCCTTATATTTAAGTCTTTTATCCACCTAGAATTAATTTTTGTGAGCAGTGAAAGAGATGGATTCTGTTTCACTCATCTGCATGTGCCTATCCAACTTTCCCAGCACCATGTATTCAGCAGGAATTCTTTTCCCCAGCATATATTGTTTTCTGCTCGATCAAAGATCAGTTTTATTTATATGGATGTTTTTATATTTGAGTTCTATCTTCTAATTCACTTGTGTATGTCTCTATTTTTGTTCTAATATCATGGTATTTTGGTTACTATAGCCATGTAGTACAGTTTGAAGCCTGGTAATGTGATGCCTCCAGATTTGTTTTTGCTTACGATTGCTTTGGCTGTTCCAGTTTTGTTCTGGTTACAAATGAAGTATAGAATTATTTTTTCTAGATATGTGAAATATTATTACATGAATATTTTGATGAAGATTGCATTGAATCCAAAATTCACTTTGAGTAGTATGGACATTTTAACAACATTGATTCTGCTGATCCATGAGCATGATTTTTTCTTCCATTTGCTTGTGTCATCAGTGATTTCTTTCCTCAAGATTTTGTAGTTTACTTTATAGAGATCTTTCACCTCCATGGTTAAGTATATTCCTAGGTATTTTATTTTCTATGTAGCTATTGTGAATGCTATTGAGTCTTTGATTTGACCCTAACCTTGACTGTTATTGGTGCATAGGAATGCTACTTGAACTGTTATTGACACACGGGAATGCTACATGATTCTGTAACTTGACACTCTGATGAATTTATTATCAATCTTAGGAGTCCTGTGATGGAATATAAGTGTTTTCTAGATGGAAGCTCATATTATCAACAAAAAGTGATAATTTCCTGATTTGAATGTTCTTAATTTCTTTCTCTTGCATGACTGCTCTGACCAGGACTTCCAGCAGTATGTCGAACAAATGTGGTGACAAAAGGCATCCTTGTCTTATTTCCATTTTTAGTGGGAAAGTTTTCGACTTTCCCCATTTAGTTTATGTTGGCTGTGTATTTGTTCCATATGGCTATTATAATTTTCACATATGTTCCCTCTATGCCAAGTTTGTTGAGGGTTTTTAGTAATGAAAGGGTGCTGAATTTTGTTGACTACTTTTTATGCATCTATTGAGATGATTGTATAATTGATGCTTTTGCTTCTGTTTATGTGTTTAATCACATTTATTGATTTATGAATGTTGACCATCCTTTCATCCCTGGGATGAAGCCCATTTGTTCATGGTGTATTATTTTTTGATGTACTATTAAATTTCATTTGCTAGTATTTTTTTGAGTATTTTCCTAACTATATTTATCAGGAATATTGGTCTATATATTTTCTTTCATTGTTGTTGTGTCCTGGCTTTGATATCAAGATGATACTGGCTTCATAGAATGTGTTTTACTTTTCAGTGTTATGGAATAGTTTCTGGAGTGTAGAATATTTAATCTATTTAGATTTCTGATAAAGTGCAGTTGTGAATCATGTGGTCCTAGACTTTTTGGTTGTGAATATTATTGTTGAAAAATTTTTTTCTTTTTTATTATTGCTTCAATCTCATGTTGTGTTATTGGTCTGTTCAGGAGTTCTATTTCTTCTGGTTCAGTCTTGGGAAGTAGTGTGTTTCCTCAAATATTTTCATTTCCTTTGAGTTGTCAAGTTCATATGTATATGCATTGCCGTAAATGATTTTTTTTTTTTTTTGAGACAGAGGCTTACTCTGTCACCCTTGTAGAGTGTTTGGCATCATAACTCACAGCAACCTGAAACTCTTGAGTTCAAGAGATTCTCTTGCCTCAGTCTCCCGAGTAGCTGGGACTTCAGGCACCTACCACAGTGCCTACTTAGTTTTTCTATTTTTAGCAGACAAAGTCTTAATCCTCCTCAAGATGATCTCAAATTTCTGAGCTTAAGCAATCCACCTGCTTCAGCCTCACAAAGAGCCACTGTACATGGCTATGACAGAAAACATCTTGTATTATTGTGGTATCAGTTGTCTCATCTCCTGTTTCATTTCTGATTGAGCGTATTTAGAGATTCTTTCTCTTTTATTCCTGGTTAATCAAGAATAAGCTCTTGATAGAACCAACTTTGGGTTGCATTGATCTTCTACATTATTTTCCTGTTTTTCATATCATTTTGTTCTCCTCTGCCATCAGTTATTTCTTTTGTTTGGCTGGATTTGGGTTTGGTTTCCTCTTTTCTAGTTCTTCAAGAGGTGTCATTAGATTGTTAATTTGCAATTTTTCTGGCTTTTTTGTGTAGGCACCGATGGGTATGAAATTTTCCCTTTTCATTGCTTTTGTTAAATTCCTCAGATTCGGGTAGCAAGTTTCCACTTTGTCATTCACTTTGAGGAATTTTTTCATTTCCATCTTAATTTCTTCATTGATCCACTAATGATACATTAGCAGGTTATTTAATTCTATGACTTCTGTGTTAAATTGGGTGTTTCCATTGGGATTGATTTCTAGTTTTATTCCCCCAAGATCTGTCAAGATACATGATATGATTTCAATTTTTTAAAAAATTGTAAGCCTATGTTTTGTGATCTAAAATAAGATTAATTTTGAAAATGTTCTATGTGCTGATGAGAGGAATATATAGTGAATATATAGAGGATTATATAGTTTTGAGGTAAAATGTTCTGTAAATTTCTGTTAGGGTCATTAGTCCCAGGATTCCATTTATATCCAGTGATTATTTATTTTTTTCTACTTGGACATCTTTCCAGTTCTGTCACTGAAGGGTTGAAATCTCCAACTATTACAATGGTCCTCTTTATCTCTTTGTTTAGCTCTAGTAGAGTTTGCTTCAGGAATCTGGGTGCGCCTATGTTAGATGCATGAATATTCAGTATTGTTGTGCCTTCTTATTAAATTATACTCTTTACAATTGTATAATGACGTCTTTGTCTTTCTTTATTATTGTAGATTATAATCAGTTTTATCTAATATGAAAATGACTATATGTGCTTTCTTTTGGTCTCCATTTGCTTGGAATTTTCTTCCATCCTTTAACCTTGAGTATATAAGAGCCCTTATGGGTTTAGGTGAGTATTCTGGGGTCAGCAGATACTTTGTATTTTATTTATCCATTCAGCAGCCATTCAATGTGAATTCAGAGTATTCATACTGATTGATAGAACTGATAGGTGGGATGCAGTTCTGTCTTGTTGGGTAGTATTTTTAACTACTTTTGTGGAGTAACTTTTTTAACTTCTTTCACTGAAGAAGTAAAGCTTTACCTAAGCTTTACTTAATTTCCTTTGTTGGGTAGTAAAGCTTTGCTTAAGTAAAAAGTTTAGTTAACTTACTTGAGTTAAGTTAGTTTAGTTAGTTTAGTTAAGTTTAGTCGACTCTAGTTAGTTTAGTTAAGTTTAGTTGACTTCAGTTAGTTTAGTTACTATAGTTTAGTTAGTTAAACAAGTAACTAGCTAGCTTAGTTAGTTAGTTAAATTAAAGCTAAATTCAGTTAACTGTACTTAGTTTAGTTAGTTAAGTTAAAGCTAAGTTTAGTTAACTTTAGTTATTTAGTCTAGTTAAGTTAGTTTAGTTGGGTAGTTAGTTTAGTTAAGATTAGTTAGTTAAGTTAACTTTAGTTACTTGGTTTAGTTAAGTTAGGTTAGTTGGTTAGTTAGTTGGCTCAGTTAGTTGGTTAGTTAGTTTAGTTAAAATTGGTTAGTAAGTTAACTTTAGTTACTTAGTTAAGTTAGGTTAGTTGGTTAGTTAGTTTAGTTAGTTGGTTAGCTAGTTAAGTTTAGTTAGTTAAGTTAACTCTAGTTGCAAAGTTTAGTTAAGTTTGGTTAGTTAGTTTAGTTAGTTGGTTAGTTAGTTTAGTCAAGTTAGGTTTGTTGGTTAGTTAATTTAGTTAGTTGGTTAGTTAGTTTAGTCAAGTTAGGTTAGTTAGTTTAGTCAATTGGTTATTTAGTTTAGTTAAGTTAGTTTAGTTAGTTAAATTAAGTTTAGCTAACTTTAGTTAGTTTAGTTAACTTAGTTTAGTTAGTTTTGTTGAGTTAATTTTAGTTAACTTAACTTAAGTAACAAGTTTAACTTAAAAATTAAGCTTTACTTAACTTCTTTTGTTGGGTAGTAAAGCTTTACTTAGCTTAAGCTTAACTTCTTTTGTTGGGCAGCTTTTTTAACTTCTTTTACTTCAGAACTGATATGTGGGATGCAGTTCTGTCTTGTTGGGTAGTATTTTTAACTTCTTTTGTTGGGTAGCTTTTAAAACTTCTTTTACTATTGTTTTAAATGAGATTTGAGCATTAGCTTTGGCTAGTTTTACACTGGTGGGTGACCATTGTGCTGATCTATGTATAATACAGTTCTGAGTATTTCCTGTAGGGCTGGTCTGGCATTGACAAATTCTCTCAGTGTTCACTTGTCTGGAAAAGTCTTTATTTCTCCTTCATTTACGCAGCTTCCGTTTTCAGGATACAAAATTCTAGGCTGGTAGTCATTCTTTTTAAAAAAGACTGAAAATGGGGTCCTGATCCCTTCTGGTTTGTGAGGTCTCAGTTGAGAAGTCTGCAGTTAGCCTGAATGAGTTTTCCTTTGTAAGTTACTTGATGTTTCTGCTTATGACTCTCAGAAGTTCCTACCTCATGTTGACTGTGGACAGTTTGATAACTATGTATTTTGGAGAGTGCCACTTTGCAATGAATATCCAAGGTGTTCATTGAGATTTTTATACTTTGATGTTAAATTTCTAACTAGATCAGGGAAGTTTTCCTCAATTGTTACCTTAAATAGGGTTTCCTGCCTTTGTGCATTTTCCTCTTCAACCTTGGGAATGTATATGATTCCTATATTTGGGCATTTCACATAATCACATATTTTTGGAAGGCTTTGTTCATTCCTCTTAATTCTCTGTTCATTATTTTTGACTAAGTTAATTTGAAAAAGGTGTCTTCAAGCTCTGAGATTATTTATTTGACCTGGTCTAGTCTATTCTTAAAACTTCCCACTATGTTTTATATTTCCTTAAATACATTTTTCATTTCCAATGAAAATTTGTTTTTTTCTTGATCTGTCAATCTGTTCAGTGAAATTGCAATTTAGTATCTGAATTGTTTTTCTGTTCTCATTGACTTGCTTTTTCATTTTCTCTTGGATTTTATTCAGCTTCCTTATAATATATTTTGAAATAGCTGCCATTTCAATATTTTCATTTGGTTTGCTATCCATTGCTATAGAGGTGGTTTTCTTTAGGAGGCATACTTTCAGTCTGATTTTTCATACTTCTGGAGTTCTTTCACTTATATCTTCTTATCTGGATCAGCCATTGCTTCTTAATTTTGGATTTTTCTCTCTCTTTTTTTTTTTACTTTAGATGGGGTTCCCCCCATGTACACAGATGTGTTTTTAACACATGTTGGGTAAGAATTTTTGGTCATGTTTGTGGGTGCTTTGATGGCAATCTAGATTCTGGGTAGATGCCTTAATTATTATAGATATCCTTAGTGTGGTGGTTTTCTCAGGTTCTAGTTGTTCATAGGCCATAGCACTGTTTGACTAAATGTATGGGTAGTTTCCCTGTCTGTCTTTGGTAGGAGAGGATGGATGTCTTTGAAATCCTTTCTCTTTCCCCTGCCTTGTGGTCTTCTTAGCAGTGTGGATTATTTTGTCATGTCCAGTTCACTCTCTGAGATAGTAGGTGTCAATTTTGGATGAGAATCAACTTCAATCTGTAGGATTGAGCCAGTAAATTCTATAAAGAGATGTGAAAATTGGCATTTCTGTCATTAGGTGATGCTTGCCAGAGGGAACAATCTGCAGTGTTGTTTTGGGGACCTGTGGCCACCTACAGTCCCTAAAAAGGAGTGCTTGAATGCCCCACATGGCAGGTGGGACCCTACAATTTCTATGCATTTCCTTTTTCTCTGCCACATGGAGGAGGGCCAGGGAGTGAGGCTGGGCCCACACAAAATGTCAAAACTCCAGGATCATGCAAGTTCTCCCCACTATTTCATGTTTGACACTGTGCCGGAGCTAATCAGGGTGGGAAAGCATCTTAGAAACTTGGTAGCCTCCTATTCACCAGATGCTCATGGAAGAGAGAGAGGGTACCACTTCACCCTTCCACTAGGCTCCAAGCCTTTGTGGATTTAATCCTCACCCATATCTCTTTTCCTTTATCTTCTTCTTTATCTGCTTTACAATTTTCCTCTGTGAGGTCCCTAGCAGTCACTAAAACATTTCTTTATGATGTGCACCTGGTCTTCAGTCTCTTCGTCCCTCTTCTTTATCTGAAATCATATCTTCCTTTCTGGATGGCCCAGCAAGTGATGTCTATAGTCAGCCATCTTCCTTTCCCTCAATTGAAAGGCATATTCTGTGGAAATTAGGTCAAAATGCATACAGGTGATTCTGTATGATTCTGTATAAAGATTCTTATAACAACACTATTTATAATCCTATAAATTTGGAAATAACCCCCCAAATTTCTAATTTTAAGTAACATGGGAAGAAAATATCTGTATCATATTAATTGGCAATGAAAACTAACAGCTCCAATATAAGAATAGAGTACAAACAAAAGGTCCTAGACAAAAGGAAATGTGCCAAAATGACAACAGTCATTCTTCCCGAATAATGGATTAATGGTACTTTTTCCTCAAGAATGTTTATATGTTCCCATGTGTGGTAGGATTTTTTCATGTATAATATATATATGTATATATATTTTTTCCTTTTCCTTATATCTTTGTTTTTCTATTCCCTGAAAACAAGGCATGTGGCTTGGTCATTTATAATTCCTTACTATAAATACCATTTGTGGGACCTAGTACTAAAGCAGTTATAAATATGGAAATGTCCTAATGTTCTTGAAGTCCTATACCCACTGAAGAGCTATGAGTAGGTTTAATAAATCAAGAAAAAAGAGGGTGGAAGTGCCTTTGAAAGTAGAGGATAGTATAAAGAGAGAACTTCCCAGTATGGAAAAGACACAGACCTATGAGCCCTGATCCTGTAATAGTAGAGATCTTAACAACTCTTAGAGAAAAGACCTCTACTAAGGTGGCAAGATCCCACATCTGGAACAACAACCTTAATAGCTATGATGGGTTAGAAGACAGGTTAGAGATCAATATTCCATTACCTATTTTGGAAACTTTTTAGATCCTGGAATTATCCCGGGAGGAGGAATCAGATCAACATTTGATAGGATTTTCAGCCAACACAGAGGATAAATGACTTGAATAAGCTATGTTGTTTGGAGGAAAATAAAGTGATGTTTTGATTCATTCAGAATCAATGGATCATCAAAAGTAAGGAAGCAACATTACAAAATCAAACACAATATTCTTACAGTAATCTCAGACTTCAAATTAGGTTGATACCTTGGATTAAAACCAAGATCAAAGTGTGAATTTTATAGAAAGTGCACAAGTACTCAAGAACTTTCATATCCTTGATTATCTCTGATTGTCATAACAATCTTACAAAGTTAGCAGACTTTCAAACATTATTCTTATTTTTCATATGACAAAACTAAGTACCCTGTCCATGGTTACAAAAATAAATTGTGACATAGTTAAGATTTAAACCCAATTAAGGGTCACAAGAGCATATTAATGCTCTCAGAGAGACTTAGGAATATAACTTGGTTCCACCACATCCATCTGGATGTCCTACTTTCTAGTCTATAAAATAAGAATAAAATTTCTCTAACAGAATAAAACTGTAAGGATGAAGTATAATCAGATTACTAAAACACTCAGCACATACTTAATTTTCAGGTAATTCTTACTGCTTCTTCCATGTCCCACATTTTCCAATTTACTATTCTGACCTGGTTGCATTTTGGCATTTCTCAAAACATGGTCTATAAGAAATCAACTGGAGACTTTGGTAAAATCATGCTGCTCCTATTTCAATTTTACTGAATCAGAACTTGTATGATTGAGACCCTGGAATCTGGATTTTATTATACTTCTTAAATGATTTATACGCACACTCAAGCTTGAGAATAACTATAATTCTCCATAACATCTAATGATAAAGAATATTGCTATGTTTTAAAAGGCTTATTCATTGAGAAATAACTTCTGGTAAATTCATCTCTGGTGTATAACTTTCCTGCTCTATAGGGGCATTTACCTTTAGTACTCACTTGTGTTTATTAAATATTCTGAAAATATTTTACCAGATGAAATCTCTAACCAAACATTGAAATTATAGTCTGTTATATTAACACAAGGAAAAAAATTATCCTCTACTCATTTATCTTATGATCTAAAAAGATATTTAAATATGACATGCATTTTTTATTTAGCACCCAAGGTCCAAAGGTCACGTTCTTGTTTTGTAGGAGGCTTGCCTGGTCCTTAGCTTTATCCAGGAAAGTATTGTGGCCTGAGTATTCATGTCTTCCTAAGTTTTATATGTTGAATTACTAACCTTCAATGTGATGATTTTAGGAGGTCCTTTTGGGGTGATTAGATTATGAGAGGAACCCTCATGAGTGGAAATAGTGCCCTTTAAAACAGGCAATGAAAGCTCCCCCCTCCATCTACCACGTGAGGATACAGCAAGAAAGCACCACTTATGAAACAGGAAACGGACCGTCACCAGATACAGAATATGCTGGTGACTTGATCTTGACCTCTGCCTCCAGTACTATAAGAAACAGATTTTTGTTATTTATAAGAGCCCCATTTTGTGGTATTTTGTTATAGCAGCCCAAATAGACTAAGGTAGTCAGTAACATATGATTTGGACTTTTATTAATGCAAAGTGAACTCATCAAGATGAAATTAGCATGAAGATCAGCAGTGAGCAAACTGTCAAAGATTTAAATGATCCCACAAAGCAATGAAAAGAAATGGGTCCAGATGTCATCCAAAGTTCATTATTTTGTGGAGAGTCTTAATGTTGTAAGTTTTGTCTTTCTAAAAAGTACTTACTAGGTTTTAAGTAATCTGGTTAAAATGAATCTGGTTAAATTAATCTGGTTAAAATGCACATTCTGATTCATAAGATGTGGAGTGGGTCCCGTAATTTTATAAAAGCTCTCAAATGATATCAATTATGGTCCATGGACTACATTTTGAGTAGCCAAGAGGTTATGGGGTGCTAGTTGCCATTCATCTTATTTTTCCCATTTTTCTTCAAGGTGCTTTGATTTAAAATTATTCATTTATTTTTATTCAGAAAATAATTATGCACATTTATGGTACAAGGTGATGTTTTGATGTATACATTGTATCGTTAGAAAGATTCAATCAAGCTAACAAACATATCTATCACCTCACCACTCATTATTTCTTTTGTGATGAGACTATTACAAATATATTACTTTAGCAATTTTTAAATATGCAGTCCATTTAATTTGGACTCCCAAACTGCATTACTTGCATGGTTATTATGCATTTAATATATTTTTCCTCAAACGAAAATTGTTCATGTATGTGGTGCTATAATTTGTTTGTAGTAGCCTCAAAGTAAAAAAAAAAAAAAAAAAAAAAAAGTCCACTTAGTTCAAATAAGTGTTTTTTGAGCACTTATTAAGTTTACCTAAATTTTCTTATGTGACTATTATAACCTGCTTTAAGCAAGTACTATTATCTCTATTTTTCAGCTAAGGAGACTGAGGCTGAGGGGTATTAAATAATTTGTCCAAGGTCACATAGCTATGAAGTGGAAGGTATAAGATTAAAAAAAAATTTGTTTTCTAGTTCACTTTATTTCCAATCAATGCAGTGTCTAATTATCCTTTGATAACCAAGGACTCTATCTCCTCTAGTGAGAGTTATAGAGTAGGAAAAAAGTAGACATTTGATACATATATTGAACATATGCAGAATGGAAAAAAACTGTACTATTTAATTGTTTAGTTGAATACTTCATTAAACTGAAAATCTATTAGGACTGAGGATGGTGAAAAATAAACTAAAACATGTTTAGCAGGGAAGATCTTTTTTTTTTTTTTCTTCAAGTTTGCCCTATTGTGTATTTTACATTGATTATTGCACACATTCAAACAGCTGTTTATTGAAAACCCATGCCAGACTAGTATGGAGGTTATAACCTTCTGCATATAACTAATGCACAGTTTTTTCCCTAAATAAGTCCATAATCTTGTGGTGGAAAAGAGAGAATAAAGTGAAAAGAGACAATTGTGATGAGAGTTTATGAGTTATAGAGATATTTGGAATATGGTAAGGAGCACAAAGAAGGGAGACTATACGTGGGAGACATTTAGGGTAGGCTTTTTGAAAGGGCTGACATCTGAGTTACATCTCAAAGTATGATCAGTTAGAAAGGCCAGGAGAAGAGCGTTATGTATTACCCTGGAACAAGTGGCCTAAAAGGCATTAAAGAAAGCAGAGACACATTAATGAGCATGATTTATTCAGAACAAGATGCATTTCAAGATTACCATTGCATGAAGTGCAACAAATCAATGGTTGGTGAGAAATGAAGCTGGAGATAAAGGCAATGGCCACATATGGAAAGCTGTGCATGTCTTGCTTAGGAACTTTCAACTTATCCAGTAGAAGGCTATTTCTCTAAGTGTGGTCTTCAAACTCCCATGGGTACTCAAGACATTCTCAAGGGGCCTGTATGAGCAGAACTATCTTCAAATTAATATATAGATTTTTTCACTATGTTGATATTTGCACTGATAATGCAAGAGCAATGATGGGCCAAACTCTTGCCACATTAGCAAAAAGCAGGATGACCACTGCTATGGTTTGAATATGGCTTATTTGGTCCCATGAGTCTCATGTTGAATTTTGATCCTCAATGTTGGGAGAATCACCACTACCTCCTAATAGAAAATGTTTGACTCATGGCAACAGAACATCCATGAATGGTTTGGTGCCATTCTATCAAGAGTAAGTTCTCACTGTTAGTTCCTGCAAGAACTAGTTGTTGAAAACAGCCTGGCAACTTCTGCCTCCTTCTTACCATGTCATGCCTTTCCCCCCTTACCCTTTTGCCAAGAGTGGAAGCTTCTTAAGGATGTCACCAAAAGCAGATACTGATGCCAAGCTTTTTGTATAGCTTGCAGAACCATGAACCAAATAGACTTCTTTCCTTCATAAATTTATAAAGTATGCCACAAGTACACATTTAGAAAAATATAGATGAACTAAGACAAGCCCAAGAGCTAAAATGTACTATAAAACATCCTAGTTTCCCTACACTCTTTTTTCGTGAGGCACTCAGTTTAATAAAAGACAGTTTCACTTTACTTATAAATCCTCTTAATAAACCAGTAAAAAATCATGAATTTTATTAAATATTAACTCTGTGCAAATGCATTTTAACATTATGTATGATGAACTGCAAAGTACACATCAGTCATTTCTGCTCCAAACTAGAATATGATGATCGTCTCTAAGAAAAGTATTTGTGTGGTTGCTGGGGTTATGAGCCAAATCTGGTGGTTTTTCTTTTTCCCATGAAACACTATTTTTGCTTAAAAGGATGACCAAAAAACGAGTTACTCAGGCTGAACATTTGGCAGATATTTTCTCAAAAGTGAATGAGGTGAGGCTGGTATTTGGTTTGCTGCCAATGATAAAATTTAAGCTTTCAGTGAAAATTAAAATTAAAAAAAAATCGTGTCTACCACAGTGAGCGTGATAGGTTAGCAATATTTAAAAACTTTTCAGATGATATTGATGGCAATATTAACAAATGTGAATTTTTGATGTTTATCATGAAATGTGTCAACATTTGAAAGATCTTTATAATTTAGTGAACCAATGCTTTCAAAACGTCCAGTGCTTGATACATCAAAACTATTCATAGGTAATATCTATTCAAAGTTTAAGACAGACCCAGGGATTTTAAGGTAAACAAGAGTACAAAAATTTCACTGATATGACATCAGATACCACATTACAGCCAGTCTTTAAGAAACTACCATTTATGTAGTCTTGGTGTAATATCAAGAAGAACAACCAAACTGATCTGAAGAGGATAATAAAATCCTTCTTTTTCCAACCACATATCTGTGGGAGCCTTTTTTTTTATGTATTTCAACCAACTTTATGATATATTGCAAGAGATTAAAGTAGATATTAGAATCCAGTTGTCTTCTACTAAGCCAGACATTAAGGAAATTTATTAACAATATGAAATAATATCACTCTTATTCATTTCTGTTCATTTTGGAAAATAGAGTATTTTAGTAAAATATTTATTTTAATTTGTATTGGGTTATTGTTAATTTTTTAATTTTTAATATGATACATATAAGTAAATATAAACCACATGAACAAAAAGTCTCTTTGTCTGTAATAATTATCAAGAAGGTAAAGGACTCTTAAAACCAAAAAGTTTAAAAACTGCTGTAATAGATGATGAATAGCTAGGGATGGGTTTAATGCAAGAAGGGCCAAGGTCAAATTTGATGTATGTTTAGATATATCAGTCTGGCTATGCTCTTCATGACTGTTGACAAGGATTGAACGTGCAAGGAATCTTACTGTTAATTTCTTGTACTTGGAAAAACACACTTTTATATATTATAAACATTTAGCAATTTCAAACTACAGAAATATTTGTAGTATGTGGGGCCATTTTTCCTGTAGGAAACAAAGTGTCTTTGATCTAGAAAGGTGAAGTAAATTTCCCTTAGTCACTCAAAATATCCATGCCAGGATTTGAACTCAGATGAATCTGATTCCAAAATGTATATTTTCCACTAGCACACTGTACTGTTTTATCTTTGATTATTTATTACAAACCATAAATATTTCTTTTGCTTTGACTATTAAAGTAGTCACTCAAATAGAGCTTCAGAAAGTAGTTCCTGATGTCCTTGTTCCCCTTTTGGATTTTGGGTGTTATTGAAGCCAGAGGAATAGCTTACTTCTGGCCAAGCACACAATCAGTCTCTGAAAAACAAATTACTTGAAATGGTAACATTTTTCCAAAGCACAGACTTTTATCAAAAAAGAAGTTAAAGTTGCATGTGCTTCCCCAAAACACATAGACATAGGCAGGAATAATGTACACATAACTACAAAGGATAATTTTAGTAGTTTCATTTTGATTCTATAGCAAATTACAACAAACTTAGTAGCTTACAACAGCACGAAGTTATTATTTACAGTTCTGGAAGTCAGAAGTACAGCATAGGTCTCATTGTGCTAAAATTAGATATTGGTTACTTATGTCACTTTTGGAGACTCTAGGAGAGCATCTGTTTTCTTACTTCTTTTAGGTTCTAAAGACTTCCTGCATTCCTTGGCTCATGGCCACCTCCCATCTTCAAAACCTAAAATCACAACATGCTGACCTCATTTACATCACATCTCCTTCTCAGTCTTTGATTCTTCTATTCCTTTCACTTTTAAAAGTCCTGTGATAACATTGGGCCCAATTGTATAATCTCTCCATTTCAGGTTAGCTAATTAGCAGCCTTAATTCTATCTGCAACCTTAATTCTTCCTTGTAGTGTAACATAGTGCATTCCAGGTTTCAGAGACTAGGCCATGAACAACTATGGGGCAATTATTCTCCCCACCATAGTACTTTTTTTTGCACCACCCATGCTTAATTTAAGATTACATAAAAACAGCCTATTTTCTTAATTTTACTTGACATCTCTCCCCCAAATAGATACTATTCTAAGTAGGTTTTGTTTTTGGCATCTTTACTTTTCAATATTATGCAGATGTCACTCCAAATAATGTTGAATCTGTTTTTTGTTCTGGCCTAATACTACCTAGAAATGAAGACTTGAATGACAAGAAATTGATTGTCCTATATCCTGTTGAAAATGAGTTATTGTTAATTGGTTCTTGTTCAAAGACTGAATGAGGTAAGCTTCTTTTGGTTTTCAATTGAAGGGGATAAACTTTATGTCAGCAAAAATCCATAAAGATTCTTAGGATGTTCTCTTCTATTTGGTGCATTGTCTTTTTACTTGATTAGCAAATTTTTCAAACTAGACAAACATAGGTGAGAAGATGACTGTGATACATTCCTCCTGGATAGATATGTCTGATCCTTGTGGGAGAGTCTGTGATCCTATCTGAATAAAGGATTATATTTCAGCAAATCTAAATATGACAGCATGCTTCCATTTCTGAATCCATAGCCACTTCTGTCTTACTCAGATTCAATCCACTCATATGATTTACAAATTGCACTAGAATTTTTTTGTTCCTATTTTTGTTGCATCTTTAAAATTTTTATCCAATTCCCTAACATTTTCGATGTCTAAATAATAGTCTTCTTAAGTCAATAGCTGCAGCTTGGTATCCCTAAATATCCACCTTTTTGTGGGTTATGGACACCTCAGTTGTTTCCGATGTGTCACTAATTACATGTAATTTTGACACTAATAGAGTAGGGTTTCCAACTTTAGTACTATTGGTAAGTAATAGTACCAAATAGTATATTTGCTGTGCAGAGCTGCCCTGAGTTTTATAGGCTGTTTAGCAACATTCCTGGCTTCTACCCACTAGATGCCAGTAGCACCCTCACAGTTATGACAAACAAAAACATTTCTAGATATTGCCAGACATCCCCTGGGGGCAAAATTGCCTTTGGGTGAGTATCACTCCTTTAGAATACATGTAGTCCCTGTAGTTGCATTATTTCTTTGTGACAGATTTCCATGATCAGAATTTATGAGTCAAATAAAAGTCTTTGTATGGCTCTTGAAATATTGCCAAATTACTTTCCCAAAGAATGTACACATTCTTTCCGTCTCCACCTTTAAAATCTGAGTGACCCAATTTTGTGTTAACTGCAAGAGTCTCAGTTAATATCACTTTCTTTTGGTAAATTTGCCAGTGCACATTGTTATATTGCTATTACTATTTACTGTTTTATGTTATGCTATTACTATTATTGTTTTTTGAATACTAGTAATAATAAAGTTCTATATATATTTACAATTTATATTTTTTGATTTTATGAAATGCCATTTCAAGTCTTTAGCCCATTCATGTTTTAGGGTTTCTGATAGTAAAAAAAAAGATATGTATCAGAAGATTGCTTTACATAATTGGGGCAGTCTTTTTAAAATAAAAGCTTATTTTTTTCAAAAGATTTATAGATTCAATTTCCAAGATTTTTCTTTTACACAGAAAAAGGCAACATTTGAGATAACCAGAAAGGCCAATTTTATCATTTTTTTTAATTCTTTTTTTCAGTTTTTGGCCAGGGCTGGGTTTGAACTCACCACTTCTGGCATATGGGGCCGGTGCCCTACTCCCTGAGCCACAGGTGCCACCCCCCAACTTTATCATTTTCCTGTCACTGATGAGCTTCATTTCAGGGAAGGGTCATCCAAACTTTCGGAAATTGAGTATCTAACAAGCATTGAAATATCTGATAATGCTGCAGCTTTAAACAAATTTCCTTATTGATTAAAAAACTTTGTAGGTTTTAAACTTTGTGTAATTATCCTTTGACCTTGAAGGTACTCAATTGCATAATAAAAAACATTCTTCATAATATTTCATGCTTGAAAACAATATATTTGTAGCTTGTATATATGGTAATCAGCAATGTCTTAACAAATAACAATGTACTACATTGCCTACTTATTTTTTAAGAAAATATTTATCTTCTCCACCCTTCCAAGTCACATCACTACTAGTTTACTTTTCCTCCCACTTCCTAAGACAATACAAATATTAGCAATCAGTTCTCTTCTGTCTACTAGATCTGAGCAAAAAAAAAAACAACTATATATATGGCTGTGGGGTTAAGAATAGAGAGGGACAACTGGTTTTGGTTTTTCTGGGCCTCAGTTTCCTCTTAATATTTTAAGAGGCTGAGTGAAATCTCAGGTTCCATAATAGACTCAGTGAGGTCACTGGGACAATCAGAGCCTCTGGATATTCTCCCTACTCTAACCTATTATTATTGGCGAGCCAGAAAGTTGCTGAGATGAAGGCAGGCCAAACTTTAACAACAATACAGATGCCAAATGTCTTCATGAAAAAAAACTAAAACTGGAATAATTCAGAAATTCATCCTCAAACTGGATAGCCACCATGCCAGAAAGCATTTATAAGGTTCTATAGCATATAAATTTTATCTTTAACAACTCCTAGAATTAATGCTATGCAGAAGAATTATATAACCCACCTGTCATAAGCTTTCTTTATATTAACTATTTTTATTAGCCAAGTCTTTCGATGGTGTATTATACCAAATTCTGTGGCCCTTTGGTTATAATTCAGTCTCTGAAGATTGATTTGATTTAAATAGGGGATGATTCATTGACAGAACTCCAAATTTCAGCTAAGTAGAGTTTAAACTATAGTATTTAATTTTTAGAAAGAAAAAACAAAAACAGTGTTATACCTAGGACATCTTGTTGAATCTTCTGCTGTGATGTTATTTCGGGCCTAAATATTACTTGCCTTCATTTTGACAATTCTGTTGCCCCAAAAGGATACAAAAAAGTACCGATTGCTATAACACATGTGTTAGTAGATTTAATATCTCCACGAAGGCAATTTCAAAACTAGTTTTAGGATTCTTACTCTAAAGAAAAGCATCTGTTCATTGCACTTGTCTATTTTTCTAAAGCTGATTCAAGCAGTTGAATCAGAAAACCTATAGTCTTTTACTAACAAACTAATAAGAAGCTGATACCTGGGACAAATGATCCATACACCTGACCACTTACAACCAGTGGGATGCTCTTAACTATGTCTTGTACCACATCAGTGCTTAGCAGAGCACAAAGTAATTATAGGGCACAGGCATTTGTATGATTGAAAATGTGCATGAGATGCAAAGGACTGTATTACCCAGGGAAGTCTCTGCTAATAAGTGGTGTTAGGAGAAAGGGAAAACGGACAATTTTCTGAAATGGTTTGAATGCTAGTCTGGAGGTCAATAGGAGTGTGAGGTTATTTAAGAGTTTTAGAGCCTCCCAGCGTTATGCAGCACCAGGTTCAGGTAGAGATGAGCAGGGTTTTCATTTTGTCTTCTCAAATCTGGAAACATGGTAAAGGAGTAAGAAATTTGAGGGACTTTGCAGAAGATCTCTATTGGAAGAATAGTTGGGAAACTTTAAAATTCTAATCTGTGTCTTATCTGTAAATGAAAATCATCTTGGTTGATTGGATGTTGCCACATACTTACATCTTATTTCCTTTAATTTCCACATCAAAGTTTATACATAGGTAAACCTCTGCCTTAAAAAACATATAGCATTCATTTTTAAGAACCATTAGACTCTGGGGATGTTTGTTGCTCCCAGATTTTAAAAAATTCTCTTGTTATAACATTCATACTGCCTAACAATGCAACAGTGACCCCAGCCAGTGAGTTCTTTGGGTTAGTTTATTCTAGGCATCTATGTTTCCAAGCTAAGTTATTTATGTAATGCCATCTGTTTAACAACATTCAGTATGAAATTAAACTAGAAAAAAATGTTGCCTAGTTATGGGGATCCCTAGAAAAGGTTGAACAGAATGTCTTTTTATTATTTCATCTCCTAGAAGGAGTTCTGAGAATTAGAAAAGAAACTCTGAACCGAATGCTTTCTACAAAAGCTGCGGCGTTTTACTTTTGCAGGGAGGTTCCTGGTTGTAGCAATGCGGGTCCTTATGGATTACAAAAGGTATCCATGTAACAACTCATTTGTGCCCACTTAATATTTTTGAAATTAAAAAACACTTCACACCTCTGGGAATCAGTTTCATATGTAGAATGGAGATAATGTCCTATAATAAACTTCTAGAAGCCTTGTGAGGGTCAATGCAACATAAAAAATGTAAAGCAACAGCAAAATGCTTGACATGCTAAAGCACAATGTGAGGGCATATGGCACATCTCCTGGGTGAAGGGGTCAACTACAACGCGAACTTTACCTAAGAAACACAAACAATGTAATCTGATCATTTGTACCATCACATCAATCTGAAATTTAAAAAAAAAAAGTCTTCAATTAATATTAGTTGAATGTACAAATGGCAATAATGAATTTGGGAGGTGGCTGCCTTAATTCTCACTTTAAGATGAAGAAACAAGTTCAGAACAGTGACATTATGTTACTTAATCTAAGGACACAGTTGTTCAAGCCACAAACCAAAGATATTTCCTTGACATCTTTCCCCTTTTATCTTTCCCTCTCCCAAAATCTAATCCATGAGATGATTCTACCCTAAAATGTGTTCTGAAATCCTGCCATGTGTCACAGTCTCTGCCAGTAACCGCAGTACGACAAGTCTCATACATTACCTTTTACTTTGCTCATTCGCACAGCCTCTAACTAGTCCTTCAGATTTAACTCTTACCTCCATGACTATGTCCTCTCAGCAAGCAAACAGGATGATCTTTTGAAACCATAAATCATAACATGCCAATTCCCTGCGTAAAACTAGACAGTGGCTCTCACCACTTAGAACAAAATTCAAACCTTATCATAGAGCTTTCGGGACTCCGAATTATCTGATCTCTGTCTGTGCCTCTAGTTTAGTTCCTTACTGCTCTTCACTTTGTTCACTGTTTCAGTTACACTTGCCTAATTTGAGCTCCTCATGCTGGCAAAATGCTTTGATGTTTCAGTGCTTTTATACTTACCATGCCTGTGCTTGGAAGACACTCAAGTCAGAACCTCACAAGGTTTCTCCTTTTTATCGTTCAGGTTGCTGATCAAATGTTATCACCACAAGAGGCCTTCTCAGATCACGTTATCTCAAATAACATCGTGTCCACACCCAGTCATTGACTCCCTACCCTGTCTTATTTTCTCCCGAGCTCTTACCACCATCTAAAATTACTGTATTTACTTCATTTTTACTTGGTTATTTTCTGCCCTACCTTACTACCAAAGGACATACTTCTTCAATATAAAACAAAAAAATGAAACAAAACAAAACCAAAAACAGAAACAAGCATGTCATTGAATAAGCAGAGCATATTTTACATATCTCATATTTATATTATTATATATAACTAGCAATTCCCTTTGATTGCATTACAACTGATGAGTTTACCACTATAGATACAATCTAAAGCAAGGCACTTTTACGGAGCATTCAAACCCTCAAGACATCACTTAGCAAAGTGGAAAACGCCAACCTTTTGCTCTGTTGAGTATCAGGAGGAGGTACAGCATGGCTGTTATTCCTTAGCACCTCCAACAGGCATTACTCGGAGATGAAGAAAGAAGGGAAAGAGGAAATTAGTAAATGTGCCTTCCTATTAGTAGCTTTGACAAAAGACTTGGTGGAGGAGGGTATGCAAAATAGTGGCTCAATTCACAGTCACAGGAGGCCAAAGCAGGAGGAAAGATTATAGAACTCTCTGGCTGATGTCGTTTGTATTTCTCATCCTCTTCTTGGCTAAGAATGTGAAGATGTAAGACTTGGCTTACTTATTCTGGACTTAGTGCTGATGCAGGGCAGTGAGCTGCCCAGTGGAAATTAGCTAGAAATGGAGAGGTGGTT
>NW_003852512.1:5093187-5103620 GCF_000181295.1 Otolemur garnettii
ACAGTTCAAATTTCAATGTCCAAAAATAATGTTTTATTGGAACACAATCATGTCCATTCTTTACACTGCCTATTATTACTTAGTACTATGACAGCAGAATTGAGTATTTGACTGAGACCACATTCCCCACAAAAACTAAAATATTTGTTCTATACAGAAAGTTTCCCTACACCATGTAGACAGTAATCACAGACTCATTTGAATGAAAAATAAAATGTATACATGCATATTTAATTGGTTATGTTCTTATCCTTAGCATACTCATTTTCTAGAACTGCTGTAAGAAAAGACCATGAACTCGGCAGTTTAAACAACAAAAATGTATTGCCTCATAGTTCTGGAGACTACAAGTCCAAGGTCAGGTTGTTGGCAGCATTGGTTCTTTCTGAGGGCTATGAAGAAGAATCCGTTCAATGTCTCTCACTCAGCTTCTGGTGGTTTGCCGGCAATCTTTGGTGTTCCTTTGCTTGTAGAATCATCACCCTTATCTCTGCCTTCATGTTCACATGGTGTTTCTGTGTGTGCCTGCCTTGGTGTTCAAATTCTCCCTTATCATTAACATAAGGACACCAGTTACGTTGGATTAGGGATCACCCTAATGACTTTATCATAACTAGATCTGCAAAAAAATATTATTTTCAAATGAAGTCACAATTACAGGTGATCTTAAGTGAAGTTCTACTTAACAATTTTAACATTTTTTTAGAAAGGGGAAACAATTCAACCAATGACACTTCGTAACATAAATAAATGGGGAGCAAGCAAATAAATACACAAGCAAACAAGCTACAATCTTACACGACTCCCCAATCTATTTTTTCAAAAGCCTGGTCAGAATATAAATTATAGAGAAAATATTTGGAGAACTTCATTCTCAGCTTTTACCTGAGAACTTCATTCTCAGGATTTTAAGTAATTCCTCAGATCCAGGGAGAATCCTTGATGCCAAGTGGGCTCGGCCTTCGAGCTGGACTGTTCTTGACTTTATAACTCAAATCAGGCAATACAATTGAGGACTTTTCCCCACACATTCTGAGCATTGGGATATTACACCATGACAAGGTTCCTTACTTCATTCATTCTCTCTGCTTAAATCCTACCTTTATCCTGAATTTGTTTCTATTTTTCTTTTGGATACTATATACTTGATAGTAGAGTGATACTTCATTGAAAATCCAAGACTATCAAGCCGTTCATTGTGTCACTTAAAGTTTCAGCAAAGGCCTTTTGTAATTCTGGAGCATTATGATGTGTCCTCCATTCCTGGCACAATGTTGCAGACTGCATTGTCCCCACAACTGTTGGATACTTATCTAACACTAACACTCAGCAACCACTTCCATCTTCAAAGCACTTCCTCCTGATTTAATTAGTCTTCCTAATTTTCTACAAAGGAAGTGTGCTATCCTTCTTTTTACTTTATATTAAGAGAAAGTGAAGTAACCAGAAGATTCATTTATAGAGCATAGCAGATTATTCTCAATGAGTCAGGACCCAGTCATGGTGGACTGAATTTTGAAAATAAAGGATGAATTTAGTTTCAGGGCACAGCATTACTTATTATTCTTACATGGACAATCTATACATCACATGCCACCATCTAGCAAAGCGTGGCTTCTTATTAAATTTTTAGTGAATGCATGGAAGTAGGAAACAAAGAACATTTTCAATACCCAGGATGCATCTGACCACTAACATCATGCGAAGATTTAATTTGTTTTCCTTCCTTTTTGTATTTTTAGGTTTTTGAGGTAAAACTGACAAACAACGTTGTACGCAATATAAAAATATATATGTTATATATGTATTATATATATGCAATATACGTGTATATGTATAATTGTGTATACTATCACTTTAAGTTGTTTGGTGTTTTTTTTTTTTTTTTTTTTGTATATTGAGATGATAGTACACCTATGCTAGAAATGTCTAAAATGACTTTCCCATCTGTCCATCTATTCTCTGTTGTTTCATTACTTCAATATCTGGCAAAGCTGTATTACATAGGGATTTTGACCATTGTCTGCCAGGTCTACAGTGCTTTCAACGTCTTAATATGTAAAAGAAACCACCCAATCCAATCTTTGCTGAAAGTACAGTCCTAGGTTGTCATGATCCTTTTATCCTTACTCTGTGATTCTTTATGCACTCTCTGGCTACAGTTAATCAGATAAGAGGACAAAGCATGAGCAAAGGGTAAACTGTGATGTGGCCTGCCACACACGGAAAATGACTACGCAAACATAAGTAATCTGAGCCGATCTGCTCCTGGTTTTTAGGACTTTGAACTGAAAGCAATGAAGCAATGAGGCCATTGACAAAAGCTCAACTTGAAAGGAAATATAGAGAAACCAAGAACAGGTTTAGAGTTATGGGAGCTATGAGAATGTAGAGTAAGAGGAAATTCATAGGATTCAAGGGTCAAAGGTTTCCCCCCTGATTTATTTACTGTTTAGATTTTAGCACTTCACTTCTCGTGGTGCTTTCTAGCCTTATGGTTGGCATCAGTTTGTCAATTTTGAAATCCACGTAGATGACCCCTGTGCAACTTGCCTTGCTATTTACTAGACTTCCTCACTTCCTATGGTCTGGCCCTGGCTTCCACTCCAAATTGGGCACTCATTTCACAGTACTACCCCAAAAATTGTCATCCCTGTAACTTGACCTCAAAGACTGAACGGACAAAGGTAAAGTGTGCAGTGTGGATCATCATTGCAATAGTTAAGGGAAAATTGGATGCTTGCTCCAACTATTGAGCTAGCTACAGAAATGGTTATGAGCATGATTAACACAGGATAACTTTATAATCCTGGATAACATAATATAATTTTTAATGTATTTTGATGTTAAAGCCAATAGGATTTGCTAATGCACTGGCTGGAGGTGGTGTTCAGGAGAATAACCAAGGATGGTAACATATTTGGCCTGAGAAACTGAGGGAATGGTTGTATCATTTTCTAAAATGAAGAAGCAGTTCTGGGGGAAAAAAAATCTCAGTGTTAAATTTTGGAAAGAAGAAAATGTCAAGTAGGCAGTTGTACATATGAGTATGGTGTCTAAAAGTTATGTGAAATTTGGAAAGCAGTAGCATAATGAATTAACTCTATGAATTTTAAATCACCTACAATGTTAGTATAGAGAGCAAAGAGAAGAGATTAAAGCACTAAGAACTGGGACCCCCAAACTTTGGGCATATGGGAAGAGGAGGAAGAAAAATATCCCTTCCTGGATATTGATGAGTGTCTAATAAATTGGAAGGATCACAAGGTATGAGTCAAAGAACGTCTTAATAAAACACAAGCAACACAATAAAAATAGGGTGAACAGTGTTAGGGTGAGAAAGCAAGACACTGTGTTTTCGGGTTATAAGGCTATGTGTGTTATTTACATGTACACCTCCATAGTTGAGCACCTCCTTACACTGACTGCCTCTCAAGGTGACCTCATTTTCACTAGTTTGTTAAAAGCCCCTTGGGTAGTCAACTTACAAAGTCTCTACTGTATTGATAAAATCACTATGTTTGTATAATTGCATAGGTTGTGGAAAACAATGCTCACAAAAACAAGTGAAGAGTATAAACACACCAAACAACAAGCACAGTACACTAACCCTGCCTGTTTATTTTGAGAAAAATTATGTTTGGGAGTCAAATAAGAGAGAGTAGCCATAATTTATGTCCTGTTTTGTTTTATACTTCTTACTTTCAACCTTTACTGAAAGGTTACTATTGACAATTAGACAGTTTTAAAAAAAAATATCAAATTTCTAATATACTTTAATGACTTCACCTACTTTAAAAATCACTCACCTTTCAGTCCAAATCAAAATTAGGGACTCCTCTTCTGTAATCCTAAGATACAATCCTGTTTTTATCATGACATTAGAAGTTTCATTATGATTATCTGCTTCTGTGACTCTCTCTCCCCAGTATAAGGTAAACTCCTCAAAAACAGAAACTATGCTAGTGCATAAATTTGCATAATTATAGTATTTAGTCCAGTGTATTCATTCATCAAACATGTATTGAACACTAACTCCATTTTTAGAAAATTCTTTTGTTCATGGGTATTCCTTCACAAAAAGCTTAGGGGGAAAAATTCAATTATTTGTGGAGTAATGTACTCGTCCCTCTAGTTAAAAGGAAAGAAAATTTAAAAGACAGCTGAATCATATAATAGAAAAAAGATAAGGTGCCCTAGCTTCTGTTTCTTTTATTTCTTTGTGTCTTTAAAAGTTGTTATGACCAGGGATAAAGACTTATTGAAGTGTTTAGACCAAAATACTATGATTATTCTAGCAACCAACTTATCCTTCATGCTAATTGTAACTTCTAATACCCATGATTCTATTTGAAAAAAAAAAAAAGGTTTTCTTTTTACACCAACATTAAAATCTTTGAAAATCTTTATGGAGTAACTGGCATGCCGATGTATGCAGGACACATATTCAGGCGCTGCGCTTCCCGTTGGCAGGCCGTAGGAGGCAAAGTGTTCTGCCGTAGTCCTTCTGATATTACGACTCTTCATTTATGGGTTAGTTTTTTTAGGAAGTCAGACTCTTTCATCTTCACTTCTCCAGCTGCAATTTATTCCATTGCCGTAGTAAGATAAAAAGCAGAAGCAGCAAGCCATTAATATTAGGGAAACCTCCTTGATATTTTCTGCTTTTATGTTCAAAAAGAAATTGTGTATGTTAGCAGTCTTTCATACCTTTTGCTTTATGTCACGCAGTTAATTGGACGAAATATTGCATAATGGGACACATATCAATAATTGATTTTTACAGATAGTTTTAACTTTTACAAAAGCAATTCTTATATATGGGAAGTATTAGGTTATTTGGAAGAGATGTTATTTTATTAAATAAGGTGAAAAAATGATTACACGTTGTACCACATTTTAGCCAGTCATTTGTTTAGTCAATCAAATTATTTGAATTTTTCTTTCTACCCAGGCAAATAAAAGTGTTGATACTGACTGCTTTGAATTTTATTGTCTTTTATTTCCTTTCTTATAGAGAAGATGGTGAAGGAGGATTTTTAATACAGTGTTGCTGATTCTGAAAACATTACAAAGTAAAAATAAAGGGCTAGCTGGAGAATATGCCTTCTTCATCATTAAAAAAAAATCCAAAACAAAACCAAAAATGTCACTTACTCACCAGTTCTTTTCTCTATAGAATACTTCACTGATACTATAAAGGGAACCAGTGAGAACATCATATTTATTTGATAGATGCTTATTTTGACATTATATTTCTCAATATGCAGATACTTCTCAACAAATATGTTACTCCAAATACATTTTTTTATCAGTTGTCAGAGACAAATATATTTATTTCTAATGTGTCCATGCATGAGCACTTGGTTAAAAAAATCACTGAAAAATGGTGATCTAGTATCTTTTGTAACGACCTAAATGGACCAAGAGACCATTCTCCTAAATGAAGTATTGCAAGAATGGAAAAACGAGCAGCACGTGTAGTCAATACTAAATTGGAACTAGTTGATCAACACTTACCTGCACGTAAGGAAGCAAAACTCAATAGAGGTCAAGTAGGTGTGTATGTGGGGAGGATGGGTAAATTCATACCTAACGGATATCACATACTCTCTGTGTGAAGGGCACACTTATAACTTTGACTTAAAATATATAAAAGCAAACTATGTAATCAAAATATGCATATTCTATAATATTCTTTCATACAAATATATTTTTATCTGAGATAGTGGCATCCTGTAAGCCCTATAGGAAAGGTGGAAATTGAGGGCCAGGATACATTGTCTACATAAATCATTTATGATTAATCTCACTTAATTTGTTCAGTGACTGTAACCGCTAGCATCTATTTAGTTCTGTACCTTCTGAAGTCACACATTGCTCGTCATTGTTATGCTACTTATGTAACCAAGTAAATACATGAATAACATGTTCACTAACTTCTTCTGAGCTTGCTCTTAATTGAGTTCTTGTAAAAGTCACTTTAAATTTATAATGATGACTGACCTCCAGGGAATGAAACTGTCAAGACACAAAGAAGGCTATTCAGGGACTGAGAGAAAGACAAACCTTCATTATGCAAATATTGTGCTTACCTGATATGAATGTTCAGTTTTTCTTTTATTGCTCTAAAATACACAAATGCTCTAATTGTAGATTGTATGTAGACGACACCCAGGAGGTTGTATCTTGGCTGGTAATAGGACCCTGAAGACTACTAAATAGAGAGATACGTGTGAAAAATAATACATTTTTAAAAAGACTACAGTAGGCAAGGGTTTTTGAGACTTCTTTCATCTGATTTGATGTTCTAACAAGGGTCTTAGGGTAGTGATAAAGACCAAGAAAGCTAAGAATATTGTCTTAGTTTGAACCTTAGGAAATTCAGATAGTAATACCCACAGTCCTCTTCCCCCACTCCCAGGGTCTTTTACATCTCTAAGGAGCTGCCAATCTATTCTGAATCCCTCAAACAGGCAAAGGTATTTTGTACTTGTCTAGATCTGCCTGGCATTGGAAATATTTCTCAGAAACCATGCTAAGCTTACCCAAATCATTGAAGGTCATGCTAAAATGAAATTCACACTCAGTTGTAATAGTAAGATACAAGAAAATATACTAGAAACTAACATAACTCTTAATGGTGACAAACAGAATTTGGCACAGGGGAAAAATAAGAGTGGGTGGGCAGAACTGTGACTCCTTCCCTGTATTTCTACCTTAGTCATTTATTACAGCATTTCTAGAAGCCAGGCTGGGTTTGAATCTCAGCCTCAACATTTATAAAGGTCACTGTGAAAGTTTTGAGGCAGACTACCTTTATGGTCCTTCATTTTACCTACAAGAAATACAGGGGACAGTGCTGCCCTTTCTGATTCACCCACGTACATTACAACTTGCTGGACTTACTACTGGTCCTACTGAAAAAGCTTCATTTTTTCCCATCTGCACAGTACTCAGTGGTCATCAACTATACAGCTGAGAAGAGAGCACTTTTGTGCAGTGATTTCCCAAGATTTTAGAAGGGAGTTAAAGGAGTCTCAAAACCTTGAGTGTTTTCAATAGGCTTTTGGAGAACTTAATCCTTCTCAAACAACTTTTTGGTGGTTTCAAGAATTTAGAAGAAACTGAACTTCACTGAAAGACAAGGAGAAGAGTGGACATTTAGTGACAGGAGAGACTGAAGAAAACATCACCATTGTGGAAAAAAATTGTTTACAAAAACAATCAAATGACATTTGGGACACTGAAGCAGCACTACATATGGGATTTCCAGCTTTGTCCCCAAATTCTACCTTACTATGTTTGAGTCAGGAAAATTTCATCCCTATCAGTGCCTCACACTTTGACAGATGAGCAAAAGTGCATTTGTGTTGAATGGGGTGAAGAAATACCAGGTAATTACAAAAGATATAAAGTTTTCATCCTTTTATGACTGAATAGTATTCTAGGGTATGCATATACCACAGTGTATTAAACCATTCATGGGTTGATGGGCACTTGGGTTGTTTCACATCTTTGTGGTTATGAATTGAATTGCCATATACACTCCAGTGCAAATGTCCTTGTGATAAGATGATTTTTTATTTTCTTCTGGGTAGATACCTAGTAATAGAATTTGGGGATCAAATGGAAGGTTGTTTTTTAGCTCCTTGAGGAATCTCCATAGTTCTTTCCAAAAAGCTGTATTAGTTTGCAATCCCACCAATAGTACATAAGTGTTCCCTACTCTCCACATCCATGCCAACATCTACAGCTTTGGGACGTTATGATGTGGACTATTCTCATGAGGATTAGATAACATCTCAAGGTGGTTTGATTTGTACTTCTCTGTGATTAGGGATTATGAGCATTTTTTCATGTGTTTGTTGGCCATCTGTCTATTGTCTTTGGAAAAGGTTCATTCATGTCCCTTGCCCAGGATTAATTGGGTTGTTTTCCTTTTTTTGACTGTTGAATTTTTTGTACATTCTTGTTATTAACCCTTAGTCTTATTTGCAGCATGAGAATATCTTCTTGCATTCTGAAGGTTGTCTATTTGTTTTGTTGATTGTGGCCATAGTTGTGTAGAGGTGTTTTAGCTCGATCAAGTCCCATTTATTTATTTTTGCTATTGCTGCAAATGTCCAAGGGTGTGGTCTTCATAAAATCTTTCCCAAGTCCACTATTAATAAGAGTTTATCCCACACTCTCTTTACAAAGAGAAACAATGTAGCTTATAAGATTGTGCGTACCCTTATGTTAACCCAAAATTTAAAAAAAAGAAATAAACACTTTTCAGATTCAATGGAGACAATAATTGTCATTATCCTAAAAAGAATAAGACATTACCTTCTAGAGGTGGAAATGGATATGACCACACCTAAACACAACATATCAAATAAGATTAAGAATTATTTTAAAGTACTATGGAAGATTGGAAGTAGAATGACTAACTCACAAAAACAAATTGAAGAAACCCTGAAACAAAGAGTAGAACTTGGTCAGAAAAGGAGAAAGATCTTGAGCAGGGTGAGCAGCAGAAACCAAGATACATGTCACTTCCCTTTCACACTCCATGCTTTCTTTCTTCATTTTAATATATGTCATCCTGTCCAGAACTATGTGGGAAAAAAACCAATATACTGCATAGGCAATATCATATAGCTTCAATTCAATACTATTACTGGGGACACATGAAATCTTATACCTAGTTTCTCCTGGATTCGCCCTGCTACTGTGGTTATCTGTTTTTACTACCTCCTAGCCACCATCATTAGTTGGGATTATTATTTGTGATTACTAGGTGCAGCTAGTGACCTACTAACAAGTTGTGTATACTAGTTGTGAATAGAGTTTGGGGTTGCTAACTACTAGTGTTGACTAGTTATGAACAATCACTACTTGTATTAACTAGCTACCAATGTTTATCTGTTAGTATAAGATGTGGCTGATGACCCATAGCAACTAGTTGTTATTGCTAACTAGTTGTGGTTAATTGAATAGGGTATTAGCCATTATTAGTAACTAGTCATGCCAGCTAACTATGGCTACAAGGTACATATGAATACTAGTTGTGCCTGCTATGTATGATTGCTAATTAGTCATGACAAGTAGCTACAACTACTAAGTTGAATGCCTATGGGTTATTGTTGGTAACTAGTTGTTTCTAGTTGTAGTTGATAACTAGTTTCATTTGTTATTTATCACTTTTACCTAGTTGTGGATACTAGGTGTGATTAGGTATAGTTATGGTGAGTTATATTTATAATTGGTAGTAATTCTTAACTTGTACTTACTACTTGTGGCTGCTAATCAGTTGTGACTATGAATAACTACTTAATAGTTTCAATAGTTTATATGCTATTTATTATAGTTAGTTATTGATTTGACTAATTATTGACTACAGGTACATTTAATTATAGGTAATTATAGATATAGTTATTTATAGGTAGTTATAATCATTGATTGTTAAACTCTTAGAGCTATAGTTATTTGTTCTGTAATGCGGTCTACTCACAGAATTATCTTCAGTCTTCCAAAGCTTTCATCAAGTAGGCCAATTGGACAACCTTTATATTTTTTATTTTATTCCCTTGCATTCACTGGCATCATTGCTACTTAAAGTTAATCTAAGGTGTAATCCATCTCAACACAAACCAATGCATGCAAACTCCTGGGGGGTTTCTTGTTCACTTTCACCTCATTTGTTACGTTCAAACTCCAAGAGGTTCCCAATAAGAGAAAAGCCAAGGAACCTGCACAATCTTTACTCCTAGAAAGAGTACCCGCTCAGTATCTCTGGTGTGTCTGTTCAATCCTGTGGAAAACTGAGCTGGAAAACCTATGTGCAGACCTGATTATCCAATCTCCAATACCTCTTAAACCAACTCTTCCTGCACTACTGACCCCCCATCTAGTGCTCATTCCATGAAAAATCTTGACATGACCTCAACTTTAGAGGTGCTTTTAGTTCAACCTGAGGAGTATGACAGGCATGCAGAGAGGTTTTCCTTGTCATGTACATACTTTTTTATGTTACTCATTTACCAAGTCCATGTTAAAATCCTACCTCCTCCAACAAGTCTCACCAGATGCTAGCAGTCAGAATTGATCTCATCTTCTTCTCTAAGGCCCTGTGTGTAGGTCTGGGGTAGCATAGAATATATTCTACCTTTAATTGGCCTAAATATCAGTGTGTCTTTTTGTCTTAGTGGACTGAGTTTCCAGAGGATAGAGGCACATCCTTCCCTTATTTCTCCATACACTAGAGCGTGGAAACAGCTCTTGGGTGTTCTGGTTCATAATATTTGTGAAGTCATTCACACTTAACATTACTAATAAAATTTCAAAGTTTGAGATGTCTTGTTTGCTTTCTGCATTTGTGTATAGATATGCATATGTATTAATTCTAGGTTATACAAAAGATACAGCCCTGGGTTATTTCTGATAAG
>NW_003852512.1:5103934-5136289 GCF_000181295.1 Otolemur garnettii
ATGTGGTATATGCTTGAAAGGCATAAGGGAGTCAGTGATGTGGCTGTGTAGGATGAAGGAACAGCCAGTAAAAGGGCTGTGATGAGGGGATGAGCCTGGCAAGATCCAAGGACAGCCAGGAGGCCAGTGTGTCTGCCGTGGAGTGGCCTGACTACCTCCCAGCCCCTTCTCTAGGTACGCACCATATCCTACACCCAACACACTGCTGCTCTCCCTCTGTCCTATTACTCGTATCATGGCCATGTTGTCACCTGCACCCTGTCACTTCTCACTCACAGGACTTGGTCATCTGACTCTTCTTCTCAAGACAGTTTCTGCATCAGCTTGCTGGGACTTACCTAGTTCTCCTCCCACACTCGTTTTCCCAGACTGTGTCTATGTCACACTCCAATGCATGGCGACTTAACTCTCCCATGCAGAGGCCACTCAGAACTCTCCAAGCTTACCTGACTGGCTGTTACACAGGCAGGAGGACCTCAATCTGACCGTGGGATAGAATCTTGGGAGGTGCTTCTGGTTCCTGGAGGTTCAGGGGGAGAGAAAGGAACACAGACTTGGGAACTCTGGAAGGCAGCCTTCACCAAGCTACAAAGGCTGACCAGAACAACATGAGGGCCCCGCAGTTGGCACCCACTGCCTGAACTTCCCAGGTACTGCAGCAGGCATGTGAGCCCATCTGACGTACCTGAGAGAGAAAGATCAAGGAACTTAACACAGCTTGTGAGATTTAGAGCCAGAGTTTGCATGGGGCTCCTGAGTCCTTGCTCATAATGGCTATGCTGTACTCCCTCAAGCCCCACGTCACATGGGTAAACATCCTTTAGTGTCCAGTACACCTGTAAAGGGCTGTGAATCTGGCCGAAAGACAATCTACAGTAAGATCTTCTCTGCCGCTGTTTTCTAGCTTGCTTTTGAAATGCTCAAATCACTCCCTGGTGCTATACTCGCATGAAATGAAATGGTGACTGTTTTTGGCAAGTGAGGTTTGAAGTCTGCCATCTGAAATGCGAAAAGAAATCAGTTATACTTACTGATGCAACTATGAACTCAATACTTTCCTCCTTTTTATATAAAACTTCCTAGTAATATATCAAACTCTCTTTCCAACACAAATACCACAAATGCTCCCATTTTCTCCGGGATGCTTCCTGTCATTGGCTGTTACTCATCCTTCCTAGGCTGTGAATGTTTGTACCCAGCAGTGGGAAGTCCATCTTCCAAACAAGTCTGAAGCTGGCTACTTTAGAATTCATCTACCTGATCTTCAGCCCTATAGCAGAAGTCCTATTGAAGAACATAATTGCAATATTCCTCCAAACTTAATAGATTTTCCTACCACACAAGGAAGAGGGAGTGCATGTTAAAACAACTAGCATGAGCTGTCCAACATTCTCTTCAAACCTCATGCATCACTGGACATTTCAAATGCAAGACTCTGTACCGCAGAAGGCTGGGACTGGCTACTTTGTTCTTGACTGACACTGTACACAGCACACAGGGCTTAACCCTCACACTGAATACACATTTGGAAGAGCTCAGTGCAATGCCTCTAATACTTTCCTCATAAGACATTTTAACACAGAATCTGCCATCAACTGCTTTTCCATCAGATAGGTACTCAGTCCTCTGCCTCACCCCTGTCCAATTATTCTGTGGATGTTAAATTTTCTTCCTCTTCCTGGTTCTGACCTTGACTGTCAATTGCTGTCTCCCCAGCCCCTATTACTTTTCCAAAGTGACTTCATGCTTTGTTTAGCCTTCAGGGACGTCTCAATGGAGGTGCACAACCCAGGAGTGAAGGCTCAGGGAAAAGCTTAGTCTCCTCTTACAATCTACCCTTGCCCTTCAGCAGCTCAACTTGAGCTTTATATTATATTATTTATACTAATATCATTATAAATTATTATTATTATAATATTTATATTATATTATTGAGGCTTTATATTTCTCCCTAAAATCCAAACTGATCTGAAAATTTTACTGGTGAAGAGTCATCTTGGAAGGATTTAAATAAAATACTATAATTTTTTAAATGTCTGAGTTATAACCTTAAGACTGAAATATACTCCAATAATATTTTACCACATGGCCTTGTGATTCTGTTTAATAAATAATAAAACATAATTTCAATGTTCTTATTTTCCTTAGACTGATAGCAGGTATTGAGTAATGATTACTCACCATACAAAACAAATTTCATTAACAATGAGCTTAATTATTATTATTATTTTTTGAGACAGAGCCTCAGGCTGTCCCCCTGGGTACAGTTCACAGAAACCTCCAATTCCTGGGCTCAAACGAGTCTCCTGCCTCAGT
The DNA here is from genome assembly GCF_000181295.1 of Otolemur garnettii. Classification (NCBI taxonomy): domain Eukaryota; kingdom Metazoa; phylum Chordata; class Mammalia; order Primates; family Galagidae; genus Otolemur; species Otolemur garnettii. The sequence continues at coordinate 5,106,251 of NW_003852512.1, forward strand.
TTCCCAAATAGCTGGGACCACAGGCACCCACCACAATACCTGGCTATTTTTTTGGTTGCAGCCATCATTGTTGTTTGGTGGGCCTGGGCTGGATTCGAACCTGCCACCTTAGGTGTATGTGGCTGGTGCCTTAGCCACTTGAGCCACAGGCACCGAGCTGAGCTTAATTATTTTTCGACAGCTCATAGTTAAACCACCTGTTGTAGTTAGTGGACATGCAGTGTCAATTATTAGTCAGTCTGGTGAATCTATCCTTTCCTCACCAGTAAACTTCTTTTGTGGTTTACTGCCTCAATGAATTTAAGTTTAAGAATGTTAAGAGTGTCCCAAATGAATTAGGTGGTAACCTCCAAGAATAAGGCAGCTCAGGTCTTGAAAAAGTTAGACTTTCCTCATGGATCAATTCTGAACTTAAATTGCACTCAATTCAGTTCTAAACAACTAGACTTATCTAAGAAAAGGTGTAAAAGGTGGGAGAAGAGCTTCATTATGAAGTGATTTGGCTTCTGACGATTCAGAGCTTTGGGTTTCTGTTATTGTTGCCAGTATTATGAATATGTTTTACCACACTTTTGTGTTTTTGCAATGTAGATGTGCTTTGATGAAATTAAAAATATAATTCTGTTTTGCACTCACACTATCATTCTTAAAATTTGCCTTGCATATACCAGCATTCTTGACTCCTATTTTCAATGTGGAAAGAAATGTGTTAATAATGAGAACATGTAAGATTTTAATGATGGATTAGCAAAGGAAAGCATATTCCAAAGCATTTTACTAATGGAAAATGTGCCTGGCCATGAATGAAGGCAAACTAGAATCACATTTTGCCTATTTTAAAATTATTCCTCTATTACATTATATTTCTGTCTATTCAGGCAGTCTAATTAGCTTAATTTTGAATTACCTCCACCTTTATATTTTCTCCTCTTTTGGAAAGTCCCATTTTAGTTACACAGAGAATATTCTATGCATTTTTCTCCCAGGAGAATTTTGAATAATAGTAATATAGCATTAGCTGTCTTTGGGGAAAAAACAAGTATTGATTGAGAATCAGTCTTATTTGTATTTATCTGAGTCAGTTACCTTTTTCTTCCTCAAGTTCTACTTAAGATCTCAAGAGATAATCTTTATTTTCATGATTTTTAGAAGAAAACTTCCCATTGGCTGGTACTAAGATGCAAACTATTCTTCTCTACTCAAAACATTCTTAATGAACAGTAATAACACAATCATACATCACAACTTATAGGTGTAGAAGTCTTTACAATTAATGTGGCGGATTTTTACAATAAAATTTGGGGGATATCAAGGCATATCCTGGGATTGATTATCATTTTTGCCTTTTTACATTAGGAGGAATGGGTGAGTGATTAGCTTTGGTCTTACACCTAGTACTTGATTGAGCAAGGACTGGAACCTGGGATTCGGTTTCTCTCCCACATATTCTCCTTCCGTAAATTTCAAACTATTTTCATTTTTTATTCCTCAAATGGCAAAGAATGGTTATATTTGGCTAGGCATTTTGTCAGCCTCTTGATACAACTTATCTAGTTTATGTATTCAAAATGCATCCTCTCTACAGTCGTGAGTGCTGTTATGAAGAGACAAGCAAGTCTGAATACTGAAGTAGGTGGCATTTAAACAAGTAAAAGGAGACTTTTCAATCGAACAATGCTTCAGTTTTAGCTGCTGCTACTGCTACTACTACTACCCTAAGAGAGACAATAACAGCACTTGTGACATGGATGGAAGTAGTAAACAGGCGACAAGGTCAGGTAGAAATGTTAGTCAGCAACTCAGGCAGGAAGACACATTTGGGGAGCATCCAATGACTAAAGGACAATTGCTCACAGTCACAGTGAGGCTAGCAGAAACATTCTGAGCAGGAATTGGTAGAGGAAGAAGAACAAAAGCTGAAAATAGACCTCTATTAATCTCCAGTGTATAGCTTTTTTCCTGTGGATTCTACACATACTTACCGATGATATTTACATCATGGAAAGGAGTTGTTTTAGGAAATATGAACTGCGAGGCACTAGTGGGGAAGAAAGCATGGTGGTGCGTGGAGAGTTCTTGCTGTTATTTATAGAGAGTAAGCATTTGAGGGGGTGGTGTGTGTATTTGTGGGGAAGAGGTTGCTATTTTTTATAGGTGAATAGCCATGTGCCAGGCACAGTTTTAAGCACTGAAGGAATTTAGGAAATTACTCCTCAAAATATACTGCTTTGAATTTCAAACTGAAGACAAATGACAACAAGTGCACACAGGAACTTTCTCTGAACTTCTCTTACCTGCTTATAGACAGACCCTCCAGAAGGAACTCAGCTGTCATGACTCCTCTCCTGGAGAATCTCATTGACTAGAGGGAATTAATTCCAATCATAGGAGAGGAGTTGGAGGTTGACACCATGCCCGGACAGATTTTATCACTGGTTATAACCTATTCTCGTGAAGGCCCATCTTCTGAGTGAGTAAGCCCTCAAATCACTTACCCTTCTCTGGGATGGGAGTAATAAGTTGCCACAACTCACTGAGTTTGGGGGTATTCACTTTTCTTTCCCGTGATGCTCTTATTCATGTAATTACTTTGTATACTGTTTGTCCTGCTGATCTTCCTACTGTCAGTTTATTTCATAGACTTAATTATCAAAACTTCAGAGGGTAGAGGGGAAGTTTTTCCTTCATTACAGGGATTTCTTCATAATGACTCATTTATTCTTAAATATATCTCCACATACAGAGAAGTACAAGGTTATAGAGATATTAAATGGCAGGAGCAGGATTTGAACCCAGAGTCTCACTCATAACCTCAATGCCAACTATATTACTTTCCCCCAAAATTGTAAATACTAAGAAAATTTATTGCTTACCTGCATGTGACAAACCCATAGCTTTTTAATACGTTTACCAAGCATTGAGGGACCAGATATCAACATGATTGATTGTCCTCACATCCTACTTTATTTGTGTTAAAGCTTATTAGTACCTAGAGGAAAAATAACCCATCCTTGAAATTTACAGCACACTCTAAACAATACATGTTTGATTCATATTGCTTCATCATTTCTTTAGGATACTGTTGCTTAAAATAATTTTTATTTCCACATTATTATTTCATATGGATAATATGAGCTCCCCATCAACTTTCATTATATTCTCTCCTTAAGCATTTAAACTGACTCTGTTTTTATAATAAAATAAAAAAATCACATTTCCCCAATAGGCTTCCTTTGTCTAATCTACCTTTTCTATTTTCCTTACTTTCCTGTTACACAATTACAGGAGGAAAAAAAAAAAAAGCCACAAAGCCCTCTTTAAAACTCACTTTTGTTCTCCCTTACTGGCAATATCAAGCAACAATCCTATAACTTATTCTCTCTTCAAAACAAATAATTATAGAAAACAAAATAATTATTTGGAGATAATTTAAAGTGGATATTTTTTAAATAGATAACACTAAAGGAGTGGCAACCTCAAATTACTACAAGCTTAGCACACTTAGTTGAATAGTTTAAGTATCCTTAGAGATCCAAGACAAATGTAAATTGGTTTTATCTTATCATTTATAAAATAATACAGAATCATCAAAACATTAATGATATCCTTTGCTCATGTTCATTAACCCACTTTGAGTTCATAATTGCCCACATACAGAAGTACATTGCCTATTATAAGAGGCCTCTGAACTATTTACTGGAGATACTTTTTCAACATCTATCGAGCATATTCTAAGTTTCATGCAGTAGACAAGGCACAATATAGTAGTTTTTCTAGTGTATATTTCAACAATAATTATTATATTTTAGTTAACTGTAGTCGAGGGATGGAAAGTACTTAACCTTTACCTTATACATACACACGTATTCAACTGTGACAGATATCACTAATCAAGCATGGATATCTTTTCTAATAAACTTTGAAAAAGCCTCAGAATGTTTCTCAATCCTGTGTACTTGGTAGCTTGACTTTTTTTTTTTTTTTTTTGAGACTGAGTTTCACTTTGTCACCCTTGGTGACATAGTTCACAGTAACCTCAAACTCAGGCTCAAGTGAACCTCTTGCCTCAGTTTTCCATTTTTAGTAGAGTCAGATCTCACTTTTACTCAGGCTGGTCTCGAACTCATGAGCTCAAGTGATCCACCTATCTGAGCCTCCTAGAGTGCTAGAATTACATGTGTGAGCCACAGCGTCCCGTCATGAAGTTTTTCCAATAACTCGTTTGCTATTCCTACTATTACTGAAATGGCCCTCTATATTTATTTTTAAAAGATTTTTTTTTAGCGAATATCATAAAAGGCCACATGAGGGAAGTAATATAAATAGAAACTAGTCTATTCCTGCTGAAACATTGGTAAGATCCAGTATATATAAATAACATTTTAAATCCATAAAGCAGCATAAATGGAATTCTGGATGACAAGGCCACTTTAAGTATATAAACTTCTCAAAAATTGAAGAATAATATTCAATGATTAGTGGCTCTTCATGTATAAGGAGTAATAGATGTGTACATAAATACAACAGATGACTACACTTGGAAAGGACGAGCAATTATTTTTACCAAATCCTTGAAATTCAGGAAAGATTTCTGATAGAAGTTTTAAGAATTTTAAAGCCTTGTAAGTGCTCAAATAAAACAATGATGTCATACTTCTTTGCAAATGTAAAAATGCACAGACAAATAAGACAGAGAAAAACAATCATTTGGAGCTTAAACCCTGGTCTTTTCAATGACTTTTGAAATACGGAATGTCCTGAAGCCTACCCCAAGGAGAGACCAGAGGTATGCATCTGGATTTAATAACTATTAAAAATTGCTGAAATTAATTTACAATAAAGAACTTAAAGTATAACAACAATGCCAGAGTGCTATGGCATTAGCCTAGTTCACGGCAACTTCAGATTCCTGAGTTCAAGTAAACCTCCTGCCTTTGACTCCTGAGTAGCTAAGATTATAGGTGCCTGGCCCATACCCAGATAATTTTTCTATTTTTAGAAGAGGTGGGGTCTCACTCTTACTCTGGCTGGTCTTAAATTCTGGAACTCAAGCAATCATCCCACATCGGCTTCCCAGAATGCTAGGATTACAAGAATGAGCTTACCATGCCTGGCTAGAACAATGTTTTTAGTAATAAAGATAGGAATAATTGTTCTGAGGGTAATAACAAACCCAATTAATAGCCATACTACATTAAAAGTAGGACTATAAACTGGTAAAATAATTATGGGATGTAATATATACACTGTAATATAATACACATATAACACTGTATGCTATAATATACTATAATATACAAATATACTGTAAACATCCACACAATTTAATATAGTCTTGTCCAATTCTAGTAATCTTTTCAAAAGAAATAGAGGTGAAGAGAAAAAAATTCCAGGTGGAGTTGGCTATTATAGCATTACTTATGAAACAGAGAAATCAGGAAAATCAGAAAAACTAACATATTAATATGATTATGTATATTAAAACACATAATAAGGTAGAATACTACTCAGCATTAACTTGGTTTTTTCACAAAGATGGCAATGACATAAAAATGTTTGTTATTATATTGTCTAAAAACTGTAAGACACAGCAGTATGCATGGTAAGGCCTTGTCTATGATACAAAAAGGCATGAAAAAATATTGCTAAGATAGTAACATAAGTTACCTCTGGGTTCTGAATTGGTGTATTATTGTTTTTCTACTTTTAAAAAACTTTCTGCACATGAAAAATAATCTAGACTGTTTTTCCAAATAGCAGAATAAGAGCATGTGGAAAACTTTAAAAGTGAGCACATTTAGTCTTCTACAGGTTGCTAGCCAGTTCTCCCAGCACCATTTGTTAAATAGGGAATCTTTGCCCCAAGGTATGTTTTTGTTAGGCTTATCAAAGATAAAATGTTGGTATGTGGTGGTGTTCATCTCGAGGTTCTCTATTTTGTTCTGTATATCTACATCTCTATTTTTGTGCCAGTACCATGCTGTTTTGATCACTGTATATTTGTAATATAACCTGAAGTCTGGTAATGTGATACCTTCTGAGTTTTTATTTTTAAGTAATGTATTGGCTATTTGAGGTTTTCTCTGATTCTATATAACATGAAGTGCTACTTTTTCAAGTTCTTTAAAGTATGTTATTAGTGCTTTGATAGGGATTGCATTAAATCTGTACATTGCTTTGGGTAGCATGGGCATTTTCACAATATGGTTTCTTCCCAGCCATGAGCATGGTATTTTTCCATTTGTTGATATCTTCAACTATTTTTTTCCTCAGGGTTTCATAATACTCATTATAGATATCTTTCACTAGAATGCATATTGCAGCCCAATTCATAATCGCCAAGTCATGGAAGCAGCCTAAATGCCCATCAACCCATGAACGGATTAACAGATTGTGGTGTATGTACACCATGGAATACTATGCAGCCATAAAAGGATGGAGACTTTGTATCTTTTCTGTTTACCTGGAAGGAGTTGGACCATATCCTTCTTACTAAAGTACCTCAAGAATGGGAAAAAAGTATCCAACATACTTAATGCTGTTATGAAACTAATATATGATCACTTACACGTTCATATGAATGATAAAACACAAGGGGGGGGGCTGGGAATGGAGGGAGGGTATGTGGTGAGATCTCACCTAATGTGCACAATGTAAAGATATGTTTCAAAACAACTAAGAGTGTATTATAAATGTCCTACCACAAAAAAATAAGTGAGATGATGGTTATGTTAACCAGTTTGGTTTAAGCATTCCACATTGTATGTATTCGTATCCACAAATCATCACGGTGTACTCCACAAATGTATATAGTAATTATTTCATAAAAATTAATTTTAAAAAAAGTAAGCAGAGCATCAAAACAGCTGAGGTCTGAAGTAACATCACGTAGGCTGAGAGCAGACTTCTCATTAGCAACAATAAATATCAGAAGACAATCACAGGTCTTCAAACTCTTCAAACTTCTGTGGGGAACTATCTCACAAAATAGGATTCTATATATACATAAACTGTCATTGAAGAAAGAAGGATTAATGAAGAAAATTCCAGCAGATTTATGAAAACTAAGAGACTCTACTAGGAAAAAAATACAAAATAAAATGAGTATAAACAAAACCAGTCTCATTTAAATATAAATAAAAATGGTCTCCTAAAGAAGTCATGATATAGAGAGTACCAAAAAAACTATATATACATTTTTAAAAAGGGAAAAAACATATTGAAATGTAATACTCAGTATATACCAGTAACATTTGCTATCTTGTATACTGTATTTTGTGTCTCTTGTAATTACATGCATATAAACATGACTTAAGGATTAAAAGATTAATGCAGATTTTTTTCTTTGTTAAAATGTGGATACATTTGTTGGCATCCTCTGTACACAAGAAACAAAAGTGAGGAAGGAAATCTTAGACAAAACAAAATAAAAACACAAAAGTAGTTTCTAAAATTTATGATAAAAATATTATAATTAGCATCCTATTAAGTTAGAATCACATATAAATATGGTATAGGTAAAAAAAAAACAGAAAATTAACCTTGATAGCAATAATTTTAACTGTTATGCAGATTTTATTTAAATTTAATCAGTTACACTATAAGGCCTTTACTTTTTTTGCCCATGATCATACACTGCATTTATTTGCATGTCTACTTTAGTCTTCCACATTATATGAGAATTACTCAGTATTTCTTTTTTGCAACCTTGGCATTTTCAAAAGTAATGACCAATTTTTTTCAGAATTTTCATAATTTTGTGGTTTTATTATATTTTCTCATGATTAGACTTAATTTATGTGTTTTTACCAATAATATGGAATGATGTTTTCCTATCTCACTACATCTTATCAACAGGTACATAATGTTGATTTTAGTATTGATGATGTTTTAACTTTGATCACTTGATTAAGGTGATATCTCTCTTGGGTTTCTACACTGTGGAGTTCCTATTTTCCTCTTTGTAATTTGATTTATTGTTTTCCTTTTTATTGCAAATTAATACATTAATGTATTTAGGTTACATTTTTTTCAATTCTAAGGTAAAGTTTAAACTGTAGTTGAGCCCTTCACCCAGGGCACATTAGGTGAGGGCTAAACGAATTCCCTGGTTTTAACCTTGAGAATGGACTGGTGAAGAACAACATAAGAGTTAGGCAGAATAGACACTAGAGTATTGAATTTGGCCACAGAAGAGATGATGTGACTCAAATTAGTGGAATAGTCATTGAAAAAATGTATATTTGCTATGCCTTTACAGTAAAACCCAATAAGAACAGATGGTGAGTTGAATATGGGTGAGTGAGGAAACATGAGGTATAAAGAGAAAGTGCAAGGTTTGTACCTTGTACAACAGAGTAAATGGTAGTGACATGCTTTAATAAAGGAAATGTTGAAAGAGCTGTGCCTTCTATTTTAAGATGAAATATGAGTGATGAATTGAAGACATACAAGAGTGGAAGGGAAGAGACTATATAGGAAGCTATTGCATTATTCCACATCAACAATGATTTTTGTTTGGATTAGAAGAGATAACAAAAATGGAGAAAACTACCTTCATGATTAGAGAAAGAGTTTAGGAATTATAATTACATAATTATAATCCATAGGTATTTTGTTTTAATTGAATAAGGTGAATTGGTAAAGAAAAGAGAAGTGACAGGTATATCTCTTACATTTCTAGCTTTGCACAACTCGATAAATAATTGTTCTATTTACTGAGACAGAAAGAAATGATAAAGAACTAGGTTTAGAATAATAATTAGTTTCCCCTTCACTACTACCGGTAACAGCACAAAGAGTAGAAAAGGAGAGTGTGATGAGCGAATTTCCCCTGACAGTGCCAGGTTAGACACAGCCTCTTACAACACGGCTTTTTGGCAGTATTTTGTAGAGTCTGGCACGAGAACATTTTCCATCTGGTTTTAAAAGCAAGGGTCAAGGAACTTTGCCAAGAGATACTGTTCCTGCTCAAAAATGTCATTGATTCTTTTATTCTCCAATTTAATTTGTAATGTTGCTTTGGATAGCACCACCGAATCCCTGCAACTTCTGTCTTTTTCAGCATGAGAAGCTCTCAAAAGGAAGCACAATCTCATATGGCAAAATTTAAAAAATCTATCAACGTAATAAGCACCATGCCATCTGTCCATTCCATTATCTGGAGGTAAAAATCAGGCAAGGAAAACCTTCCTGTTCAGCAGAACACATTGTGCAACCACCTAAAAACATCACATCACCAAGAAACAATCCCAGAGGTCGAATCAAAGGGAAAGACTTGAATGTACTTGTTACTGGAAATAAAGCAATATTTATCCCTCTCTGAATATTCAGTGATCAACAAAATGTATACTTTTTTAACAGTGGAAGGAAGCTAATCGTTTTCAGAGGATGAAACCAGAAAAACAGGACTCAGAGCTCAGGGAAATGCAAGCTGTCGAAGGCATTAAATCATATCAAGAACAAGTTAATACTTTTTTGTTGTTGTTGTTTCTTGGTCACAAAGAATACTCTTAACCCCTCCCTTTTCTTTATCTTATTAATTCAGCAAATATTGAAAAAGCCCCTAATGTGTGTACTTGTTTTCACTATTTATGGCTTGACAGAAACTTGCATAATTTGTCTATCTAAAATTATAGCCTGTAAATCAATGGAAAAATCTAGTACTCTCTGTTACCAGTTAGAGACAATGTAGAACACGTGGCAAAGAAGAATGATGAGGGGGAGGGGAGTCACAAATGTACCTTTTATTCAGATGATCTAGTAGTTATTTAAGGTATTCAGTACATTGTATATGAGATCATTATGAGAAAGTAAAATAAAGCACTAAGTATTGGTGGCATATCATAAATGTTCAAGCAGGCAAACATTTCATTTCCGTCCAACCATACAGAGAGCACAGACCTTTTAGGAATCCTCCCCCATCAACTTAAACCAACTTCCGAACAAATCAGCTAGGACATTCTGTAAGATTTACCATCACTGCACCAACCTTTTCCTCAAACATTTGATAGAATGTGTTGTTTTCTTAATTCATAATAGTTGACCTTTTAGCATTCATTTAAATGTGCATATTGAATAGACATTTCAAATACAATTCAGAAAATCGTTTTTAGTTCAAAAGCCTGGTTATACCAAATGTATATGGCTTGAATTGTCTGGATCTATTTTCCTCATATGTAGATATAACTATTTCATGATTCCAAATAGTTTGAATAAATATCCCCTAATAAGATTTACAACTCAGAAATGTACAGTATAAAATTAAAAATAAACCTTATGTTTGTTTTATAAACCTAACCAATGGAGCCTTAAGTCTTTATTTTTATTTTCCAAAAGACTTATATTTTGCTGAAATCCAATAAACTTATGTCCCCAAAAGGCAAATCTGTAATTGCCTCAAACTACCTAGGAATTCTAAATATGAGAGAGAAGAATTTTCTGTAAATGACAGTGAAGTGTTTCTGCTTGCTTGTTGCGCTGATAAAACCCAAAACATCCAGAGTATTTATCCAAGTAAAGCCACTTGGTCTTTGGTGGTCATTGAGATAAGATTGACAAAAACAGCTGATTAACTACTGAACCCTCAAACCCCATGAGTATTGGATTTAGAGTAGGCTAGTCCTCGACTAAGTCTTTTTTGTTTGTTTGTTTTCTCTTGTGATAATAATATTTTTGAAGAGTCCAGCGTAGCTGTTTTGCACATTGTCCTCCACTTTGGATTCGTCTGATGGTTTCCTTGTGATTAAATTCAGGTAGAACATTTTTTGGCAAGAGTCCTACATGGAGGATGTGTATCACAATAGAGGGTTAGGTGGTTCCTTACTGATGATAAGGTGGATCCATGGTTAAGGTGATGGCCTCCAGGTTCCCCTTTATAATCCATAAGTCATCAGAGCATTAACACTGTATGCACTGAAGGCCTCCAACAGGGTGAGCTAGTGGTGAGCATCCAGACCTAGTCCTTGCTCTCATACTATTTTTAGAAGAGAGAGAAACAAATGATGACAAGAGACAAGACATGCAGCTTTACGAAGGACTTGGGTAGGGTGCTCAGATAGAGAAGTATTAACTCTAGATAAAGTGAAAGATGAGACATGAAGAGGAAAAAGGGGTTAGCTGTGGTAATGTAGGGGTGTAGGTGGCCCCTAGCCGAGCATGGAAGATGGAAGGAGGAAAAAAAATGGGTGTATGGTGGTTTCAGGGAGGGAAAAGTAATAGGAGAAAGGCCCTGGGTCTACTAAGAATAATAATGCACACCTGGTATCTTAATATTGAACACAGTTCTTAGCATTTTACATGATTCACTTGTGTAATTCTCCCTGCAACCCTGTGAATTGAGCACCATTACTTATTTTATGCTGCAAAATTTGTAGCACAGAGAGGCTGAGTAATTGCCCATGGTCACACAGCTTCTAAGTGGCAGGGTTGGGTAGATCTAGTTCTACAGCCTGTGATCTTAGTTCTATCAAGGTGAAAGGAGTAAAGTCTCATCCTGAAAACATGTGAAAAAGGATTGGAATCAGAGCAACCTGGACTGGGTGAAGATAAAAGAGTGGGATGGGAAAGCAAGGCCGAAGAAAGGCCCAGAAGATCAAAGAGAAAAGGGTTAGGAAGCAAGCAGCATTATCAGACAGGCCAGGTTGCTACCCCCACCTTCAGTTCATCCCCAACACCTAGTCTGTCCCTTCAACCAGGACTCTGCTCTCTCTCTTCCCCCCCGAAAAAAAAACAAGATATTTACAGAGTTTCAAAGTTTCTCTTATCTCGGAGCCTATGGCTCAGCGGCTAGGGCACCAGCCACATACACCGAAGGTGGTAAGTTTGGGTGCAGCCCCGGCCTGCCAAACAACAATGACAACTACAAGGAAAAAATAGCCAGACGTTGTGGTGGGCACTTGTAGTCTCAGATACTCGGGAGGCTCAGGCAATTGCCTAAACTCAAGAGTTTGAGGTTGCTGTGAGCTGTGTTGTCACAGCACTCTACCAAAGGTGACAAAGTGAGACTCTGTCTCCAAAAAAAAAAAAAGACAAAGTATCTCTCCACAAGTTACTTATTAATTACAAAGGAAGAAATTACAACTTTACACATAGAGACACAACCTGGCTGATTACAGCCTAACCAAATGATGAATGTGGACATCCAGAGCAGATTCTCACAGAAGACTCTGGAAGGGAATTTGGGAGAAAGTATAGGAAAAGGGTTTTGTGCCGAAGCTCTGGATGAAGGAAGAATGGGAACTCTTGGGAGTTGAGAAGTATATGGTGACAGAGCAGGGTGGAAAAGAAGGGCTGTTTCTGGGAGGGAGGGAGGTTTACAAGTGACTCACAGGAGAAGAATTTGATGGGAACAATTTGGGTCAGAACCCAGTCAGTATGGGAGATGCTCGGGTGGGTGGCTAGAAGTGGAGGGCTTGGGGTAGTAGTATCCAAGACAGTTGAGGAAGGGTCCAGGGATTCAAGGCTCCAGGGCAGCAGTCAGCAGGTGGTGGAGGCCCTGTGGTGAGCTGTCCTGCCGGCTCTAGGACCCAATTCTGACCACGGGGCAGGGCAGGGCGGAGCAGTGGGAGGCCACAGAGTGGGGGCGAGGTCGCCCAGCGGGTCCCCAGTGATGCAGGGGGCGCTGTGTGCCTAAGTCTTATTTCCAGAAACTGAGATGATCCTCATGAAACCCCCACAGCATCTAGAATAATGATGAATGTAAAATACGTGTACCTTGGAGAATGACTTTAAAATATAATATGCTAAATTAAGGAATACATAAGCAGTTGACTTGCTTACGTTTCCTAATTCCTGAAGGCACCTGTGTTCACTATTACATAACCAATGGAAAACAAATAAATCACAATATAAAAATATCTGATGATTCACTGAGAAATACAATTTAAGTGGTAAATATTCACCTTTAGGTATAGAACACTTTCCTCATTTCTCTATTCACAACTAGTCAGCTTGTTCATTTTTCTTTTCTTCTGCACATGTGGCCAGTTTTAAGTGATCTGCTTTCAACTATGTGTTGCTCTCAATGCATTGGAAGTCCTCAAAAAGAAAAGAAAGGATGTCCCTTTCTCTAACATCATTAAGAGGCAGTCAAATTTTTAGCAGATTGACAAAAAAATGCTTTGGCATATCTCACAGGTCTGGGAAAAGGAGCATGCAGAGCCTCAGATTCATGATAGCTGTGAAGAAGGCCTGATTCCTGAATGAGAGTCTGCAGAATTGGACACCAAAAGTCCTACCTCCATTGTTTTGGTCTGTAAATTTTATTTTCAGTTGGTGGAATGCCAAGAAGAGATAATGGTGAGAATTTCTGCTCCTTAGATTGGGAATAAGTACAGTTGCACTTGGACAGCAAGTAGAGAAGGAGGATGGAAAGACATAGAACTCCTAGAACAAGAAGGAAGAATTATGATGGATGAAAATAAGTCCATTTCTCTGAACTAAAAGGGATTTACACTGAAGTCACAATAATATATGAATTTTCATTTATGAAATCAACAAAAAAGTAGGAATAACCACACCCTTCACTGGCAAGGGAGAGATAAGCAAGGAACTTTCATGCATAGTTTATGGGAAAGTCAACCAACACAGAATGTCTGGGAAAAAATGACAAAACATATCAAGAGCCTTTAAAATGCTGCTATTCTCTGATTTTTGCATTTAGAATTAAGCAAGTTGCAAAAAAAGCTGATTATTAGATAAGCTATGCCCTTTGCATTAGGGCCTACTCCTAGCTAACACCCAGAGTGAAGCCGCAGAGTGAAGCTCACAGAGTGAGGCTGCTCTGTTGGGACATGTGGATCACATTGCTACCAGGTTTTTGAAAGAGTTCAATGTTATTGTGATTGCACTTGGATCCTAAGGGATTTTTATCTCTGAATTATTATTTTAAAATATAAAAATGAAATGGATAAAGTAAAGCAGAGATGAAGAGTTCTTTAAGTCAAAGTCCATTGAAAATGCTTAGATCTGCTGTTTCATCTTCTGAAAAGTGAATTCATTTAAGTGAAGAAAATCTCCAAAGATCAGATTAGTAAGGGGTGCTCCATAGCAAGTCAAAGAGAAATTGTTTTTCCTACAAATAGTATATAGGACACATTAGAATAAATTGAGTTCATTTTAACCAAGTAAGCAGCCTTGAGAAAATGGGTTCTTGTAGGCAGCCTTAAAACTGTCAATAACAGAAATTCTTAGTAGGAAATGCATCAACAGGTTTCACTTCCTGGCAACTGGGGTAGCAATTGAACTGCACTTTTGAGGCCTATATCGGTTCTCATTTGGCTCCCTACAGGCACTGGATTTCAAAGGATGGACCCTAAACACAGCTAGAATGGTCGTGAGAGAGATGATAATAATCTTAAAAATTTCCAAAATCTATTATAGATTATAGAGGACAATCAATCACACATGTCTAACTGATTGGGGGAAAAAAACTGCAAAGCCACAATGTAAAAACTTTTGAGCATAGTCCTGTATCTTCACTGCTGATTAAATACTACTTCATGGCCTGGGAAGAATGGCATGTGAATAAAAATGTCATGAGGAATTATTACAAGAAGAATCAAGTATCCCTGGTAATGAAGAGTCTGTCATTTTGCTATGAAAACAAAATCACAAGATATGTGTGATATCTTGGAAGGACATGTGCTTGTCCTTTCAATACAGAGGAAAGGGAAAACCAGCTTGATTAGAAGAGGACACTCTAGAAAATAAGTGCACTTTGGTTTTTGATAGCTTGTACTCCTGAAAATATTTTTAAAGAAAACCAAGCAAAATCTGAGCATTAACAACTCATGTAAGAGGATTTAGACATCAACCAATGTTTAATAAGAGAGCTGTAGCTTGTATCAATCCTTGCATTTGTGGTATTGGACAATGTCTTTAACATATTATATCTAATAAGCGAAACATTTCTCTTTTGACTGAAATACAATGTGGCTCTTACAAGATAAAGAAATTTATATTTATATGGCAGGTATTTTGATGCCAGACTGTCATAGAGACTTGGTAGGATCAGGTGACTATAGTAATGCATCATGTCTGAGAGTTACATGACTATCTTATCCTCCATTTTCTTTACTTTTTTTAAAAAATGTTTTTATCCAGAAATTTTAAGTACATTTTCAAATTCCATAATGTCTATTTTGAGAATATAAAAACTATCAGAGTGGCCATGTAATTTACCCAAAGTCACACAGCATAGAATAGAATAGGAATTTTCTCTATGGTTTATCAGACATTTAGAAAGCCTATATCACTAGCCTTATTATATTGTAATTCTGATAATACTGGTACAAAAAGAAGAGTCTATACCTGGGGTCTGTTGTCAACCCTGTCATTGACTCAAGTATAATCTTAGAGAAAATAGCCCTTTAATAGCTGTTTCCTTATACCCTATCCACTTGTCATTTTATAAGCCATTTCCTTTCCACCACAGCCCATGATATCTATTGGTTTGTATTTCTCTCACTTCAGCACTATGATCCTTTAATAAATGCTTACGAAATAACAATGAATAAAATGTTGAATCATCTCCTGCAGACTTTTAGGATAGGTACACAAAGAGAATCCTTCAAAGATTTTTATCAAGCAGGGCAAGAAGAAAAGATCAGAATTCACTACCTCTGGTCCCTCTCCCCTTCTTAAGGATGTTGGTTTGATTCCCTGAGTTCATTGCCGTGTTTAAGTGAGGTTTTTAGAACTTAAGCAGTAGAGCTAAAGTGCAGAAAGCCCTAAACAGGTTATTTCATTAATTCTCTCATCTCTGTTAATAGCCTCTTACATTAGTTGGGATAATTGAAATTTGACTCCAATAACAATGAAGTTACTGCTGAAAAGTGTTAAGATCAATTTCACAAAGTAGAAGGGCAAAGTTACTGAAGATAGAAAGTGATTCTTTATCCATATCTTTCTGTGGGAAAAGACAAAGAATTAGGGCTATCTTGTTGACACTAGGAAACAGTTCTTCTCTAAAATGAATTTTACAAATATTAAAACTTTGGTTAATTTTGACTAATATTTATATAAGCCAGGTGATGGGTGGTACTATCAACCACTATCAAAAAGTAATGATGAATCAAAACCACCCTGAGATATGACCTAACCCCAGTGAGAATAACTCACATCACAAAGTCTCAAAGCTGCAGATGCTGGCATGGATGTGGAAAGAAGGGAGCACTTTTACACTGCTGGTGGGACTGCAAACTAATACAACCTTTTTGGAAGGAAGTAAGGAGAATCCTCAAGGAACTCAAATTAGACATCCTGTTTGATCCTGCAATCCCGCTACTAGGCATCTACCCAGAAGAAAAAAAAATCATTTTATCATAAGGACATTTGCACTAGACTGTTTATCACAGTCCAATTTACAATTGCCAAAATGTGGAAATAGCCTAAATGTCCACCAAGCCATGTTGTGGTATATGTATACCATGGAATACTATTCAGCCAGTAAAAATGATGAGGATTTTACATCTTTTGTATTAACTTGGATGTAAGTGGAACCCATTATTCTTAGTAAAGCATCATAAGAATGAAGAAGCAAGAATCCATTATACTCAATTCTAATAAGAAGGCAGTAGATGAGCTAATACAAGGAGTAGGGTAGGGAAATGAGGCATTGAGTAGAGGAGAGGAGGTAGGGTAATGGAGCCTCACGGTGTAAAGCACACCTCTTGGGGTTGGAACACAATATCTAACAACCACAATAAGTATAACCTAAGTCTTTGTATCCTCAATGAATACCAAACAATAAAAAAATTTAAAGAATATAATGATGAGAAATCTGAGGTATGTTATTAAAAGGGTAGTAGATAGTATTAAATATGAGGAAATAAATAAAAACAAAATAAATTTATCAAGCATCCTTAGAAGCCAGAGGAATTTCCACAAAGTTCTTCACATAAGTTATCTTATTTTAATTGGCGAAATAATTTTATATTATGGGTGCCTCTGTTTTCATTTAGCAGATGAAATAACTGAGGAAGAGAGAGTTTAGCAACTTGCTGTGGTTTAGATGTGTCCTCCAAATTTCACTGTTAGAAATTTAATACCCAAATTGATATTTTGATTAAAGTTGGGACCTTTAGGAGACAAATTAGGATTAGATGAGGTTATCTGGGTAGGGCACTCATCATGGGATTGGTGGCTTTTTATTTCAATACAGAAGAACTCTTCTAATCTTGGGTAGAAGAGGGTGCTTCTAATAAGAAGAGGAAGAAAGATCTGAGTTGACGTGCGTGTTCTTGCCCTCTTACCACGTGACATACTCTTCATGCAGGCAAAAAGCAAGACATGAGCAAGCAAGAAGGCCCTCACAAGATGCTAGTGCCCTGCCTTTGGAACGTCGTAGCTTCCAAAACCATTAGCTAAATAAACTCCTTTTCCTTCCAAATCACCCAGTCTTAGGTATTCTGTTACAGCAGCATAAAATGAACTAAGACACACAATTCTATAGCCAAAAGGACATGGTTGTCATGATTCAGAAGTGTTTGCTCTTTTTACTATACAATGATAAAGCATGTGAACTCTCTAGCCCTGGTAGTTGAAGGCACAAACTTAAGAGGTGGGAAAGGGTGTATTTTGTGGCTTGATAACAGTGGAGTATTCTATGTGCAAACAACTTTTATTACACTCATTATTGCTATGAACCAAGAGACTGAACAAAGTAAGCCAGATTTGGAATCAGGAAAAACAAAAGTTCCACCTATGTACTGACACAAGCTAGTTCAACATCTGATTAACTCCCTTAACTAACAGCATGAGGAAACTGAGCCAAGAAAAGGTGAAGTGACTTGTCTAGCATAACTAGGAAATTAGTTTACAAAGCTGGGAAGAGCCTTTGGACTCTTCTTTTAGCTTATTGACAAGAGCATTCCACATCGAACACAAAATACTAATATACACAAAGCATCGACCACATACAGCAATTATTCCTTGAAAGTGAGATATTATAGAAATATATGTTTCACAAAATAAAAATAATGGCTTACTTTCTAGGATAGCAATCCAGGATTTGGGGAAGGAAGTAACTGATGAATATGGGCGTGAACTTGATTTTAACACCTTACTTTGACTTTTTTATAAATGATTTTTTAAAGATATTCCTGACTGGTGTTCCTCATTTTAGAAGGGGTATGTTCAT
Organism: Otolemur garnettii; assembly: GCF_000181295.1. Classification (NCBI taxonomy): domain Eukaryota; kingdom Metazoa; phylum Chordata; class Mammalia; order Primates; family Galagidae; genus Otolemur; species Otolemur garnettii. Next base: position 5,124,393 of record NW_003852512.1, read on the forward strand.
AATGAATATTCTGTGTCTGTCAGGGTCACAAATATGAATAATAAATAAGGTGCTCTTGTAGAAATTCAAGCATCAGAACAACTTCTGTATGCCATTCAAAATGAGTTTGAAAACAGACCACAGGTCTTGTTTTATTCAGTTCAGTTTCATTCTCTCGCTCATTGAGTTTGATGCATTCCATTCACTACCAACACCGTAAAGCAGAAATTATAGTGTTGAGCACTTGGAGACTTGGAAACCCCTCAAAATCTCACAGTAGGCTAATATAAGAAAACATTATTTTGATATGGGATATAGTAATAATAATATTATTATGTGTTGAGCACTATGATAAATTATGCTTGAAATGAATTGTTTCACTTAATCCTCACAGAAACCCTCAGAGATAAATGTTGTTATTTGCCACCATTCATTCTTTACAGATATGGAAACTGAGGTACAGCATTCAACATGTTGCATACAGCTACAAAAGTAAGTGCAGGTATTCAATTTTAAGACTCTGATTTTAGTGTCTGAACTCTTAACTAATGTTCAATGCAATTCTTCTGCCAAGAAGACCATACAGAGATATAGAGCCAATGTGCCTGCCGAATAAAGCAGCCCAAATTCCCAAGTGAAGATCAGACTGGGCTGTTAGCCAGTATACTCTATTATCTCTTAAACTGTGCAATAAAGACAGTGAGTCACTGAATATCAGTCAGCAGGCATTTGTGCGGTACACATTGTGTGTAGAACTCTAGACAAGACTCTGGGAAGACAGCAAAGAAGACTGAAAAAAAGGGCAAAGGTAATAACAAAACTCAGAGAGGTCTATAGCTAGACTTGCAGAAAGGAAGAATTGACCACAAAAACTATTCTTAAAGTAAAATCAAGATTATATTTACACAAATGATACTTTGGGAAGTATAAAATGAGCCAATCATATATTCTGAAGACAGTTGTGGACTTTAAATTGTAGTTTGGAACTGTTTAGCAACAGTTTATAGTAAGAAGTGTTTATATATGTGTGAGTGTTTGGGTAGACACTACCAAAACTACACTAGGCTGGTTGTTAACTAATTAGTTTTGATGACTGTTCTTTAATGCGTTTTACACATTATAATTGGAATATATCTATGCACTTAGGTTAGAAATGAGTATATAAATTCCTTAAGATAGATAAAATATTGTACATAAAGAGTTCAGCTTCCCCTTCTGTGTCCTTGTAGCTACAAAGACATACAGAAATAAGAAAATATGGCTAAATATGGCCCATGAAATATAATTTATACAGCTAATATTATTTGTACATAGTGATTTTCAACTTTTTTATTTTATTTTATTATTATTTTTTTTTAGAGACAGACTCTTACTTTGTCACCCTTGGTAGAGTGCTGTGGCATCACAGCTCACAGCAACCTCCAGCTCTTGGGTTTAGGCGATTCTCTTGCCTCTGCCTTCCAAGTAGCTGGAACTACAGATCCCCATCACAATGACCAGGTATTATTTTGTTGCAGTTTGGCTGAGGCTGGGTTTGAACCAGCCAGTTTTGGTATATGGGGCCCTTTCACTACTCACTGAGCCACAGGCACCACCCTTAACTTGTTTTTCTATATTCAGTTTGCACTAACATAACCTTTCTTTTGGTGTATAGTGCTTGATTCTACAGTGCCAAATCAATGAATAAATAAGTAGGTAAAATTAAGAAAACAATTCATTTAAAATAGCTCAAAATAAATAAAACTTAGGAGCACACATAAATACATAAAAGATATATACAATAAAAACCATAAAACATTTGAGAAAAGAAATTGATGCAACACAAATAAATAGAAAAATATCTCACCTTCATGGATTTAAGAAATTAATATCCTAAAGATATTCATAATTCCAAAGCTATTTACAGATTCAATGAAATTCTCATTAAATCTTAATGCAATTTTTCACAAAGATAGACAAAAAAACACTTCTATAATTTATATGAAACCACAAAAAACCTAGAACAGCCAAAGTAATCCTGAGAAAAAAGAACAAAGCTGGAGGCGTCACATTCTCTCATTTCAAAATACATTATAGAGCTATTGTAATCAAAATGGTATGATAATTGGCTTAAAATCAGACACAAATACAAATGGAACAGGATAGAAAACCTATAAATAAACCCAAGTATGTATGGTCAATTCATTTCAATAAAGTTCCAAGAGCACACAAGGGAGAAAAGACAGTCTCTTCTATAAATGGTGTCGGGAAAACTGGTCATCCACATGTAGAAAAATGAATTAAGACCCTTATTTTGCATCATAGGCAAACATCAATTGAAAATATATAAACTACTTAAATGTAAGACCAGAAACTGCAAAACTACTAGAAGAAAACATAGAGGGAAAGTTCCACAATACTGTGCTTGGCAATTATTATTATTATAATTATTTTTTGAGACAGGAACCTCAAGCTGTCCCCTTGGATAGAGTGCAATGGCATTTCAGCTCACAGCAACCTCCAACTCCTGGGCTCAAGCAAGTCTCCTGCCTCAGCCTCCCAAGTAGCTGGGACCACAGGTGCCTGCCACAACTCCTGGCCATTTTTTGGTTGCAGTCATCATAGCTGTCTGGCGGGTTCAGGCTGGATCCGAACCCGCCACCTTGGGTGTATGTGGCTGACGCCCTAGCCACTTGAGCCACAGGTGCCAAGCCAAGGCAATTATTTTTTGAATGGACTCCAAAGCATAAACAACAAAAGCAAAATAGATAAATAAGCCTGCATAAAATGAAACAGCTTCTGCTCAGCAAAGGAAACAATTAACAGAGTAAAGAAATAGACCATAGTTTTGTACAGAATATTTGTGGATCTTACTTCTGGTAAGAGGCTAATATGTAACATATATGTAAGCAACTCAATTCAATAGCAAGAAAATGAATTACTTGACTAATACATGGGCAACAGGATCTGCACCTCTCACGACTCACAAAAATGCAGTCATGATGGATAACAGACCTAAACCGAAGGCATAAGCCTATAATATTTCCAGAAGAAAATGTTGAGGAAAGTCTTATAGATATCAGCATAAGCAAAGAATTTATGAAGAATACCCCAAAGGCTGTCACAGCAGCAGCAAAGGTTAATAAATGATATCTGATTAAATTAAAGCCTTCAGCACAGCCAAGGAAACAATCAGTGCAAACAGGCAACCTGCAGATGGGAGGAGATATTTAGTGTTCTATACACCCTTTAAAGGGCTGACAATCAGAATCTATTCAAAACTCAGGAAAATCAACAAGAAAAAATCAAATCACCCATAAAAATGTGGGTAAAATACATCAATAGAAGCTTTCAAAGGAGATGGACTAATGGCCAACAAACATATGACAAAATGCTCAGCATCTCTAAGCTTCAGGTAAATGTGAATCAAAACTACAATGGGGTGTCCACTGTGAATGGCTTTTATAAAAAATTCCCCCAAACAGATGTTGGTGTGGATATGGAGAGAAAAGAACAGTTATTCATGTTGGTGTGACTCCAAATTTTTATAACCTGTATGGAAAGTCACAGATTCATGGAGATACCTCAAAGAACTAAAAGTAGATTTACCATTTGATCCAGGAAGCCCAATATTGCATAGATACCCAAAAGGAAAAAGTCATTTTACCAAAAAGACATGTGTAGTTACTCAACTATTTTATTTAGAGCAGCACAATTAACAATTGCAACCAAAGTGGAACCAACGTGAGTATAATACACGAATGGATGAATAAAATGTGGTATATGTACACCATGAAGCTCTACTCGACCATAAAAACCATGGTGAACTTATACCCTTTGTAATAACCTCGATGGAACTGCAGATCATTCTTCTAAATGAAGTGTCACAATAATGGAAACAAAACAAAATAAAAACAACAACAAAAAAATACTTAATATTAAAATGGAACTAATTGACAGACACCCATGTGCACAGTTGGTAGTAAAAATTAACCAAAAGCAAGCAGATGGGGGGGGTAAAGTGACTCCTAATGGTACAGTGCATACTACCTGAGTGAGGGACACACTTAATAAATTTGACTCAGCTGTAGAAAAGTAATTTGTGTAACCAAAGCATTTTTACCCCTGTAATATTCTGAAATTTTAAAAAGGCATAAAATAAAAAAAAAAATGGGCAAAGGACATGAACAGACATTTTTCAAAAGAAGATAAATGGATTGCCAACAGATATATAAGAAAAAAAATGATCGTGTTTAATTGTCAGGGAAATGAAAATTATAACAACCATGAGATATTATCTCACATCTGTTAGAATGACTATTATTTTATCAAAAATACTAATGATAAAAAAAATGTGTATGAGGATGTGGAGAAAAGGGAACCCTTAGACACTTCTGGTGAGAATTTAAATTAGTATAGCCATTTTGTAAAATAGTATGAAAATTCCTCAATAAAGCCAAAAAACATAGAATTACCAGGCGATCCAGCAACCCCATTTCACAGTATATATCCAAAGGATTGAAATTGGTATGCAGAAGGGAGATGTGAACTCCCATGTTCACTGCAGCATATCCCCTTTAATATATAAGTAGATAAAGAAAATGTGGTATATCTACACAATGGAATACTAACCAGCCTTTAAAGGACGGAAGACTGGCAGGCAAGGTGGCTCATGCCTGTAATCCTAGCACGTGGAAGGTGGAGGCTGGTGGATTGCCTGAGCTCACAGGTTCAAGACAAGTGTCAGCCAGAGCGAGAACCCATCAGTAAAAATAGCCAGTTACTGTGGCAGGCGCCTGTAGTACCAGCGACTTGGGAGGCTGAAACAAGAGAATTGCTTAAGCCCAGGAGTTTGAGGTTGCTGTGAGGTGTGACGCAGGGCAGTCCACCAAGGGCAACATAGTGAGACTCTGTATCAAAAACAAAAACAAAAACAAACAAACAAAAAAGCAGAGGGTAGAAGGGTGGTTCCCATAGGGTTAAATGACACAAAATTTCAATGCAACTGGAGGAGTAAGTTTTAGTGAGCTGTTACATTAAATAGTAATCCCAGTTAATGGCTAATAGAATACATTTTAACATTCTAACCACAAAAAAAGCAAGCTGGTGAGGATATGGGCATGAATTAGCTTGATGTCTCTGTCTATAATATATAGTAATGAAAATAACGAGAGATAGTTTGACCCAGGACATACGGTAGTCTGTCCTTATCACCAGTTCCTCTCTCTGACGTTTCATTTGCCAGTGATCAACCACACTCCAAAATCACTACTCTTGTACTTTAGGACCATATCAAGTAAAATAACATGAACGTTGTGAAACCACCACAGACCGTCTGATAATTGAGACAGCTACTAAGGGACCGTATGAAAATCTGAACAGGACAGCACATGAAGGTGAAAAATTTACAATTTCAGCATGCTACTCAGAATGGCATGCATTTTAAAGCTTAGGAATTCTTTATTTCTGCAATTTTCTATCACACCACATTGTCTGTGTAATTCGCCTCACCTCATCTCATCACATAGGCATTTTCTCATCTCACATCATCACAAGAAGAAGGGTGACTATAGGAAAATAAAATATTTTGAGAGAGATAATTTTATTATAGCATATAATTATAATTGTTCTATTTTATCCTTAGTTATTGTTGTTAATCTCTTACTGTGCTTAATTTATATATTGAACTGTCATAAGTATGTATGTATAGGATAAAGAATAGTGTACATAGCGTTTGGCACTATTCATGGTTTTAGGTATTCCCTGGGAGGTTTGGAATATATCTCAATAAATAAGGGAGGACTACTGTAATTTAAAATAAAGTCCACCGTATTGCAGATGAATTTATAGCAGGCGTTAAAGAAAAGGAAGAAACTAAAACTTTCAGGTAAATTTTGGTGTCATTTATTAAATGAAGGGAAGCTGGGGGAGAGCACATTTCTGAAGGCTGTGTTAAATAGTTATCTTTGAAACATGTTGAATTTAAGATTTTTCTAAGACATCCATGTGGGGATTTCAAGGAGGCAGTTGAATATGGAATGTGTAGTATAGCATGGAAGGTGAACCAAAAGAATATATTTCGAAGTAAAGCAATTAAAGTGACTTCAGTTGCAAGTAACAGAAGGGCCCTTTGAAGGTATTTTCAACAATTAGGATAACATGTAGCAAGAAATTCAGAGATAAGCAATTTGAGATGTAATAAATTTAGGAACTCTACTGCACCATCAAGGCCAAAGTAGTTTTTATTTTTCTGCTCTACCATATTTGGTATGGCAATTGATATTGCCATCTTTAAAAGATAGCTACTATTGTTCTGAGTCCCATAAGGTGGTTGGAAAAACTTCCAAATGTTCACAGGGACATTCATAAAAGAATATAGGGTTTATGAATGGCACTACTGAAGTGGGGCTTGCAGATCAGTTCATGAAGATAAAGATATAGAGTTTCCTCTCTAAGTAGATGAACATAAGAAAGGCAGAGAAAAAGAATAGGAATGTTTCAGAGAAGACAGAGTGATAAGGAAACTAAATATTACTCCTTATTCAAACAAGAGAGAGTCTAAGAACGCACAACTAGATTTAAGTCATATAAGTCAATGGCACCACACCAAGAATAATTTCAGTAGATTATGAAGAAAAAAAATGATAATGTGCTCAATGAAGTAGTGGTTAAGAGGTAGAAACAACTTTTGGGGGGAGTGCCAGGTAACATGAGTGGGCTTGTGAAGTCGTCTGAATTTAAGAGGACATGGTTGAACAGGAAATATACCACTGGAAATGGCCATACTAGAAACATTGAAAGTGGATATGAGAGTGCATGCCTCAAAAATTACAGAGACTATTGGACTTAAAAGGAAACTCTGTATCTTTATCGTCATGAACTGATCTGTAAGCCCCACTTCAGTAGTGCCAGTCGTAAATTCTATATTCTTTTATGAATGTCCTCGTGAACATTTGGAAGCTTTTCCAACCACATTATGGGAGCATAGTGTGCAGGAGGTAATGCAAAACATCATGGAGGCTATCTTCCTTATTAGTCGACTTTTAATTTTAAAAGTAATGTGTTCCTAGTCTGTCAAGCTAAACAATTCATAGATACATAAAGAAAAAATCCCAGTTTCTGTCACTATAAAGACCTTATCACTGTATACAGAAATAGTACACGTAGCAACTTCTCTCTCTCTGCATATATACCATATATGTGTGTGTGTGTGTGTGTGTGTGTGTATATGTTTGTGAACAGGACAATCTTTACATTTTTGTTTTTACAGTGCATTTGCAATCTTAATTATACTTCAAGGACATTCATTTTAGTGGTCAATTAAAGATCTCATTTTTAAATACCTGCATAATAATATACCATATTTCTCTTATTTTGTGTCTTTGGCAATTTCCTTTGTTTTGTTGTGTTGTGTGTGAGTTTTGGCCACTACAAAGAAGACGTATGAATATACATAGGTACCCTTTTCTTTATGTCTGTGTAATAGAAATGCAGCAGTGAAAATGACGTCAAAACTTGTGTGTATTTTTGCATTTCACTAGATCCTGCCAGATGCTTTCTAAAACAATATTTGCAGCAATTTACTTTTCTTTTGCCAATGTAAGAGGGAGACTGTTTTCTTGGAACTTCCAAATAGGTATACACCCTCCATTCTAATAGGTCAGCCTCCCAGGGATATGTGGTTATTATTAGTTTTTCAGCACTGTCATTACATATCACTGTCCTAGAAAGCCATCTTTAAAGCCAGCTAGTACCTGGCCTCTTTAACTTACTAATAATGGGGATCATTGCTTTATTACTTATTCTATTTCCATAGAGTATCATGCCCCAAGTAGGGGGTCAAAGGACAGGATTGGGCCACATTTGTATGTTGAAATTTGACAAGCATTCCTAAATTTACACATTGAGATCAAATCTTATAATCTGAAGAAAGCTATAGAGCCACATAATAATACTACATCAAATGATAATCTGACTGAGAGCCAAATGAGCAAACATTTATCTTCAGGAAATAACATCCAATAGAAAAGAAATGGAACAATCGTAGTCATTGAGCAATTTCAGGTTAACACATTTATTTGCTATTATGTAATAGCACTTCCACAGGACTTTCAACCTTCCCAGATTGCCTACATATCCAAATGAAGACATTTAGTAAACCATAAATTTAGCTTCCTTCCCCCATATTTTGCCAATAACATAATAATAATGTTTCCAATAACAAGTGTAATGTAGACTGAGAACTACAACGTCCAATAAGATGATATTTCCATTATTTAGATGCCTCACAATAGAAACTTAAATGCACAGGGAAATCAATAGAATACAAAGAAATCAATGCTCAGTTTATCCTTAAATCTACCAGAGTAAAGAATAATTTCAAATGGATATATGTGCAATATTATTGGGAGAATTAAAAATGCTGAACATCTTGTATTCAGGCACTCACTGAAAATGCAGCATTGATTTTTTAAAAGGCTTAAAGTGTGTATATGTGCATGTGTGTGCACATGCTTGTGTGTCATCTACGTTAGAAGAATTAAAAGTAATACGCCTCATAGTCCAACTTGGAGTTTACTACTTTTGAGTCAACCATGGATGTTCTGTTAGTACACACCTTTTGAGCAGAGGATTTCAGAAGATGAGTTAGTTGTGAGGGTGAGAACCAGTTATTCCTACCTCACTATGTTATTCCTCAAAGGTGATAATGAGATGGAAAAGCAAAAACTTTGGGGGGCAAAGAATCCATTAGCTTAATTTAAAGTCATCCCTAATATGTGGCTTTGTACATGCACTTAAAGGGGTCCTGTATGGGACGGTGCCTGTGGCTCAAAGGAGTAGGGCGCTGGCCCCATATGCCAGAGGTGGCGGGTCCTGTATGTATGCTTTCTTGAATTACTCTATTCCCACCATTGTACATGCCCCTTTCACACTGTCAGAGTGACTTGCAGAAGATTCCAGCCACTCTGGATCTTCCCTACTGTGACATCCTTATACAACACCACATCATGCACAGAAGCTCAGGTGCTAGAGGATTATCATGAAAAGTTCAGAGATTATGAATCAAAATTCCTCTGGTCATTTTCCATTTACGTTATTTCCTCTTGTGAATTTCCCATGGACTTTTTGGGTTTATTTTTGCTTTATTTGATTTTATTTATTTAATGGTCTTAGATGAACTATGGAAAAGTAAAAAATACTTCACCCTTCATATGCATACATGGACAGCCTTAGGTTGAATATTAGACTTGTTATTTTCTAGTTGTAAGACCTTCAATAAATTAATCATTTCTTCATTTGTAAGATAATAATAATAATATACTCCATATCACATAATTATTGCCAAGAATAGTAGATATAATGCATGAGAAATGTTTAACAGTATTTGATAACATTAGAAAATCGCATATGTTAACTGCTGTTACTATTGCTACTATAATTACCACCACCACCATCACCTAACCACCACAGCTCTTATTACATACTTTATTACTGTGAAAAAAATATTTACTGAATGTGGGAAAGACAAGAATGGTTTCTATTTTTTATTTTTAATTTTATTACTTTTTTATTAAGTCACAAACATGTAGATCATGTATACATTAATGCATTTATGGGGTACCATGTGCCGATCTCATATACAATTTGGTTTCTATTTTTTTAGATTGGAAAGAGAACCTTATCAAATAGTGAAAACAGTCATTTTTAACAGAGACAGACTCTGAAACATGTTCCAAATCTGATATTACCTTTCAGATGATTATGCTTCCAGTTTAGTTAGTTTTCCTGCCAATTTATTTGGTTTCAGATACTAAACAATTAGTTAACTGACACAATTGTTCTGCTAGTTGGTATAGTGCAGACAAAACCCATTGGCTGGATAAATTTATTTTGCTACTGAAAGAGAGTGAACTTGCCAAATGGCACCTGTGATAAATCTGCAAAGCTCTTCCCAGACTAAGCTTGTTGCAAAGGGCTTCTGGGATCTTTTATGTGGCCACATGAAGGAATACTTGGTTCTTGGAAATTACAAACATAGATACTGAAAAATAATTTGTAAGAACAATAAATCACATTATGCATAAGATGAGACCTCAGTGGAGTGACCTTTAATGTCTTTGATGAGGGGGTTGAAAAACTTAGGAGGGGCATTAGTAAAGCTAGAATTAGTAAACTTCAATTCTGTCTATTATCCCTGTATTATAACTGGAGAGACAAATGTACAAAGATAAATGTCAAGAGAGTTAGCTGAGGTTGTAGACTTATTGGTGCAAGCAAAACACAAGCCTGAATTTCCTGAGTCAAATCCAATTATTTTATGTTTGATTTTGCAATAACTAGTGAGGTCAGCTAAACACGATTTCCTTTGCTTTATAAAGATTTGCATGTTTGGAGGGATAGAGAAAGATATTCTGTTAATTAATTTAAAAGTGTAAATATATTCTTTAATATACTTAATAGAAGAAATATAGTGAACTCAAGATACATAGAACACCTACAGTCTATTAAATAATTATTCATTCAAAAACACAGGACTTAAATCTCTGAAATATACTTTGTGTTTCTTCAAAAGGGTGAGAGAAGTACTTTCAGAACGGCAGAGGAAAAACTTCTGAATAATCTATTTCTTTATACAAGCAGTGCGAACCCTTGCAAAAAATATTGAAACATTTTTAAAATCCTAGCAGCCCACAAAATGTTTTCAGAAATCCAAGGAATGTTTATTCAAGAAAAGCAGCTGAATCTCTATAAAAGAGCAAGTTTCGTGATGTTTAAAGTTGACCTTTTCCCAGTGCCCTCTCTCTCTACAGCTTTGCTATCGTCTTGAAGACCAGTAGCCTCAAAATTATGGTATGTGTGAACACGAACAGCCCAGAGGCCCCTGGAGGAAGTAGGAAGCTGACCAAAAATCTCCATATCTAAATTATCGTCATTATTTGACCTGTGTGGCAGTTCCTGGAAAACCCTATTTTAGAGAATGTTCTGTTATTAGACCCGACTCAGAGCATGACCAGGGCAAGTTGTCCTATCTTTAAGGCATTTGTTACATGTGGTCAGCCATACTTAACATTCAAGCAGCCCACTGGTGGTAATAACAGCACAGAAAAAGATGAAATTGGCTAAATACCTAAAAGGAAAATCTGGGGAGTGAGGTACTCACAGGACACAGGGAATATAGAAAGCCTGTGTAGTACCACATTCATAACCTGGAAATACATGAGAAACTCCTAATCTCCCATTTCATGCTGACCTTGAGGCTCTACACAAGCAGAAAGTAAAGGCTAACATAGATTAATAAATAGGCTGTGAGAACACAGAACATATGCACAGAGTCCCTAGCCAGAGACTTACTGGTTTAAGGAATTTAAGGGAATCTCTGTCTAATCATTAGCTTACAACTAAGCTAACAAAATAGAGAAATTAGTGGACACATGGGATAAGGAACACAGACTTGGGAAAATTACTTTACAAAAGTCACTAAACAAGCTAGCAACAGAAGCAGCAGAATCAAGAGTAATAATTCTAAATACTTTTGTGGAAGGGGATATGATTTCCAGCATTTCCCATTATAATAATAAAAATGTCCAGTATTTAACAAAATATTTTAAGACACACAGAAATATAATGTAAAAGTATGTTCCATACATAACAAAATACAAATTTTATCTTTAGGAAGGCTAGATGTTAGATTTAATGGACAAAAACTTTGAATCAGCTATATATAGGTATATATGTATACACACACATATATACATATTTCTATATAATGCATACATTTATATATGCATATATACACATGTGTATATATATTTATATATGCATATATATTTATATACACAAACATACATTTATATGTACATATAAATATACATCTATATGTATATTCAAAGAACTAAAGAAAACCATATCTAATAAATTAAGGATACTACTAATGTCTA
>NW_003852512.1:5136455-5136829 GCF_000181295.1 Otolemur garnettii
TTTGAACCTGGCCCTGGCCGAACTACAACAAAAAAAAAGAAAGAAAGAAAGCATCATTCTAAAAGAAATAAGCCAGTCAAAGAAGGACAAACACTATATGATTCCACTTACACAAGGTGTCTTAGTCTTTTGGTGTTGTTACAACAGAATGTTTGATAATGGTCAAGTTATAAAGAATAGAAAGGTATTTACTCATGTTTCTGGAGGCTAGAAAGTCCAAGATCAAGGCACTGGCATATGGCAATTATCTTGCCATTTTCTACCATGGCAGAGGGCAAGAAGGATTAGGGAAAGAGAGAGAGAGAATGAGAATGAATGGAGCCCACATTTGTCTTTTTAACCATTCTTTTTTTTTTTTTTTTTTTTTTTAATGT
>NW_003852512.1:5137023-5142866 GCF_000181295.1 Otolemur garnettii
AATTATTCAAACCACAGCATTCTATCTCCTCACCCTCCAAAACTCATTCCCTTATCACATATAAAATATGTTGATCTCATCCCCATAGCCCCCAAATGTTAACTTATTCCAGTATCCAACCCAAATTCCAAAGTTTAGAGTGTTATCTAAATCAAATAATGCGAGAGTCAAATTTCCCTCCAACTGAGAGCCTGTAAAATTAAGCCAGTCAAGCTTCCAAAATACAATGATGGGCAGGAATAAGACAGGTATTTTTATTCCCAAAGTGAGAAATAGTCAATAATAAAAGTATAACTGGTCCCAAGAAAGCCCAAAACTCAACATTAAAGCTTAAGAATCTAGAATAACCTTTCTTGACTCAATGTCCCATTTTCTGGGCACACTGGGGTGGTGGCTCAGGACTTTAAGACTTTAGACAGCCACATTTCTGTGGCTGGGCTTTGCCTCAGCAGGGGAACTCAAATGTCTACAACATCTTTTGAAATCTAGGTGGAGGAATCCATGTCCCCCACGGATGATCATGCTACATGTCCACGGAAATAGCAGTATATGGACTCTGCCAAGGTTTACGGTTTGTACCTTCTGAAACAGAAGGTAAAGCCATATCTGGGTCCACTAGAACACCATGGTTGGTACTTCTAGGCCTACTGAGAAGTACTGTGCCAAAATACAAGGAACAGAGAGAGACTTGTGGAAGGGCAGCAAACTCCAATTCATAGTTTGCCTTAGACCACTTTTTTAAAGTATTTTTTTTCTCCCATGCTTTGTTACTCTGATCCTATGATAGAAGGGGAAGCATTGATAGTCTCCAAAGTGCCTTTGGGGTTGTTCTCCCATTGTTCTTATGAACAGCCTCTGGCTTTGGTCTATCCTTATTACCTTCTTTCAAAAATAGTTGCTTGGCTATATTCTTGGTTTCCTCTCCTTCAAATTATCTTTTATTCTCTACCATATGAACAAACTCATAATCCTTCAAATTCCCACATTTGGTTTTCCTTTAATCATAAATTTCATCCTTAAATCATTATTTATTATCTCATTTTATTATACATAATTAAAAGAAGTCATGCAGCACCCTCAATATTTTGCTGCTTATATGTTTATTCCACCAGGTATCCTAGTTAATAGTTCTTAAATTTGACATTCCACAAAGGATACAATTTCGTCAAGTTTTATGCCACTTTGTAACAAGGATGACCTTTCCACTAGAGTTAAATAATTTGTTCCTCATTTCTCTCTGAGCCCTCATCAGAATGGACTCCTGCTGCCTATATTTCTACCAATGTTCTGATCATGCCCACTTAAGTAATCTTTACAAAGTTTTAGACTTTATTATAGTTCTTTTCTTCTTCTGAACCCTCACTAGAATCACCTTTAATCCTTCATTAATAGAAATCTAGAATTTTTCTAGCTTGTTTCTCCAAACTCTTCCCGCCTCTACTCATCACTCAGTTCCAAGTTCACTTCTGCATTTTTAGGTATTTTTTATCATAACAATCCCTCTTCTCAGGACCAGTTTCCTGTCTTAGTCAATTTGTGCTGGTATAACAAAATATTTGAGAATGGGCAATTTATGAAAAACAGGAATTTATTTACTCATATTTCTGGAGGATTAGGAATTCCAAGGTCAAGGCACGAGCATCTGTTGAGTTTTCCTGCTATGTCATCTCACACAAACACACATACAGAGAGACAGAGAGAGATCCATATTCAGTGTTTTATAACAAATCCATTCCTGTGATAGATAACAACATTAATCCCCAATCAGGTTGGAGCCCTTATGACCTAATCACCTCTTAAAAGTAGCTATACTTATTTCAAGCAAAATAGACCTCAAGAGAAAATGTGTAAGGAGAGAAAAATAAGCCAATTACATTGTGATAGCCAAGCCAACTCATTAAAAAAGCATAAAAGTAGTAAATAAGAATTCTGGCAATTAAGGTGGCAAATTCATCTTAGAAAAAATCCTATAAACCTCATGACTGAATATCACTTTGGTCACCTTTGAGGTACATCCCTTGGGAAGCTATGAACCAAGGCTAGTGCCTAGTCTACCCTTCAAAGCAATGGCCAAGGGGAACACTTTATGGGTGACCATAGTGATATCACAATGAGCTTTTTCTAGAGTAAGTAAGTGAACTTAATTATTTAACCTCATATATATATAGCTAACATCAGAGCACCTAAATATATAATGCAAACATTAGGAGACTGGAAGAGAAAAATATATTGGAACATGATAATTGGAGGGAAATTGAATATACTACTTTCAATAATAAATATATTATCAAAACAAAATATAAAGAAACATTAAATATAAATTATAATTTAGACCAAATGAACCTACTGACATATACAAAATATCCCATCTAATAGCAACAGAATAAACATTTCTCTCAATTGTAGCAAAAAGTTCTCTAGAATAGATATGTCAGGTCACAAAAAAAAATCTTCAGAAATTTAAGATGTAAATCATATCAGGTATCTTCTCTGAGCACAATTGTATGAAAGTAGAAATAAATAATGGGGAAAAAATCAAGAAAAAAATAACAACATGTGCAAATTAAACAATATATTCCTGAAAAACTATTGGGTCAAAGAAGAAAGAAATTAAAAAATATCTTGAGACAAATGAAAATGGAAACATGACATACCAAAACTTATCAAATGGAGCAAAAGCAGTTATATCAAGGAAGTTCATAAAGTACTAAATGCTTAATCCAGAAAAGAAAGAAAAAGAAGCTCAAATAAGCGACATAATGTTACAACTTAAGGAAATAGTAAAAGAAGAACAAAATAACCTACGGTAAACAGAAGGAAGAAAGCAACAAAAATCAGATAAGAATTAAATGAAAGAAGTACTAGAAAAATGACAGAAAAGATCAACAAAACTAAAGGGTGGTGTCTTTGAAAAGTGAAAGACTAAATGAAATTGACAAATCCTTAGCTAGACTAAGAAAAATCAGATAACTCGCAAGAAAAATCTGAAAAGAAAGAACAGAAATTGTACTTGATAACACAAAATATAAAGGATCATAAGAGATTACTATAAAACATAAATCAACCTGGATAACACATCTAAATGCATTAATGTACACAGTTATGACTTAACAGAAAAGATCAAACAGCCTAACAAAACATATAACTCCTTGAAACATACAACCTACCAAGATAAAATCATGAAGAAATAAGAAATCTGAAAGGAAAGGATCTTTAAAAATATAATGGTGAGAAAGTCTTCTGAAATTTGATCAAGGGCTTGAATCTATACTCAAGAGACTTAATGAACTCTCCTAGAACATTAACCGTAAAGATATCAACAACATTATTATCAAATTGTCAAAAGCCATGGCTGAAAAGAATCTTGACATCTGCAAGAAAGAAGCAACTTATTATATACAGGATATCCTCAATAAGATTAATAGAAGATTTTTCATCACAAACAATGGAGGTCAGAAGATAGTAGAAAGACTTTTTTAAAATGGTAAAAGAAAAAAAAAAAATAACCGTGAACCAACAACTCCAAATTCAGTAAAAATATCCTTCAACAATGAAGGAAAAATTAAGACATTCTCAGATAAACAAAATACAAGGAAAATAATTGCTAATAGATGTGCCTCACAAGAAATGCTAAAAGAAGTTTTTTTGGCTGAAATGAAAGGACAGTAGACAGGAATTTGAAACTATATGAGAAAATAAAAAATGGGGGCAAAAGATAACTTGTAGGTAAACATAATACCATTATTGTATTTTATGGTAACAGTAACATTTCTTTGCATTTTACAAGGGTTTTATAATTATAATGCATAAAACCATAATTGCAAATATCTGTTAATGGGTACACAATATACAAAAGATACAATTTATTATACCAAAATATGAATGGGGAGAGAAGACAGAATTGTATAAAAGCAGAGACTCTGAAGCTATTTAAGCTAAGTTGATACCAATGCAAACTGTACCAATATGAATTGAGGATGTTAATCAAAAATTTCAAGATAATCACAAATAAATTATCTAAAACTACGGACAAGGAAAATGAGAAGGGGGTGAAAATGGCACACCACAAAATGAGCATGCAAAGGTATAACATAGACACAAAACAAACAGAAAAATGTTAGACGTGAACTACTTGCTCTCTCTGTTTCACTATATCTCTTTGAATTTACTATTTCCTTTCTCATTATAATTTTTGTCCTGCTCAATTTGGATTATACTTCCAGAATTTTCTTCTCAATGTCAGACTATTTGTGATTGTTGCTATTGATAAGTGCATTTGTTGCTTATATTTGAGACCTCATAGAGCTCAGGTCACTCCAGCACCATAAACACTTCTTGTGGTCTCCATTTTGATCTATTAATTTGAGCGTGCAAAACTCTTGGTCAGGATCAGCTGCTGGTCTTGAATTAGTCTATTTAGCATTCTAATTACTACTCTTTCCTGATCTGGCCATTACGCTGCTTAATCCTCTGCACAGTTGCTCTTATCACAGTTCTTCAGGTTGTTCCCTCCACCCGCTCTAACTTTGAGTTTCATTGTAAGTTCTGTTATCTGACAGTGGGTTTTAACTACTTCTACGTTACTCTGCCTTGTGAAAGGATTTCTTAAACACACACACATACACACACACACAATCCATCATGGCTGCCATTTCCCTAGAATCTTCTCTTCCTTCAAATTTCGTTTTATTTGATCTATGTAGGTTTTCTAGCTAAAGAAGGAGCTAGTTTAGGCAACCCACCAAAGTACAACTTAAGTGACGAGTGGCAATGATTTTAGAAGAAAAAAATAATACACTATTTATGTAAATCTGCTAGACGTTAAGGGGTTTGAAAGTGTGACCAGATTTTTCAGAATTGAATATGCATATTTCAGTCACCTCTGCTTTTCCTTCTCGTAGTTTGGTGTACATTTGCATAAAGAGCTTTTTAACTGGTGGCTAAACTTGGGGATAATATTGAAATTTCATGCATGCATTTTCAGCTCACTGAGTTTTCCCATTGGTAGCTTAATTCATGCCTCAGTAGTTTATTTAACATTTTTTTTGTTCTTGAAACACAGTGTCATCTGTTTGAAACTATTGTTTTAGTTGTTCTGTGAGTTCTTTGCCTGAATAATTTGACATACTCAGCAGCTCTATTTAAAGAAAGGACTCTGTTTAAGGTCTTTTCTTCTTTAGAGGCATAATGTGTGTCAGAGGGGAATTAGGAAGGAATTACCATTGTTTAATGAATACTAAAGTAAAAAAAGGATTAAACATTTCTACAAATAGCAGGATCCCCTGGGCCTCTTGACTTTAAAGATTGTGGAAGGTAATTATATGGTGTAATTAAATTATTTTAATTCAATTTTAAACTTTGTTTCATGAATAGAAAATATTCCCTGTTATGAATAGGGAATACCTTTCTTTCAGCTAAATCTTCCTTTGAGATAAAAGAGAATTTGTGATTTAAATGTAACCAACAAGGGACAAAGCAAATTTCTAAACAAAACAAAGACATCCCTTGTTTTTGATCTATTCTACTCTGTAAATTTTTGGATTGAATTTAGCATTTGTAAGTCTTGTTTTTGGCATGACACCAAATTAAACCTTTTAAATATTGGCTCAGTATAAACATTCAATCACTGAAGACTAAAGAATACAGACTTACTGTTTTGTGGTTTTCTTACCAGTACCAAGAGGCACTTTCAAGTTCATTCTAGATATGAGTTCATAAAATAATAAAACTGTATCTTTTTGACATTTGAATTGTTGTTAGTAGAGCATGGAAAGTCATTGTAATATAGTAGGATTGAAGATGAAATGTGTGACTAAATTCTGAACTCATTGCCCTGAATTTTG
>NW_003852512.1:5142886-5143894 GCF_000181295.1 Otolemur garnettii
AGGAAAGTAATAGGACAGGCATTCTAACCGTATTTTACAGATGAGTAAAATGTGAGTTAATTTTCACTTACAATGTCACATCTAAGAAGTAGAGGAGTTAAGATTCTGAGCCAGGACCCTCTAAATCTCAGTCCATTACCCTTTAAATGGTGTGATACTTCTCACTTCTACGATTAACTTTCCTTAGTCTTGTACATAGAGATTATATTTACTGCTCTTTTCTGGGAATGACTTTCCAGTACAGCTTTCCGTATAGAAATCAAAAACCAATGGTAAAGAAGACAGCACTGTAAGCATTTGTAAGACTAATAATATTCTACTGAAAACAGGGGAGGGGCAACAAAGAGATCGTCAATGAGTACACTTAGAATCTATAAATCTAGTTTATAGACAGTTTAAAAGAAAATAATTAAAGGATGGTGTCCTGAGTGTGGGAAGAAAATTGCTACCTTTTTGAAAGATCCTCAGGGTTAATATGCCACCAGTCTACCCTAGACAGGTTCTTCTCTGCGTGTACAAACCTCTTTGGAACATTAATTAGTTTAAATGTCTTTCTTTACTTACTAGAAATAATTCCTTTGAGAAGAGAGACTGTATCTATTTATTTATGTTTCCCTACCACCTACCCAGAAACTAGAAGTTCAAATGGATAAAGCTATGTATTTAGGAATGAGGAGGTATGGCACCAGTAACTATCAATTACTCAAATGGTATGTATCAAATACCTATTATATACCAAGCATTCATCTAGGTGATAAAATGAACAAAATAGAAACAAATATCTGCCCTTTTGGAAGTTATATTCTTGTAGAGGGAGATAAAACAATACATGAAAAAAGAAGTAAAGCATATGATACTTAGATGTTGGCAAGTGCGAGGGGAAAAAAATAAAGCAGAGAAGGAGGGTGGGGATTGCTAGGATATGACATTGAATCTCTACACAGGAACATCAAGAAAGGGTTAACTGTAAAGTTTACATTTAAATCAATTGGACACATTTGCCAGCAC
>NW_003852512.1:5144148-5151703 GCF_000181295.1 Otolemur garnettii
GTAGATGGCCATCTTCATCCTGTACCGCTTCAGATCATCTTTTCTCTATGTACATCATGGTCCAAATTTCACCTTTTTTATTTTTATTCATTTATTTTTTGTTGTTGCAGTTTTTGGCCAGGGCTGGGTTTGAACCCGCCGCCTCAGGTACACAGGGCCGATGCCCTACTCCTTTAGCCACAGGCACCACCCAAATTTCACCTTTTTATAACAGCATAAGTCACATTGGATGAAGGCCTGCCTTCATGACCTCATTTTAGGGTGATTACCTCTGTAAATACCCTATCTCCAAATGAGGTCACATTCTGAGGTACTAGGGATTGGGACAATTCAGATGAATTTGTATGGGGATGTTATTCAACTGATAATGATACCTTGTGTCACTTAATCCTCACAATAATTTTGTGAGGTTAACATTGCCATTTTCATTTTGTATATAAAAATGCTGAGACTCACAATACTCAAGATCACAGATACAGTAAACTAGAAGACCCTGGACTAGACTTCAGATAGTTTTGACACCAGAAACTTTGCTCTTAGCCAATATACTATACATTTCCTACACTTACCTTTTCCTGAATTATCTTCCTAAAAATCCGATCAGAGTCTGGTGGTAAATTATTTTTAAACTTCCATTTATTTAAAATATATTGAGAAAGCAAAGTTGAAATAATATGGTAACGGATTTAATATTGAGATTGAATGTAAAGAATGCAAAAGATGACTCTTAGATTTCAGCTTGATTCTGTATATGGATATAGGTATCATTCACAGAGATGAGGAACAGTGGAAGGCGATCAAGGTGAAGTGTAGAGGAAATCTGAACTTCAAGCAAGGATATTTTGAATTTGAAGTGAAGGAAGAATACCAAAGAAGCACTAAACACATAGGTCTACAGCAAAGAGGAAAGACCAGTCCTAGAGTTATAAAGGTGGGAAACATCAGCATAGAGGTGGCGATCAAAGTAGAAGAAATGCTGAGCTACCTTTTACTTTCCATTTTTTAGGTTATTTTCTGATAAGATACCGGGAATAGAAAATCCACAGCAAAGTAGAAAGCTCCCTGAAGTCAAAGCCAGGAAATGAGTGCTCTGATAACTGATCACACTCTAATTCACATTGTACTATCTAGAAAGCCATATTTTCTATGGGATCTTCGTTTGCATAAGGAAGAGAGAAAGGGGTAGACTCTTTGAATAGCAAGACTCTTTGCTCAATTTTATGTGCTTCTATGAAAATTACAAATGTATGGCTCATCCACTAAGATATAAGATTCAAGGAGAAAAGCAGACATTTCTTTTTTTATTTTTTTGAGACAGAGTCTCACTTTGTCGCCCTGTGGAGAATGCCCTGGTATCACAGCTCACAGCAACCTCAAACTCCTGGGCTGAAGTGATCATCTTGTCTCAGCCTCCCAAGTTGCTGGGACCATAGTTGCAACCCCCAACTATTTTTAGAGACCAGGGCTGGCTCTTGCTCAGGCTGGTCTTGAACCGGTGTGCTCAGGCAATCCACCCACTTCAGCCTCGCAGAGTGTTAGGATTATAGGTGTGAGCCACCGCTCCTGGCCCCAAAGCAAACATTTCTAAGTTAGGTGTCAGACGTGAAGATCTTTACCAGAGGGGCTACACTAGTCATAATTTCCTCTTAGGCATTTGGAAAGACTATACTCTTACTCTGAGTGAAGGTGAACCAAGAGAAACAAGGGTCTCAGTTGTAATGAGCCCGAGTTAACAATGATCAGATTAAATACTTTGTAGGTGAAAGTAAAGGCATTAGTACCTGCCTAGAGAAGATTAAGGTGAAGGGTTTTATATTTCCTTCTTTCCTTTCAGGGAATTCATGTTTATTTTCAAGATTATTGCTGGATATTCTAATACATTTGTTTTAATTACTTATATATCTCATATTTCCTGAACAGCAGAATGCTGTGCTAGGCATGATGAATACAAGAGGTAATGATATTTCATCCTTTTCATCCACCCATGTATGTAGAAAAATAAATATATGAGTAGAAAGAAACATGTGAAGGAATGCCTATGACTTGGGTCAGGTTGGATGTATAATTGAAAGCTAATGAGAAGCAGGTGAATTTAGCTATATAAAGTATGGAATGGTGGTGATGGGAAGAAAAGAAACTAACCAAGTCAAAAGAATAAAACTCATTTTATTTGGTATGTTAAATACTAAAAGTTAGGTGAAAATATTTTGGTCCATCGTATTGTGACAAGACGATTTTCAACTTGCCTTAAGGTTTTCAAATGTGACTACGTTCAAAAAAGACTATGAGAGAAACACAACTTGCCAACTTAATTAACTTTCCAAAAATGCTTCCAGGCAAATTAATATATGCAGATACCAGGTACAAGCCCAAATCATTTAGACCAAACAGCCTTTAGCAGCCATCCAAACTCCAAAAAATGAACTTTCAATATAGTTATCAAGGTGGTTAGAGAATGATTTATACTTCCCCATTACCTTCTCTCACTGATTATTTCCAAGTCAATATGGTTATCAGAAGCTTTCACAGCAATATTAAAAATGTGAGGTTAAGTGGCCATTTGGCAAAGCCTTCTATGTATATCTTACTAAACCCAGGTGGACAGAAACAAAATAAACTTCATTCTAGTGTAAAGTTTGCTTACCCTTTGAAGAAGGTGATGCTAAATATTAGTACTGAGTAAACTCAAATTCTCTTGCTGATCATCTCAGATGTGGGCTAACTGGTAAAACCAAGACTGAACCTTCTTTTGTTTCTATTGCCAGGATGTATTTTATCAATAAGGTAAAGAAATAATTACAACCTATGTGTATCCAGTCTTATATGATTTGCAAAACCTTTTCATATCTATCATTTCATTGGCCTCTACATGCACTCTGTGAGGATGGCAGAAGAGAGATTATGGTCCTCATTTTATAGCAGAAAAAAATTGGGGCTTCAGGAATTGATTTGTTTTATGATAAAATCAAGGCTGAGGCCAGGACCAGCACTTTAATATACGGACTACCACTTCAGTGCTTGGACATAACAAAGAATGTATCAGTCTTAAAATGTGATGCTGCTAAGCTACTCTACCCAAACACTGATCGGCTAGAAAAGTCTCAGACTCAAGATCCTGCTGAATCCTGCAAGGATGGAATTTAATAACATTATGTTTTATGGGCACAGTGGTCCACCAGGTAATATCAGATTTATAAAACTATACACTCAAACTGCATACTCATGTGCCACAAAATGTGGTATAAGATTGTGAGTGTGGGAGTGTGTGTGTTTATGTTAAATCTGATGGTTGCCTATAAATATATAATAAAAGTCAGTGCATAAGTGGGTAAGCGGTGTATGTCCACTGTCTATCACCTGCATGATCACCTTATACATAAGTAAGTGCTGCCATACAATTTCAGTCGTAATGGTATTGGCACTAAACTTAACTGTCATAGGCTAAATGGAAGACAAGGGACACAAAGCACGAATGATGCTTTGGTGATGCATTCTTGTGAAATAAAGTGCAAATGATGTATTTATATGTCATCTGGACAAAACCTTCATGGTAGTTTGAACACAGAATTAGGTACAAAAATGGAGTCATCATCAGACCCACCTTAACTTCGGCATACAGAACTCCCAGAATCTTATATCATAGCAGTCAGCACCATATTCACATAGCAAGCTACCATTGTGTTTCCATCCCATTTAATTAAAGTTGCTACTGTAAATATTATTGGGTATGTAGATTGTCTTAGTTTATTCATGGTTCTATAATAAAAGGCCACAGACTGAATAATTTACAAATAATAAAAATGTATTTTTCACAATTGTGGAGATAGTCCAAGATCAAGGAACCAGCAAATTCAGAGTTTAGTGAGGGCTTCCCTCTGCTTTCAAGGTGGTGCCTCTTGTTAGGTTCACACATGGTGGAGAAGGGAAAGCAAAGGGAACCAGTATGCTCCCTACAACCTCTTTTATAAAAATACCAACCCAGGCTCAGCACCCATAGCTACGTGGTTAGGGTGCCAGTCACATATACCAGGGCTGGCTGGCTCGAACCTGGCTTGGGCCTAACAAACAGCAATAAAAATTAGAACAGAAAAATAGCTGAATATTGTGGCAGGTGCCTGAAGTCTCAGATACTTGTGAGGCAGAGACAACAGAATCACTTAAGCCCAAGAGTTTGAGGTTGCTGTGAGCTATGACACCACAGCACAGTATGGAGGGTGACATAGTAAGGCTCAAAAAAAATCTATTTATGTGGGAAAAAACCACATGACTTAATCACTTCCCTGAGTCCCATCTCTTTATGCCATCCCCTTGGGGTTTAAGTTCCAACACATGAAATTCAGAGGAACACATACACGCCACCCGTACCAGGGATAGTTGTTTTGCTCTACATTTGACTCACTTTGGAGAAATACTGAACTATAAAACTTCTCAGAGGCTAGATTTTCTAAAAACAGAAAGAAGAGTCTATTCTACCTACTCTGGACTTATGGCTGTGAGTATTCATAGAGCAGCCAATCATTCAATCCAACATACATCCGTGAGCGGCTACTATGTGCCTCACTATGGTTGTGTCCTAAGAAAAATACATGGAGATACAACAAACACAGACTTGCTGCTCAGGCAGTTAACTGTCTAGAAAACAGTTAGCTTGAGTCTATCACATTCTGACTCTACTTGGGTGACTCTTATTTCCAGCTAAAGGGTCGGCAAGGACTTTGGGCCAATGGCAGGGAAGCAACTGACTGAAAAGTGCTATGTAGTATTTCCTAAGGCTTACCTCTCTGCGGTGCTCTAAAAAGGCAAAGGCTTGGGCTCACTCTGGCTGGGACATATTTTATTACGGAGAATAAAGCTTTAGGAAAGGGTACCATTTATAAAAAGTTCCAGATACTTGTAGAAAAATCAAAGTCAAGCAAATAATGGCAAGTCCATAGAGATGTTCCTGAGTTGCCTTTAAATTTGCATAATAAAGATCATGATGACACAGTGTTGGAAGAGGAGAGTGGTTTGGGGGTGGTATGAGTGGTCAGATGGTCTGAGCTGGGCTTACACTGGAATATATTTACTTTCAGATTATTTTTCTATTTTGCCTTCACTAATCTCAATTAGCTGTTAAAATAATGATTTAAAGTAGAAGAGTAGCTCAGCAGTAATGATAGTCACACTACTTCCAAAAACACGGAGGGGAGAACTCCTAACCTATTTTAGGTGGGTTAACTGCCTCTTCCAGCCTGGAGGAAATACAGTGCCCCAGGACCAAGGATGGTCACATCACCCCTTGACCACTGGGACGATGGCAATGACATTTTTAACTGGTATTCTTGCTCTTGTTCTTGTCCCCACTCTGCCCCCATACAGTGGATTCTCTAGCAGGCAAAGGGACCTTTTAAATATTATTTTATAATTTTCAGATTAATACATGTATACAAATGATTAGGTTACATTGTCTGTCTTTGTTAGGTAAAGCGCACCTCCATCCAGGAGGTGTGTCACATAATCTAACATTGCACTCATTAAGTGAGAGCTTACTAAAAACCCTCTCTCCTCCCTTCTCTCCCCACCTTTCTCCCTTCCTCTTACTTAAAATTAAGTATTTTTTTTTTCTCGTGTGGGCATGTAGTTGTTCATCTGCTAGTTTGATATTAGTATTGAAAACGTCAGATACTTGCTTTTCCATTCCTTGTGATACTCAACTTAGGAGGATGTTCTCCAAATCCACTCAGGTTAATAAAAAAGTTGTGACGTCTCCATCTTTATTTATGGCTGAATAGTATTCCATGGTACACATATACCATAGTTGATTTATCCATTCATGAGTTGATGGGCACTTGAGTTATTTCCACATCTTGGAACCTGTTTATTGCAGAAAAGTAACATTTTTAAAACGGCAATTAGTTCATAGCAGGCCCGTGTCTAAAACTCTTCAAGGCTTACAGATACACTTAGCCCTGAAAGTTAAGTGTAAGATCCAGTCATTTTCACCTATATGGTATCATCCCCCAAACCTCTCCAACTTGCTTACTCTCCTTCAGCCACAATGGCCTCCCTGTTCATCTTAAAACATTCCATGCTTATTCACATCCTAGTGCCTATGTACCAGAGCTGATTTCTCTGCCTAGAAGTTTCTCCCCCCCCCCAAATTCATTGAGTGACTTATAGTCACTTAGGTCTAGATCAAAAGGTCACCTCCTTCTCTAAGTGTCTAATCTAAAGTACACTAGTCAACTCAGCCCTGCTCCAGAGTTCTTGCTGTAAGGAACAGGGCACTGCCACAAAGAATATTTTGAACCACAAAGAATGTGTAAAAGGAAAAAACCTTTGTAATATATTCTCTTATGTCTTCATCTAACTCAAATAAAAAGAATTTCATTTCTACTCTTGAACTGGATTTCTGAAATTTTGCTCATTTTCCTGTTTTTATTCAAAGGAGTCTTGGGAAACTGCTGAAAAACGGTAACAGCAAGGAGCATAAGAATAATATCACAGATTGAGTGTTTATTTGGTTTTGCAAACTGTTCTAAAGACTTCATGTTCTTTAACCCATTTAATTCTCACAATAACCCTATGATGTAACTACTTGCACATGTTTATCCTAATTTATAAGACAAATGAGGTAGGCAAGGGACAAGAATTTTAAAAACCTACAAAAGGCACACAATTCATGGACCTAAGTTCTAGTTGTTATATCAGAATACAATGTCCATGTGTCAATTACAGTGCCAATTTAAATAAGAAATAGGTAGATGGTAGCTGCAACAATAATAATAATAGCAATCTCATTTAACCATTTCTCTGTGCCATGCACCTCATACTTAACTATATTGCATCTCATCATAATAAAAGCCCTCACAAGACTTTGTAATTATATCTATTTTATAGATGAGAAAACCGAGGAGGATCTTTCAGGAGATCAGAGAGCTAGTAAGTACTGTTTACAGTATTGGCAGCAGGAACAAAGGAGTTTCCACTGAGGATGGATACAGACTTGCTAGATGCAAAAAGAACTTTTAGTTTAATTTCACACTCAACCTCCATGGCATATTGGGTTGAGCTAGAAGTCCTGATTTTTCTTTCTTAAACACTGAATTTCTTCAAAAACTTGGTAGAGAGGCAATATTACTATTCCACAGATAATTTCTCCTACTCTACCTATCAGGCTGCTGAGTGTATCTTTTCTTTCAAAGAAGGCCAGAGCCTGAGTGCTGCCCGCCTCCTCTGACTCAGTCTTGGGATGCATTCCTCTGATGCTGTGGTCAGATTTATTTAACATTGTTTCATCCTCTGCAATAAATATGTTTGCTAATAAGAGAAAGGAAAGGGAACTGACATAGATTTTATAATTCATTTTGGTTACCAACCCATAGACTACCCTAATTATCAAGTAAATGTTTGTATTTATGCTGAATAACTAACTGCACACAAATTTCTTCTATTCTAGATTATTTACTTTCACATCATTTGTGTTCTTTGAGATTCTATTAAAAATATAGAAATAAGATGGAATACTATAAAAATTATTCACAGAAGACTAGACACATTAAGAACATGGAGTCTG
>NW_003852512.1:5152450-5165157 GCF_000181295.1 Otolemur garnettii
TGCAATGGCCACAAAACCTTCAAACATAAACTGAGTTCCCTGAAAGCATGCCCTTTTTTGTCTCATCCTTGTTTTCTCAGTACCCACAGCAGTGCATAGTAGTCCAATATTTGTTGAGTGAGCATTTGTTAAATGAATAATTAAACGGCATCTTTTTAAGTATTACTTTTGTTGTTGCTATTCTGCAAGTCAAAAGAGTTATACCAAAAGACTTCAGGGATTCCAATTTTAGCTATTTATAAGAATCCATTGCTTTAAAAGGCCCTACTATCAAATAGTGATTTAAAAAATATCTAGTTTAACTATTGCTTCCTTTTCCAGGCTTGGACCAAGTTATCAGTTTGGTCAGAAGAAGAGTCAGGATTAGAACCCAATTGTCTGTCATCTTATTCTTGAATTATGTCCACAGCTTTTGACTGCAGTGTGCATCAAACAATCTGTTCCCCACAACTCTCACTAGCTATTAATATAAAGTCATTGCAACCCTTCAGAGAAATAATAAGAATTTTATTTCATTTTGTTTAGGAAATGGGGAAACAAATGAATGGCTATGATGTAGGGATTAGAAAAGAAATCTACATTTGGCCTAAATGATCCAATATTTTCAAGGGCAGAAAGTAGTATATTGTTAGTCTATGTCAAATATAGTTCCTCCCCCAATAGATCTTTTAATAGTTCTTCATTTCCTTCTAATTTGCCATGACAGCATTATTCCAGTGGAATATTAGGGTAAAAACCCCCATAACTGATAACTTTTTTTTTTTTTGGATTTTTCATTATGAACTCTTACTAAAAACTTGCAAACATATAATGACTGATTGGAGAGTTTTTTCCTTTGATATGGAAATGTATACCACAAAGATTTCAAACGTATGATTTTACCTTGTCAAAAACTTTATTATTAGCACAGAAAAATATCCATCTTTTCCTGTCCACATACTAAACACAGAGCATAAATTATATCAGTGAAACAATACAGAAGGGGTGATGCGTAACTTGCCCTTTACCCAGATGTTTGCTGAAAGATCAACTCACAATTAAGACAGATCAATAAGAGAAAGGTTTATTTGCCATGTGCTTGGGAAGAATCACCGAGTGATTACTAGATGTCCCAATGAAGTTCAGAAATTTTTATACCTATGTTTTTGGGGGAAGGAGAGATGAGCCATAATGGGTGGTCACTAGGGATGAGGAATGGAAGGGCAAACAGTTTGACTTGTAAATTAACCTGAGAAGCTGGTATTACGTTTTGAATGATTTGGGCCAGGTGTGGTTGTATTTTTGATTTTCATTCCTGCAATATACTGAGATAACTGGGAGAAGAAGAGTTCATTGTACCTTTTGGTTTATGCAGATAGAAGACAAGCCTTTTGCAAGGGCCTGTTAGTCTCTGATGGTCTTAAGTAAGGAGTCAGATTTTGGAGTGAAATTCCTGAGCTACTTCAATATTAATTCAGTAAAAAAGAGACAACAAATTATAAAAGAAAAATTAGAAGAAATTCAAAACATGAAACATAAAATATAAAACAAAGACAGGATATCACTGACTTTGAAGACTTCCAACAGGACCTGATGATGAAGGATGGTCTCTTACTGTTTCTGAAGACTACTAGGTGACTTACTACAAGATGTATAAGGAGATGATTGAGAATAAGGCGTCTGTGGAAAGGAAGCAAAGAGCTCTCAGGAAAAATAGAATAGGAAACAGAACCAATGTGTAAAGCGCGACTTTTTATGTTAAGACAAAGATTCGTTGTTTACAGGGTCTGAGATGTCAGTACCGGCTTATGTTAATGGTCAGTCCAGCTCAGAAAGGAAGAATTTACTGGGTTAGAAAACACAGAGATGATCCCCAAAGACAGTACTACAATGACGAGCAAACTGGCTGCCGTACTCACAGCCATCTCTTCCTTTTGAAAGTTTACCTGTTATTGTTCTGAAACTTACAGGTTGTTATTAACCCTGACATTAAATCTGAGGAAAATTAGGAGGCATGTCTAACCTGAGACCCACAGGCTTCATGCAGATTATTTGAGGACCCTTTTACCTATATGTGTTAGCAGATATAGTAAAAAGAATGGACATGAAAGAAGTAAGAAAATTTCACCTGACAATATGACTCCTTGATATAAATAATACTTTGAATTAAAGGCCAATGAGATCAGGAAGCTTTGGAAGGACCTTTCCCTCTGACTGACCTGATCAAAAGATAAAAGGAGGCAGGCAACTGACTTCCTTTCCTCCCCCTGTTATCTCGATATATTGTAGGAAAGAAAATCAAGAATGTAAGCGGACCTGGCCCAAATCATTTAAAATACAATACCCATCTCTCAGGTTCATTTATAAGTCAATCTGTTTCCCAATCTGTTCATCCTCCCAAGCAACCACTTGTTGCACCTACACTCCACTTTCTCCTCCCTCCCTTCTAAATTAAGGAGTGTATAAAAATATCGGACCATCAGGGTGGTGCCTGTGGCTCAGAAGAGTGGGGGACCGGCCCCATAAACCACAGGTGGCAGGTTCAAACCTGGCCCCAGACAAAATCTGCAAAAAATCAATCAAACAAACAAACAAACAAACAAACAAAAAAACTGACCATCATTGAAATATTGGGTAACCATTCTCGTGATTCTCCCATATTCATGGTATTTGGAAGTAAACATTTCTCTTATTAATCTACCTTAATTGCAAGTTGATATTTCAGCAAACTTTCGGGACAAAAGGGTAAGTTTACCTTCACACCTTTTTTGCTCATCTTTTGTTAGTGTTTGTATATTAAACGTGTGGTGCAAGACAACTCTTATCTTTCCAATATGCAACAGAAAATAAAAGAGATTGAAAAGGGGTTAACAATATATATTATTCTGGAGCTGGAAGGTGGACTTAGAGTTATACTAGCCAGATGAAATCGAGCAAGTAATTTACCTTCTCTTTCTTTAGTTTATTTATTTATGAAAATGGGTAATAATGATTTTCTGTAAGAGTTCCTGAGTTGATTGATCTAGTTTTTACATATAAGTTACTTAGAATCATGAATAACATGATTAAATTATCAGCTATTACCATAATTATTACCTAAATAGTACTGACCCAGGCATTGCTTCAAGAATTTTACATGAGTGCCTACATATGTCCTTGTGTGCATACCTATACACAAATACTGTTTCTTGATAACTTGCCATGTGCCAAGTGCAATGTTAAAAATGTGACAATTGATTTTATCACTATTCAAATTTCTATAATTGAAAGGTTTATACTGGCAATAACAATGACAGTTAAATAACAAGTCTCAATGTTTCTTGAATGTTTACTATGCATCTTGTGTTAGGTTGTGTATTCTGCTGTATGTAAATTACGTTGTTAATTTTTACAACCAGACTGTGTCATTATATTCACTTATTGCATGAGAAAAATGGATTAGAGTTTTAGTGACTTCTTCAAGGTAACACATCTTGTGATTTGTAGAAATTGCATTCAAATCCAAATCTAACTCCAGAGTCCTACTTCAAACAACCTCTCACTATCAGCCTCTTGCCCCGTCTTGAAAGCCTACAGTTTCTGGCATAGTCATACTTTAGAATGACATGCTCATTTGCTTCTCATGGTTTCTATGATGCTATACTTGCCTGAATCTTCTCCTATCTCACCAGACACAATTTCTTAGTGGGCTTTGCTACTTTCTCCTTATCTCCTTGCACAATTAGTGCTGGAGGGTCCAGAGTCAGTTTTTTAACTCTCTTCTCTTTCTATCTACACTGGCTTCCTTAGTGATTTTGTCAAGTTGCATGGTCTTAAACATAATTTATTGGTGGAAAACGCCCACACTTATAATCAAGCTAGTTGTTCTCCTTCTAAACACTAGGCTTGTATATTCAATTGCCCAGGTGATATCTCTGCTTGACTTTTTATAGTTATCACAAACTGAACATGTTAAAACCAAGTTCATGATCTTCTCTCCAAATCTCCTAATCTTCACCATTTCAAAAGTTAGCAATTGCATTCTTTCCATTGCTCAGTCTAAAAACTTTCAAGTCATTCTGACGCCACTCTTTTTTCACCACTCTCCAGCACATCAGCCCATAAGCAAGCCTTCGTAGTTCAACAATTAAGATATTTCTTAAATCTATATGCTTCTTACTATTTTCACCGTTACACTATGAGCCCAACCTACTACTTTAATTATATTTACACCTGGTTCCTAGCTTCTGTTCTGCCATTTAAATATCATTCTCCTTAAAGTAGTGTGTTCTATATGCCAGTGTTCTATGTTCTTTGCTTACATTAGTAACTCATTTAATTTTGATACAACCTAAAGGGATATGTTCTAGTTTTCCTTCCATTTCACAGGAAATAAAAATCAATGCTCAAAAAAATGAGGCCATCCGAACAAAGAGAAACTGTACATCAATCTTATTCTTTCCATTGTGCCTTGATGCTTCAGTAATCCAGTAATTCCATTATTAGGGTTTTATGCCAGAAAACAAAGCAACTTAAAATAGATATTTGAAAGCATTCATTAAAATTGTAACTATGTTTTGGAAATGTCAGCACCAATCTAAGGTGGTCACATAGGAGAATAAGTAAATCAAAATACATTAAGACAATAAATCATTAAAGTATCAATAAATATGTACATTAACATTACAGAACATATTATAGACAAATGCTATAAGTATGTGTTCATGATAACGTGGGTTTAAAGCTATATTTTACCCGCTGTTGGAATTTAGACATATCTAAAGAGGTGATAAGGCAGGTACTATTTGAAGTATGTTTGAATGAATCAGGTGAATTATGTAAACTCAAAAGGCCTTCCTGAAGGTATGATTGCATGGAAATTTGGGAGAGAAACAAGTTCTGAAGGAGGGTAACACCTGGATTGCTCCTACACACATTTCTAGTTACAGTTTATGTGTCATTTACCCATACAAGTCTTGCCTTCCAGATATCTGGGTTAGGAGAACTTCCTTTATGTTTCCTTAGCATCTTCTTGTTTCCTTATCAAAGAACTTTCCCTATTTTACTGCAATTATTTATCTCTTCCTCTAGATTGTAAATTCCTAGAGTATTAGGCCATGTCTGTTCTTGTTCTCTAAGCAAGAGCTATTTCTGTCTTATTTAGTTTTGAATCTGCAGCTCCTAACATAGTGTCTGAATCATAGTAGGTCATCAATAAAACAGTAATCGTACCATTAAATTCTTTGCTGATCCAAAATCTATATTATTTCATTCTCTACAGGAGCACTGGAAAACAATGAAGATACTTACAGAATCTCCAGAAGAAGTGTCAGGGTAGTATATTGTATACCACCCAGATCTACATTCTAAAATCTCCTTCATACATCTGTCCTAAATATCACTTATCACCACTTAGAGTTCACGCTTCCCTTTTTGTTTGCACAGGAGAAAGAAATAATCCTAACCAAACCAACACCAACCAACTAGACCCCAGCACATTTTGTTATCCTCTTTTTCCCTGCCTTCTCTTCTATTTGAGGCCTTCTGATTATAAGAAAAATAAATCCAGATACTTTATAAAGTAAATATTTTAGTTTTTTATTACTGGTCACAATTTATCACTTCAGAGCAGTGCCTGTGGCTCAAAAAGGCAGGGCACTGGCCCCATATGCCATAGGTGGAGGGTTCAAGCCCAGCCCTGGCCAAAAAAAAGAAACAACAAAAAAAAAACAATTTATCACTCCAAACATATTACCCCTATGTTTATATCAAATTATTAGACAGAATAACATAAGATCATTTCTACTTAAAAAATGGAAGTGGAGATTGAGGCCTGACTGGTGTTAGTCAAGATAGAGTAGACAATGTCATTAACAAATATGAACTGGTCTTAGACCCGTTAATTGCAAACTGAAATGTTCTCTGATAAGCAGTAACTTAGCAGCCCACGCTGCTTCCGTCTCAGAGCTTATGGTTTCCTAGGCATTAAATAGCCAATGGGAAGTTGGGAAAGTATGTGCAGCAGACATATCAGAGCCTTCAACTTTGGCCTGTATCTGATACTCAGGACATCCACTCACATTCTAATGACCACAACTTGTCACATGACTGACCTAAATGCAAAAGAGACTGGGAAATGTAAAACTGAAGATGATGATCAGTGAGTACTAAAGGTCTCTTCCATTTGGGTAAAGGACAAGCCAAGTATATGATCAATAAACAGATTTGTCCTTCTTGTGGTAATAAGGTCGAAGTGATTGGTATTCTTGAGTTTCTGTCAATGTTCTTTTACTGTTAGTTTCTTATCAAAATGTGATTTCGGAAACAATATTGTAAGAAATATTTTCTGAATACTATTTGACTTGTTTCATAATCAAACTTAGGTACGAACCAGTGGGTCCCACTCTCTCCAATGAAGAGAAAATGGAGGTTTAAGCAAATGAAGAGTAAAATGTTTGACAACCATCTTAAGGACAAAGGTCAATGTACTAATTATATACTGTTGTG
The DNA here is from genome assembly GCF_000181295.1 of Otolemur garnettii. Taxonomy (NCBI): domain Eukaryota; kingdom Metazoa; phylum Chordata; class Mammalia; order Primates; family Galagidae; genus Otolemur; species Otolemur garnettii. Next base: position 5,158,916 of record NW_003852512.1, read on the forward strand.
TCACAAACTATCTCAAAACTTAGGAAATTGAAAAAACAAGCATCTTAAAGTGTCTGTGATCTAAGAATCTGGATACAACATAACTGGGTGCCTGTGTCTCAGTCAATTTTGAGGTTACAGTCAAGCCATTACCTAGAGAGTTTGAGTATCTCATATGAAAGTTTCACTAGGGAAGAAAGGAATTTAATTCTAAGCTCACTCATGTGATTGCTGATAGAACTTCATTGTTTATAACTATAAGCCTCTCCACAGGGCTATATCACAACATGACAGCTGGCTTCTCCTAGAAGACTGATCCAAGAGTGAGTGAAATAAATAAACTAAGTCAGAAGTCACAATATTTCAATAACTTAATCTCAGAACTGACAAACCATAACTTCTGCCTTACTTTATGTGTTACAACTGAATCAATACATCCAGTCCACACCCAACCAGAGAGTATTACACATAAAAATAAGTGCTAGGGGCATGGGATCAATGGGGACACACTTCAGAGATTGTATGTTATAGAAATTATCAAAAACAAAATATTTACAACATTTTTTAAACTTGTATATGACCTGAAACAGTAAAATTACTAGAAGTAAATAGGGGAAATGCTTTATGAAATTGGACTTGGCAATAATTTTTTGATAAGATCTCAGAAGCATAGAAAACAAAAGCAAAAATAAATGAATTAGATTGCATTAAACTAAAAAGCTTCTGAGTAAAAAAAAATCAATTAAAAAGTGAAGATACAATTGGTAGACTAGGAGAAAATATTTATAGAACATATATCTGACAAAGGGTTAATATTGAAACTATATAAGAAATTCAAACAACTTAACAGCACGAATACAAATAACCCAATTAAAAATGGGCAAAGGATCTGAAGAGATATTTCTCAGATGAAGAGATAGAAATGGTCAAAAGACATGTGAAAAATGCTTAATATCTATAATCATTAGGGAAATGAAAATTAAAACTGCAAAATATCACCTCACACTTGCTGGAATGGCTATCATCGAAACAATAAATGATAACAGGTGTTGGCATGGTTACAGAGATAAGAGAACAATTGTACACTCTTGATGTGAATGAAAATTAGCACAGTTCTTTCAGAAAATAATGTGGGAGTTCTTCCAACTACTAAAAATAGAATTGCTATTTGATCTAGCAATCCCACTTAACGGTATATATTCAAAGGAATTGAAAGCAGTTGATCAAATTCATATCTGTAGTCTCATGTTCCTTTCAGCATTATTCATGATAGGCAAGGTATGGAATCAACGAAAGTGCTCAACAAAAGATAAATGGATAAAGAAAATATGGTGTATACACAAAATGGGATACTATCCAGCATCAAAGAAAGAAGAAAATTTTATTTTTCACAACAAGATGATTGGAACCGCAGGATATTATGCTAAGTAAAATAAGCCAGAAACAGAATGTGTGACCTTACTTATATTTTGCACCTAAAAAAAAAAAAAAATCCATCTTACATAAACAGAGAGTAGAAACGTGATTACCAGATACCGGGCAAGATGAAGAGTTTTGGGGAAAGAGAAATACTGTGTTGATCAAAGACAGAAAATTTAGGTTAGATTGTAGTAGGAAGTTTGAATATATTGCTCTGTATGGTGAGCACAGTTAATGTACTCAACTATTGTGAAGCCAATTTATAATCACCCATGCTTTCATATGAAAGATAAAACACAACTATAGCTCAGGATGAAGGAGGAAAGAAGAGGGGGCAGGGAGCGGAGGGGGGAGGTGAGATGGAGGGAGGGTAAAAGCTGGGACCACACCTATGGCAAGGGAACATTTCAAATCTATTAGGTATAGAGTACAAATGTCTTCACACAATAATTAAGTAAATGAAGTAAAGGTCATGTTAACCAGTTTGATGTAAGCATTCCAAATTGTATATAAAATCAGCACATTGTGCCCCATAAATGCAGTAATGTATACATGATTTATGTATTTATGACTTAATAAAAAATAATAATATAGTGCATATTGCAAAAATTCTGAAAGAATAGATTTTGAATTTCTTAGCACCAATAAATGATAAGTTGATAAGGTGATAGGTTTGTTAAATAGCTTGACTGACTCTTTGAGCAATGTGTACATAAGTCAAAACATCACAATGTACCCCATCAATATATACAACTATAATTTGCTCATTGATCTATGTACAAATGACTTAATAAAATTTTTTTTAAAAAGCCAAATAAATAAATAATAAACAAAAACGTTTACATTTGAAACCAATGTGTTAATGCTTTTTTTTTTTTGAGGGGCTATAATAAAATATTCTATAAACATTGTAGTCTTGAAATTAAAAATAAGCATTCTTGAAGTGGTAATACAGGCATATATTACAGATTACCTTTGAAATAAAACTCATGTTTGGAGAGTTTTTCATACACCTCCTATTTCAACTGATAATTCTGCTCCTTGCTTTTCAGATAGAGACCTTGAAAAGAAAATATTTCCAATAATACTATCTTGGGTATATGAAGATAAGAAACCAGTTTGTGATTTGACATTTAGCCATGGAAAAGCATTCCCCTTTTGAGAGGCATTTCAAATTTTCTAATCAAACAGGGTTCCTTCAGGGCACCATTGAGGTGAAAGCCTCTTATACTATAAAAATCCCATAAGAATTTCCCTCATATTTTATTTGATTCTTGGTTCAAATAACAGAACAAAAGGCAATTCTAGCCCAAATAAGAGTGGGTTTTCCATTGCACAGGATGGAAAATTCTTATTTTTAAGAATCACATATAGCACAGTATATTAATCTATTCACGAATTGATGGGCATTCGGGTTGATTCCACATTTTGGAATCAACATTTAAACTTTAAATGTTTAAAGTTTAAATCAACATTTAAACTTTACCTAACAATTGCAAACGATGTAACCTAATCACTTGTACCCTCATGCTAATCTAAAATGTAAAAAAAAGGGCATTCGGGTTGATTCCACATTTTGGAATCAACATTTAAACTTTAAATGTTTAAACTTTAAATCAACATTTAAACTTTACCTAACAATTGCAAACGATGTAACCTAATCACTTGTACCCTCATGCTAATCTAAAATGTAAAAAAAAGAAAAACTCACCAGATTAACTTTCATTTTTAAAAAGTTTTTTTTTGTACTGTCATAAAAACACTATCTTCAGAAGAGATTATTATAATTCTACAGGAAAAGACAGAAAAATCATAACTCAAGTCACTTGATGTGTAGATAAAAGATTTCACTTTCCTAATAAGAGTTTGCTGAAAATGACGCACACGCACATACACACTTAAAAGCCCTTTAATTTTTGCAATGATTTCATTATGCAGCCAATCTGAATCCTCTACTGTGCCACTGAAATAATCTTTCTAGAGAGTTCTGATCATGTCACATTCTAACTGTAAATCATTCCACAGTTCTCCACCAACAACAAGATGAAGAGCAAACTCTGTGTTATGTATAAGCCTCTTCATAAGCTGTCCTTGACTTTTGTTTCTCAGGTCCTTCACCTCCCTGCTACTCCCCACATGGGAACAGTTATAACAGAGGCCTTCGGGCTCTTGTCAATTATCTATTTTAGGTTAAGTCACAGTCATAGAAACTCTGTTTTTAACATCTTTTTGGTAAGGCTAGATCTTCTGCCTCAGTGGACAACTGAACCAATTTGTGTTGTGGTTTTTTTAACATAGATTTCATTTCCATAAAACGCTTTTATCCCAGAATCCTCTCCAAATTTTAAAATCATGTATAGACACAAAAAAATAAAATAATCAATGGAGCAGAATAAATCATCCAGACACACATGTAATTTTACTAACTATACCTACAGGAATTTAGGTTATATTGAATGTGGCATTTTAAATCAATAATAAGTGATGGTGGTAGAAGGTACTAATAATTTGGGAAGGAAGTCAAACTAATCCTAACCTTACCATTTATACTAAAGTACAACTAATAAAATGCTAGAAAACTATATGTGGCTTTTAAAAATAATCTTGCTGAGCCTTTTTAAACACAACAGAGAACACTAAAAAGCCATAAAGGAAAAGATAATCATATCTAGCTACATAATTCAGTATAAAACTCTCCATAAAAAGGAAAAAAAATCTATATACTTTGTCATCGAATATAGTCCCCCTTACCTGTCTTCTGTAAAAATTGTCAGTCTTATTTCTGTATCTTCATTCAAGTCATTAGTAACATCAATGACCAGGACTAGACCAAGGCCCATGGCCTATATCAGGCCTTTAGAAACCACACCCCATGGCATTGTTCATTTTCTCAGAGCCATATGGGCACAGTTATTATTCAGTAACTAATCTGCCCAATTGTACGGGGACTTGGTTTATATATAATACATCTTACCTGTAAGATTGTGAGAAACCTATTTAAGGACTTGATGAATTACAGATAAAATTTCTGCATTTCTGTCTCATTTTAGTCTAGCGACTTGACCAAACGGAAAATAAATCAGTTTTATTGAGTTTGTCCTTTGACCATACCTGCTGCCTCCTTTCCTGTGTGCTTGAAAACTCTAAAGCAGACAAACAGGAAGGAGTTTTATCAGATCTAATTTTAAGTCCATTGCTCATCCATTCTCTTCTCACTACTTGCATCATGACTACCTTGGTCCAAGCCACCTCTACACTTGGAGTACTACAATAGCCACCTAACTGGTCTTCATGCTTACAGTGTTTCTCTCTTAATATAGAAACAAAAATGAGCACTTCAAAAAGCCATATCAACTCATTTTTTTTTACTTAAAATCTTCTAATGCCATCAATCATCTTTAGAATAAAAATCCAAGCCCTAACGATGGTCTACAAGTCCATCCCCATACAATCTGGTCCTGACACCTATCTTACTTCATGACATACTTTATTACTCATTCACTCCACTCCAGCCACTATGGCCTTCTGGCTGTTCTCTAAACATTCCAAGTCCATTCCTGCCTCGAGATCTTTGTATATGCTCTTTCTTCAGAGATAGCTGCAAGATATTTCCTGGTTGATAACTTCTTATTACATAGTTCTGCACAAATGTCATGTCCTCATGGAGCTTCCCAAATGATCCTACCTAAAATTATAACTTTTCCTCATGTATACACCATAATTTCTAACTCTAGTTTATTGTTGTCATAGGACTTATCATCCTCTGAGTTTATATTTTTAATAATCAAATTATTTCTTGTGAATCTTCCTAATAATGTAATATTCATGAGGACAGAGAGCATGTCTATTTTATTCAATACATCATCATTGCCTGATATTATGTATAGCATATAGCAAATATTCCGGAAATATTTGTTAATGAATAAAATAAGCCAATAAGTATAGAAATAGTAACTTACAGGAAAGTAAATGAGTAGATTTAGTAAACATTGGTAAACAAAAATGATACTCCATTTCATACTTTCCCTTACATATTAAAACTGAATTTTAGTTCTGTTTCAGTACTCTGGGCTACATCTTTTAATAACTGAAAACATTTCTCAGACTCCAAAGAACATGACCTATTATGTTTCCATGATCAACAATCTTCTCTCACTTCTGCACCTCTATCAGATTTTCCTGGGAAGTTCTGAGTAGGAAGATAAGAAAATGACTATTGTTACCAGCCTTGGAAGATCCATTTAGCTCATTATGCAAATGAAGTATAGCCTAATATCCAGAACGTGACACATCACCTTCTATTTTAAAGCCATAAATAATCATATGATATTATAGAATTAAAGTAATAGTTCTTAAATGATACTAATAACCATAAGAAAATCCAAGAAATAGATAAAAGTGATGCTTAATGACACACTAATTCATTTGCTCTGGAAAGCTCTTATTGGAGCCACTAAATATTGTATGATTTTGGCTAAATATACATTACATTTTAATCACAGAAGAATATGACAATTGGGGTTCAACATTTAGACCCTCCTCTTTGAAGGAGAATTCCTTTTAAAATTAATTGTAATAGAAATGGATGCAGTTGTGTGTCAAAGTTTAATGGCAAAGATATTACCATGTTAATAAAGAATTATAATTGTTCGTTAGTTTGTGGTAGATAAAACTCAAACATAATTATAGTTTTTCCTCAAGTTAAAACTGTCTCCAGCCTTTCTACTACTCTGCATATTAATTCATCGCTTATTTCTTCTGGGGGAAAGCTAACCATCATGCAAATAAAGTTGTTGCAGCCAGTTCTGGTCTGCTGAGAGGTCTCAGAGTATATTGTGAGGGGG
>NW_003852512.1:5165542-5169248 GCF_000181295.1 Otolemur garnettii
GAGCAAACCCAGTCATGGCAGACTGAAATTGTGTGTTTGTTTATACTTTTTGAAATTTTACTAAAATGATGCTGCACAGATTCTCTCTTTCTCTCTCTCTCCTTTCATTTCTTTCTTTCATCCCTTTCTGCTCTCTCTGACTTTCACTCTCTCTTCTACACATTCAGGGAAATGACTCTAGTAACAAATGAGCAACTATACCATGATCCCTGAAAGTATAATCTTGAACTGTATACTTTAAATTGGTGAATTGTGGAGTGTGTGAATTGTATCGGAATAAAAATGTTATTTTTAATCTATGGGTTGTTATCTGTTATGAAAATAAAGAGAAACCTTCATCAAACAAAAGTATGGATGATCACTGTAGCTAATACCTACAATCCTAGCACTTTAAGTTGCTCGGTTAGGAGGGTCACTTGAAGCAAGTGGATCCAGACTACACTTAACAAATTAGTGAGATCTTGATTGTCAAAAAAAATGCAAGTCTTTTTTTTTTTTTTTGCCAGCAGTGATGGCATGTGCCTGTACTCCCTCCTGCTGAGGAAGATCAAGACAGGAGGGTTACTTGAAGTAAGCAGGTAGAATTGCCTAGAACTATGGTTGTACCACTGTATTTTCGTCGGGCAGAGGGGGAAAACACAGTCTCAAATACATAAGTGATAGACTGTATATGTGCAGAAAAAGTCAGGTAGTATACAAACTATTATAAAACTGTTCACCAAATTTGATTTCATACCAGTAAATTGAGTCTGGTTCAATAAGGGAAAATCAACTAATAGAATATACTACATTAATAGAACACAGAAGAAAAACCACATGATCATTTCAAGAGACACAGAAAAGGCATTTGATAGATGCAACACATCTTGAAGGTGAAAATCATTTAAGAAACTATGACTAGAAGGGAACTTCTACTGATGATTGGATAGGTATAATGTGCTATGTTCATATGATGGAATATTTTTAACATTAAAAGGGAAAGAAGTACATATTTATATTACAATACGAATGAACCTTAAAAACATCATGATAAGTGAAAAAGACCAGTTACAAAAGACCACATGTACTATGATTGAACGTATAAGAAAACATCAAGGGCAAACAATGTGCGCTAGGGGTAGAGGGGAGGTGGGGGAGGGTGGTGGAGAAGATGATGTATCTTCTAGCAGGTATTGACTTCTTTTGGTGGCGGGAGAAGAAAAAGTTCTGAAATTACATTGTGATGATAATTGTGATGATAACAATTCTGTGAATATGCTAAGTAACACAGAATTGTACACTTCAAAAGGGTAACCTACCCTACGTATTTCAATAAAGCTACATAGAGGTGTTTTACAAAACTTTATGTGCTCTTAGTGCTCCCAGTATAACAATTACCCAGGTAGTGAGATTGAAGATACACTCAACCCTATCCCCCTGCTCACCCGCACACTACCATGAATTGACATGGAAGGCACATTGTTCCATACCATCCAAGTTGGGATTGCTTTTTTCTTTGATATGGACTCTGGCTCCTTCACCGTGGATAGAGTGCCCTGACGTCATTGTAACTAACAGCAATCTCAAACTCCTGGGCTCAAGAGATCCTATTGCCTCAGCCTCCTGAGTATCTGGGAGTACAGGTGCCCCCCCCCACACACACACTATACCTAGTTACTTTTTTCCACCTGCTTCTGCTTCCCAGAGTGTTAGGATTACAGGTGGAAGCCACCAGTCCCAGAGTATTAGGATTAGAGGTGTGAGCCACCACTCCAAGGCCTCAAAGTTGTGATTTTTTTTTTTCATTTTTATACTTTCTGTCTATCTTTCTGTCTTTCTATCTCTCTTTGTGTCTTTCTTTCTCTCTTTCTTTATGTCTGCCTGCCTGTCTTTCTGTCATCTCTCTATCTTTCTGGATTTTTGTCTGTCTGCCCTCTGTCTTTCTGTTTTTCTGTCTGTTGGTCCTTTGGTCTTTCTATTTGTCTTTTTTTGGTCTTTCGGTCTGTGTGTCTTTTTGTCTTTCTATCTATCTGCCTTTCTCTCTCTCTCTCCTTTCTTTCTTCCTTCCTTCTGTCCATCTGTCTATCTTTCTGTCTGTCTGTATGTCTGTCGGTCTTTCTGTCTTTCTCTCTCTCCCTTTTCCTTTCTTCCTTCCATCCTTCTGTCTTCCTGTCTGTATGTCTCTCTTTCTGTCTGTCTTTCTGACTTTCTGTCTGTTCATCTGTCTGTTTTCAGTCTTATTATCTTGTCTGTCTGCCTTTCTGTGTATCTGTACACCTGTCTTCTGTCTTTCTCTCTCTCTTTTCCTTTCTTCCTTCTTTCCGTCTTTCTGTCAGTCTGTCTTTCTGTCTTTCAATCTGTCTTTCTCTGTCCATCTTTCTATCTGTTCTTCCTTCTGTCTGTCTATTGGTCTGTCTTTCTGTGTCTGTCCATCCTTCTGTCTGTCTCTGTCATTCTGTCTGTTTGTCTGTCTGTCCGTCTGTTGTTCTGTCGGTCTTTCTGTCTGTCTTTCTGTCTGTCTGTGTGTCTGTCCATCTTTCCGTCTGTCTTTCTGTCTCACTGTGTGTTTGTCCATCCTCTCTCTTTCAGTCTGTCATTCTGTTGTTCTATCTGTCTTTCAATCTGTCAGTCTTTCTATCTGTCCATCTTTCAGTCTGTCAGTATTTTTGTCAGTCTGTGTGTCTGTTCGTCTTTCTGCCTATCAGTCTATATTTCTGTCTGTACATCTTTCTGTCAGTCTGTCTTTCAGTCTGTCTGTCTGTCTGTTAAGTTTCTTCTGCCCATCTTTCTTTCTGTCAGCCTGTCATTCTGTCATTCCATCTTTCTGTCTGTCTGTTGGTCTGTTTTTCTGTGTGTCTGTCCATCTTTCCATCTGTCTTTCTGTCTCACTGTGTGTCTGTCCTTCTTTCTCTCTTTCTGTCTGACTTTCAGTCTGTTATTCTGTCGTTCTCTCTGTCTGTCTGTCCATCTTTCGATCTGTCAGTCTGTCTGTCTGTCTGTCTTTCAGTCTGTCAGTCTGACTTTTTGTCAGTCTGTGTGTCTGTTCGTCTTTCTGCCTGTCAGTCTGTCTTTCTGTCTGTTCATCCATCTTTCTGTCTGTAGGTCTGGCTTTTAGTCTGTATGTCTTTCTGTCTGTTAGTGTTTCTTCTATCTATCTTACTGTTGGTCTGTCTTTCTGTCAGTCCGTCTTTTTGTCAGTCTGTCTTTCCATCTGTTTCTCTATCAATCTTTCTGTTGTTCTGTCTGTCCATCTTTTTGTCTGTCATTCTGTATTTCTCTGTCAGTCTGTCTTTCTGTCTGACTTGCCGTCATTCTTTCTTTTTGTCTGTCCGTCTTTCTGTCGGTTTGTCTGACTTTCTGTCTGTCTGTGTGTCTGTCCATCCTTCTGTCTGTCTGTCTGTCCGTCCTTCTGTCTGTCCGTCTGTCAGTCTTTCAGTCTGTCCGTCTGTCTGTCTGTCTTTCTGTCTGTTCATGCTTCTGTCTGTCTGTTGGTCTGTCTTTCTGTCTGTGTGTGTGTGTGTGTCCATCCTTCTGTCTGTCTTTCTGTCCATCTTTCTGTCTGTCTGTCCTATTGTCTGTCTTTCTGTCTGTCCATCCTTCTGTCTGTTGGTCTCTTTCTGTCTGTCCATCCTTCTGTCAGTCTGTCTTTCTGTCTGTCCATCCTTCTGTCTGTCTTTCTGTCTGTCCGTCCTTCTGTCTGTCAGTCTGTCTTTCTGTCTGTCCATCC
>NW_003852512.1:5171735-5172691 GCF_000181295.1 Otolemur garnettii
TCTTTCTATGTGTCTGTTGTTCTGTCTTTCTCTGTGTCTGTCCATTCTTCTGTCTGTCTCACTGTCTGTCTGTCTGTCTTTCTATGTGTCTGTCCATTCTTCTGTCTGTCTCTCTGTCTGTCTGTCCATCTTTCTGTCGATGTGTCTGTCCATTCTTCTGTCTGTCTCTCTGTCTGTCCATCTGTGTGTCTGTCCATTATTCTGTCTGTCTCTCTGTCTGTCTGTCTATCCTTCTGTCTGTCTGTTGTTCTGTCTTTCTGTCTGTGTGTCTGTCCATTCTTCTGTCTGTCTCTCTGTCTGTCCGTCTTTCAGTCTATGTGTCTGTCCATCCTTCTGTCTGTCAGTCTGTCTTTCTGTCTGTCACTCTGTCTTTCTGTTTGTTGGTCTCTTTCTGTCTGTCCATTCTTCTGTCTGTCAGTCTGTCTTTCTGTCTGTCCATCCTTCTGTCAGTCTGTCTTTCTGTCTGTCTGTGTGTCTGTCCATTATTCTGTCTGTCTCTCTGTCTGTCTGTCTTTCCTTCTGTCTGTCTGTCTGTTGTTCTGTCTTTCTGTCTGTGTGTCTGTCCATTCTTCTGTCTCTCTGTCTGTCTGTCCATCTTTCTGTCTATGTGTCTGTCTATTCTTCTGTCTGTCTCTCTGTCTGTCTGTCCATCTTTCTATGTGTCTGTCCATTCTTCTGTCTGTCTCTCTGTCTGTCTGTCCAACTGTCTGTCCATCTGTCTGTCCGTCTGTCTGTCTGTCGGTCTTTCTGTCTGTCCATCCTATTGTCTGTCTTTCTGTCTGTCAGTCTGTCTGTTTGTCCATCCTTCTGTCTGTTGGTCTCTTTCTGTCTGTCCATCCTTCTGTTGTCAGTCTGTCTTTCTGTCTGTCCATCCTTCTGTTGTCAGTCTGTCTTTCTGCCTGTCCATCCTTCTGTCTGTCAGTCTGCTTTCTGTCTGTCAGTCTGTCTTTCTGTCT
>NW_003852512.1:5173014-5177210 GCF_000181295.1 Otolemur garnettii
TCCTTCTGTCTGTCAGTCTGTCTTTCTGTCTGTCCATCCTTCTGTCTGTTGGTCTCTTTCTCTCTGTCCATCCTTCTGTCTGTCAGCCTGTCTTTCTGTCTGTTGGTCTCTTTCTGTCTGTCCGTCCTTCTGTCTGTCAGTCTGTCTTTCTGTCAGTCTGTCTTTCTGTCTGTCAGTCTGTCTTTCTGTCTGTCTGTGTGTCTGTCCATTCTTCTGTCTGTCTCTCTGTCTGTCCATCTTTCTGTCTATGTGTCTGTCCATTCTTCTGTCTGTCTCTCTGTCTGTCTGTCCGTCTTTCTATATGTCTGTCCATTCTTCTGTCTGTCTCTCTGTCTGTCTGTCCGTCTGTCTTTCAGTCTGTCCTTGCTTCTGTCTGTCTGTCTGTCTGTCTGTGTGTCTGTCCATCCTTCTGTCTGTCCATCTTTCTGTCTGTCAGTCTGTCTTTTTGTCTGTCCATCTTTTTGTCTGTTAATCTGTCTTTCTCTGTCCATCTTTCTGTCTGTCCATCCTTCTGTCTGTTGGTCAGTCTTTCTGTCCGTTCATCTGTCTTTCTGTCCTTCTATGCCCCGTCTGTTGGTCTTTTTTCTGTCTGTGTGCCTGTCCATCAATCTGTCTGTCTTTCTGTCTGTCTGTCATTCTGTCTGTATGTCTGTCTGATCTTCTTTCTGTTTGTCAGTCTGTCCTCCTGTCTGTCTGTCTTTTTGTCTGTGTGTCTCTCCTTCTTTCTGTCTTTCTGTCTGTCTTTCAGTCTGTCTGTGGTTCTGTCTGTCCATCTTTCTGTCTGTGTGTCTGCCTTTCTGTCTGTCTGTCACTGTCTCTCTGTCCATCTTTCTGTCTGTCTGCATGTCTATCTTTCTGTCAGTCTGTCTTTCTGTCTGTCATTCTGTCTGTATATCTGTCTGTCCATCCTTTTGTCTGTCAGTCTGTCTCTCTGTCTGTCGGTCCGTCTTTCCGTCTGTCTGTCTTTTGGTCTGTCTATCATTCTTTCTGTCAGTCTTTCTTTCTGTCTGTGTGTCTGTCCATCCTTCTGTCTTTCTGTCTGTCATTCTGTTTGTATGTCTGTATGACCATCTTTCTGTCAGTCTGTCTGTATGTCATTCTGTCCGTATGTCTGTATGACCATCTTTCTGTCTGTTAGTCTGTCTGTCAGTCTGTCATTCTGTCTGTATGTGTGTATGACCATCTTTCTGTCTGTCAGTCTGTCTTTCTGTCTGTCATTCTGTCTGTATGTCATTCTGTCTGTATGTCTGTATGACCGTCTTTCTGTCTGTCAGTCTGTCATTCTGTGTGTATGTCTATCTGTCTGTCTGTCTGTGAGTCTGTCTGTCTGTCTTTCAGTCTGTCATTTTGTCTATCTGTCTGGCTGTCCGTCTTTCTATCAGTCAGTTTGTCTTTCTGTCTGTCCATCTTTCTGTCTGTCAGTCTGTCTGTGTCTGTCCATCCAGCTGTCTGTCTTCCTGTCTGTCCATCTTTCTATCTTTCTATCTGTCTTTCTGTCCTTCTGTGCCTCTGTCTGTCTGTTGGTCTTTCTTTCTGTCTGTCTGTGTGTCTGTCTATCCTTCTGTCTGTCTTTCTGTCATTCTGTCTGTCTGTCATTCTGTCTATCATTCTGTCTGTCCATCTTTCTGTCTGTCATTCTGTCTGTCTGTCTTTCTGTCTGTCTGTCTTTCTGTCTGTCTGTCTTTCTGTCTGTCTGTCTCTCTGTCCATCCTTCTGTCTGTCTGCATGTCCGTCTTTCTGTTTGTAAGTCTGTATTTCTGTATGTTTGTCTGTCTGTCTCTCTGTCTTTCAGTTTGTCATTCTGTCTGTCTTTATGTCTGTCCATCTGGCTGTCTGTCTGTCGTTCTATCTGTCTGTCCCTCTTTCTGTCTGTTGGTCTGTCTGTCTTTCTGCTTGTCAGTCTGTCTTTCTCTGTCCATCTTTCTATCTGTCCGTCCTTCTATCTGTCGATTTTTCAGTCTGTCTGTCATTCTGTCTATCTGTTGTTCTGTCTGTCTCTCTGTCCGTCTTTTGGTCTGTCAGTCTGTCTTTTTGTCTGTCATTCTGTCTGTCTGTCTGTCTTTCTGTCTGTCTATCTGTCCATCCTCTGTCTGTATTTCTGTCTGTTCAATGTCTTTCTGTCTGTCTATCTGTCCATCCTTCTGTCTGTCAGTCCATCTTTCTGTATGTTCATCTTTCTGTTTGCTGGTCTGTCTGTGTCTGTCCATCCTGCTGTCTGTCATTCTGGCTGTCGTTCTATCTGTGTCTCTGTCTGTCCGTCTTTTGGTCTGTCAGTCTGTCTTTCTGTCTGTCAGTCGGTCTATCTTTCTGTCTATCTTTCAATCTGTCTGTCATTCTCTCTGTCTGTCTTTCTGTCTTTCCATCTTTCTGTCTATCCATCTGTCTTTCTGTCTGTCCATGCTCCTGTCAGTCTGCTGGTCTTTCTTTCTGTCTGTCTGTCTGTCCGTCCTTCTGTCTGTCTGTCTTTCAGTCTGTCATTCTGTCTGTATGTCTGTCTGTCTTTCTATCAGTCTGTCTTTCAGTCTGTCAGTCTATCTATCTGTCTGTCTGTCAGTCCTTCTGTCAATCTGTCTTTCTGTATTGTTATCTTTCTGTTTGTCGGTCTGTCTGTGTCTGTCCATCCGGCTTTCGGTCTTTCATCTGTCATTCTGTCTGTCTGTCTATCTGTCTGTCTTTCAGTCTGTCATTCTGTCTATCCTTCTGTCTGTCGGTCTGTCTTTTGGTCTGTTAGTCTGCCTGTCATTCTGTCTTTCTGTCTGTCCATCTTTCTGTCTGTCTTTCTCTGTCTGTCCTTCTGTAAGTGGGTCTTTTTGTCTGTCCATCTTTCTGTCTGTTTGTCTTTCTGTCTGTCTTTCAGTCTTCTGTCATTCTATGTCTGTCTGTCTGTCATTCTCTCTTTCTGTCTCTCTGTCTTTCTGTCTGTCTTTCTTTCTGTCTATCTTTCTGTCCATCCTTCTGTCTGTCTGTCATTCTGTCTGTTCATGCTTCTGTTTATTCATCTGTCTTTCTGTTTCTGTGTCTTTCTGTCTGGTTGTCTGTCTTTCTGTCTGTCCATCTTTCTGTCTGTCTGTTGGTCTGTCTTTCTGTCTGTCTGTGTGTGTGTGTCCATCTTTCCATCTGTCTTTCTGTGTGTTCATGCTTCTGTCTGTTGGTCTGTTTTTCTGTCTGTCTGTGTGTCTGTCCATCCTTCTGTCTGTCTGTCTGTCTTTCTGTCTGTTCATGCTTCTGTCTGTCTGTTGGTCTGTCTTTCTGTCTGTCTGTGTCTGTCCACCCTTCCGTCTGTCCATCCTATTGTCTGTCTTTCTGTCAGTTTGTCTATCTGTCTGTCCATCCTTCTGTCTGTTGGTCTCTTTCTGTCTGTCCATCCTTCTGTCTGTCTGTCGGTCTGCCTTTATGTCTATATGTCTGTCTATCTTTCTGTCTGTCTGTCTGTCCTTCTGTCTGTCTGTCATTCTGTCTGTCCGTGCTTCTGTCTATTCATCTTTCTGTCTGTGTGTCTGTCCATCCTTCTATCTGTCTCTCTGTCTGTCTGTTGTTCTGTCTGTCTGTTTTTCTGTCTGTCCATGCTTCTGTCTGTCTGTGTGTCTATCCATCCTTCAGTCTGTCTTTCTGTCTGTCTGTCATTCTGTCTGTCTGTCTGTCCATCTTTCTGTCTGTTGGTCTGTCTGTGTCTATCTATCTGTCTGTCAGTCTGTCCGTCTGTCTTTCTGCTTGTCAGTCTGTCTTTCTCTATCTGTCTTTCTATCTGGCTTTCTTTCTGTTGGTCAGTCAGTGTGTCTTTAATTCTGTCTGTCTGTCTGTTGTTCTGTTTGTCTCTCTGTACGTCCATCTTTTGATCTGTCAGTCTGTCTGTCATTCTGTCTGTCTTCCTGACTATCCATCTTTCTGTCTGTCAGTCTTTCTGTCTTTATGTCTGTCTGTCGTTCTGTCTGTCTCTCTTTCTCTCTGACCATCTTTCTGACTCTCTGTCTGCATGTCCATCTTTCTGTCAGTCTGTCTTTCTGTCTGTTCAACTTTCTGTCAGTCTTTCTTTCTCTGTTTATCTTTCTATGTTTCTATCCTTCTGTCTGTCCATCTTTCTGTCTTTCTGTCTGTCTTTCTGTCTGTCTGTCTGTGCTTCTATCTGTCTGTCAGTCTTTCTGTCTGTCCATCCTTCTGTCTGTCTTTCTGTCTGTCTATCTGTCTCTCCATCTTTC
>NW_003852512.1:5177310-5184820 GCF_000181295.1 Otolemur garnettii
TGTCTCTCCATCTTTCTGTTTCTCAGTCTGTCTTTCTGTTTATCTGTCTGTATGTCTGTCGCTCTGTCTTTCTGTCTTTCAGTCTGTCTGTCTGTCATTCTGTCTATCTCTCTCTCTGTCTTTCTGTCTGTCACTCTGTCTTTCTCTCTGTTGGTCTATCTTTCTGTCTCACTGTCCATCTGTCTTTCTGTCTGTCTATCTTTCTGTCTCTCAGTCTGTCTTTCTGTTGGTCTGTCTTTCCATCTGTCAGTGTGTCTGTCCATCCTTCTGGTTGTCTGAATGTCTGCCAATCTGTCTTTCTGTCTGTTCTTTTGTCTGTCTGTCATTCTGTCTGTCTTTCTGTCTATATGTCTGCTGTCTTTCTGTCTGTCTGTATGTTTTTTTCTGTCTGTCTGTCTTTCTGTCTCTCTGTACATCTGTCTGTCTTTCTATCTTTCTTTCTTTTCCTTTCTTCCTTCATCTGTCTTTCTGTCTGTCATAGTATTCTGTCTGTCTTTCCTTCTTTGTATCTATTGGAGGTGATATGTTATTTGCTAGATTTAATCATTATTCATTGTATTCACAAATTATAACATTGCTTTGTACCTTAAAATATATACAATTTTAAGTTACTGATTTATTTTGTAATACAAATAAGAATTGATAATTAAATAAGAATCAATGCAAGCTTTTTTTAAAAAAATGAATTGGAAGTAAATACCAAAATTATGAGTCAAATTTTTTTTCATGCAGTTACCTCTTAGGTGTGGTGCTAACATTGGAGAGGAGTGTGACAAGGCACTACTCTGTTCTGTTAAATCTTTTAGCATTATTTTATTAACAATGTGCATGGATACCTTCAGAAATTAAAACACCTTTACAAGCAACATTAAAGGAGTACTTACTCTGAGTCAAATACCATGCTAGGGTCTGAGGACCTTGTTTTCATGGTAGTTCCCTATCCCCATGGATCTTTATATTATACTTAGTGGCTCTGTCATCAGTGATATAGAGGTACCTGGCTCCAAAACTCTCACAGTTTTATTAGATAGCATCTGGACAACTTTTTTTTTATGACCTAATATTCAGTAGGTATTTCTTAGTACCAAAAACAGCATGTAATTTACATTATAGTAATCCACAAGATATATAGAACAAAAATTATTTAAATCCAAAAATAATCTACAAATTGTACTAGAAGGAAATCTTTCCTTCCATTCCATTTACAAAAGCACTTTTATTAGAGCTTTTGAGAATCAATAGGCTTAACCGATTTTATATTTATAAGATTGTATTGTACATTAAAATAGTTTGGATCACTACACTAATCCTGAAAGTCATTTTGCATCCTCTAGTTATACTGCTCTGAGATTTTGCTTCTAACTGCTAGGCTAATGTTATTAATAATAGCAGCAGCTACCAATTATTGAGCATTTATTTCATGCCAGGAATGCTAAGAGAGACATATGTGTTATCTAGTTGATCCTCTCACAGTACAGTGAGGCAATAATGATTATATTCCCATGGTAAAAATGAATCTGAGGTTCAGAAAAATTAATTTTTTTTCAGAGTCACAGACCTAAAGAGTCAGAATTTGTACCCAAGCTGTATGAGTCAAGAAAATACACAAAACTATATTTACTACTTTGCCTTTCAAAACAGCTCTCCACTGCCGACTACCTCCAATTTGAACTCTCCATGGCCCAGCTGCTCTGGACTTGCCTAAATATTTATCTGCTTTCCAATGAGCCCCCCCAGCCCAGTTTCCCCAAAATGCCATGCTGATATTTTATTAAAAAATTCTTCTCAATGAGACACTATTTTGTCTTTAGGTATTGTAGTTCCTTCAAATTTCATCTATTGTATAACTTCCCAGGCTATTCCATTCCACTGTGATGTCTTCACTTTTTCAAATACACATGGAAACAGACAGCTACTGTCTCATATGGTATTTGGGGGACATGTATATTCAGTATTAACTAAAATGAAGACTCACAAAGATGGAATTCATATTGTATATAACCTCTACAGAATTCAGGAGAAATTGAAGCACATAGTATGCATTCAATGAGCACTCATGGAATTGAACTGGCCAAAGAGTAAAATAAGGTCATTAGGTCCACAATCATTGAATGGAGTATTTCATGTGTTTTTTTCATTTTATTTAAAAAATTACATGGACAGAATGTTTTATGTGTTTTGTTGATTTTGGTTAAGACATTATATATACTGCATTTTATATATATATATACAAGTAAATGAATATGATCTGATAAAGTTTTTTTCAGTTATTATACATAACTTATTTATGTTTTTATATTTCAATACACATAGGAGATACAATTATTCTTTGCTACATGGATAAATTGTATAATGCTGAAGTCAAGGCTTTTAGCATACCCATCACCAAAATAGTGTATACTGTACCAGATAGGTAGATTTTTATGCTTCACGCACCTCTGCATATACATAACATTTATTGAAATTTTAGATTTGCCAAAAGATCATTTCTCCAGTCAGTTTTTAAAAATATAGACATGAGAATTGAAAGAGGCATCAGAGTTTATACAGCACACCTTTATAAGCTGAGCTGAAATTCTGTTTCCAGCACCCTGAAATCCTACCTCTGCCTGAGTAACAAGATCGGTTCTAGTGGCTTGAACTATTGTCACATGGGTCTGATTACTGGTTTTAAGAATTAGAAAATGGCCACTGTACTATGTTGTAAGTGACCCTAATGCCATTGATTTTGCAGAAAGTATTTCTTGAAAGTCAAATGCTTCTCCACTCTCACCCCATTTCCTGAAAAAGATTGGCAGCACTTACTACATAGTGATTTTGCAAGAGATACTGCACATCACTGGCATTTATTTTGCTCCTTGGTTGACATATTTATTTTAGGAAATACTTCAGACAATATGATAAAGTTTCCAGACAGAAGGCCCATTGGCTTTTTCTTTTTTTATTGGAAAACAAAGCATATGTGAGGTCAGAAAAGCATTTGAGATTTCTTTGCAACTATACTAATGAGAAATGACCAAGGCTGAAAGAAATGATGGAAATAAATAGCACTGGGGGACTGATTCAACATCTGAGTAAACAGAATACAGTATTTACTTTCCTTCTAGCTGTACATATCTAGGCTGAGGATAAAAATATTGTAATTTTATGTAATTCTGAAAAGGTCATCTGACTAATTTCATTTGAAGCATAAGAAAGTGGGAAGAATACTTAACATTCATTTGTTGATAATCATATTGCTTCAAATATTGCTGGAGGGGAAACCTTACCAGCCAGGGGAAATTCCCTCCCAAAAGAAGTGTCCCTAAAATGTCTTGGTATCTTTTGTCCTTCATTGGTTTTATGTCCAAATGTATATACCTTCATATTAGTGAAAAGGTCACATTATAATAATTAACAGTAACATTTATTTAAAGCATATATTAATGTCCTATAAGATTTATACAACTTTTGATGAGTGCAGTAGTGAACATGTTAATTGCACTATAAATACCATATGTAGCAATAGATTTCTTAAATAATCAGTTTTGTCTTTCAGCTGAAATTGGCAAATGTGACAAAAACCTAAAAGCTAACATTGGCATTATAATTCCTACGGAGTTATTTAGTCACCTTCATTATACTCACCATGCAACTGGCAAACTATATAATTACTATTATTTGGGAGGGGAGACTCTTTAGTCGAATAGTCTGTTTAAAAGGTTAGTTCCTTTTCTATCATATATTACCTTAAAATTTAATTGTAGCTTCCTTGTGCATGTGAGGGATTCAAAACAACTGGTTTAAGAATGAAATGATAAGAAAGTAGAAAGTCATTTAGAACACACAGGAGAATCTCTTCGTGCTGTTTGAGCTGCAGGTGAGTTGTATGAGATATGTGGAGACTGTAAACAATTCTTATCCAGTGACACACTATGTGATATATACTTTACTGGAACAGATCTAAGCACAAATTGAGTCACAGAAGCACTGTGCATCATGCTACTCTTTCAAAAAAGATAGTGTAATAATATTCTCTAATAAAGGAAACCAGAGATCCTTGGAAAATAGCTAATTTTAGGTGCAGGTCAGAAAATACAAAAGCGATGCCTGGAACATCTTGTAACATTTGACACTAAGGATGTCCTAAACAAAACAAAACAAAACAAAGAAATGGAAAACACAATGAAGGGCATGTGTGAAAGACATACTAGAGTGGACTAAAAGAGCTCTTAATGGGCAAAGCTGAAACAATTTGAGCAAGAGAAAAAATAAAGTAGTATTGGATTATATCTTTAAGTGTAAATTAAATATCCATGAATTCACTGAAATAAATAAGTGTTTGAATGACTAAATGGAAGAGAAAAGACAAAACTTTATAGAAGAATTTCAGGGCAGTGCCTGTGGCTCAAAGGAGTAGGATGCCAGCCCCATATGCTGGAGGTGGCAGGTTCAAACCCAGCCCCGGCCAAAAACTGCCAAAAAAAAAAAAAAAAGAAAGAATTTCAAACCAAGAGGAAATGCATAATTCTCACTCTTTAATGTATACGCTTCCCAAAGTGACTTCCTTCTAAAGAATATAATATATAAAGAGGGAATAAAAGAATGGCTTTACAGTAGAAGAACCAGCCAAACACTTCCTGAGCTAGATGTTGAAGGTCAACACCCACAGTAATAAGTCATTCTGATAGTGTACCCTTGATGTGATGTAATGAGAATGGCACTTTACCATTTTAGTCTTCCTTCCCAAAACCCATAACCCCAATATAATCATATAGGAAACATCTATCAATTCTCAACTAAGGGACTTTTTACAAAGTATATGACTAGTACTCTTCAATACTGCCAAGGTCATCTAAAACAAATAAGTCTGAGAAACTGTCACAGGCAAATAGGAGCCTAAGGAGACAAGATGAATAAAGGCAATGTGGTATCTTTTATGAGCTTCTGAAACAAACAAACAAAAAGGAACATTGAGTAAAATCTAAGAAAACTTGAATAAATTATGTACTTCAGTTAAAAAAAAATATGGTGTTTGTGCATAGTTTTTCTTTCCTAGCGTAGAATTAAATCTTAATTGATCTGACAAAAATTCTAAGAAGGAATCTTTTCTACCTATGGTAATTACAACCAACCTAAAACTCTTTGGAGATATAAACTCCATGTTATTTCTCACAGAACTTATAATAAATAGTCTGATAAGAAATTTTGATCAAAATGTTAAGCTCTTGGTCACCTGTAGCTCAGTGATTAGGGTCCCGACCACATACTCCAGCTTTTGAATACAGCCTGGGCCTGCTATACAAAAAACAAAACAAAAATAGCTGGGTATTGTGGTAGGGGCCTGTAGTCCCAGCTACTAGAGAGGGTGAGGGAGGAGAATTGCTTGAGCCCAAGAGTGTGAGGTTGCTGTGAGCTATGACACCACAGCACTCCACCAAGGGTGACAAAGTGACACTGTCTCAATCAAATAAATTAAGCTTTTGCATCTGATGAGGATATTGATAGATAAAGACAATTACAATTCAAAGACATTCATTACATTGACTACTGGGACAAGCACTATGTATTCCAAGCAGAATCAGACCATTAATATTCTAAAAGTTCTCATAATCAGTAATTAGACACGTAAGGCTTATAGTAACTATAGTCAAACCATTTGCTTTAATTAGACCACTCACATTTATATGGGACTACAAATAAGAGAAGGAATTTTACTAGTTCTAAGGTATGGAAGGGTTTACATCAGAAATGACATTCAAAATGTACCCTAAAGAGTAAGTATGGATTGTTTATTATGTTTGAGGAAAGGAAAAAAAAGAATGAGGATGGATATTCCAGGGAAATAAAGAATAATAAACACAAATATTTATTGTTAATAATTAGGAAAAGTAGGACCTCCCAGGTTTGAAATGAGAAAAGAGGTAGATAGACAAGTAACTTTTAATAGATGATTTAATGATGTAGCATTGAAAAATAGAGGATATGAATTTATAACTTTTAGATGGCAAAGGAACAGAGATGTGCACATATGTGATAGTAAAACTGGCTAAGAGTTTAGTGTTTTATGGCATGACATTAACATAGGGAAATGGACCAGAACAATGTATTCCAGGGAATATGGGAATCCAACTCCCTCTTAGCATTGCCAAATTAAATCAAATGAAAAAGGAGTAGCAAAAATGTGGCTATCAACAGGTGATGGCATGGATGTGAGGAGAAAGGAACTTCATACACTGTTGGTAGGGGAGGACTGCAAACTAGTACAAACCCTTTGGAAAGTTGTATGGAGATATCTACGCTTTTTATCCTGAATAGCAGGTCTAGAACTCTATGGGCAAATTTGACCTAAATCAAAGGGGTCAGGTATAAAATATAATTCCTGGCAGCACTTACAAGCTCCTGAAAAGTAGAGACATGAGACATCTATGGCGAGATCTAAATCAACCAGATATTCTGGGTCCAAAAAAACCCAAACCTGCGACAGAGGTTCATTCTACAGTGTTTAGACAATAGCGCAGAAAGAAAGAAGCAAACCCACAAAGCACGGAAAACCAGAGAGTTGAATAGCTTTTGATATTCCTCGGTATGTAAGGTTGCCATTCATTCATATAGCACTTTAAAGATTCACAAAAATATCTTATTTGAACTTTACAACATCCCCAAGGAACATATGGGACAGAGATTTTCTCCCCATTTTACAGAAGAGGAAAATGAGATTCAGTGAAGGCAATTTGATTTAAATCATTGAGCTAGTAAGTAGCAGGACCAAGATCAGTTCATAAATCCCATTCCACTATGTCATGTAACATCCTTTTTTGCTTGATATGTGTGCGTGTGTTTATGTACGTAGATATGCACACATACATAAACACACTAGAAAGAAAGAAAGACTATTCAGGCACAAAAAGATGAACTTTAGTTTTTAAGGGTTTTAGTCACTATTAACTTCCCCTTAAATCAGAGCGTTCAGTCCTGACAGTTTTGCTTTCAGCCAGTGATAACTGGTTCATTCTCTTTCACGGCTCATTTTTGGTAAGCTATTTGTAGGTAAGTTGTTGTAGGCCAACAACTCATTGTCTGGTTTTTAGCTCCGCCACCTTTTTTGTGTCATTTAATTTCAACATGAAATTTTTCTCTGATGAATATCATACTCTAGTTGCAGTAATTCTTTTCCCTTTTAATTCAACAATTATTGCAAGCATACAAGTAGGAATAAGAGACGCATAACAGAAACCTATATTATCCACCATAATGCACATTAACAGTTTTCCATAGCTTCTTCCCATGCTTTTAATGAAACCCCCCCCCCCAAAAAAAAACAATATAAACACATTAATCCTCAAATCTCTTTAGGGGAAAGAATTTTCTTTCTTTTATTTTTTTGGAGACAGAGCCTCAAACTGTCCCTCTGGGTAGAGTGCTATGGCATCACAGGTCACAGCAACCTCCAACTCCTGGGCTCAAGCAAGTCTCCTGCCTCAGCCTCCCAAGTAGCTGGGACCACAAGCTTCCACCACAATGCCTGGCT
>NW_003852512.1:5184840-5190190 GCF_000181295.1 Otolemur garnettii
AGCCGTCATTGTTGTTTGGTAGGCCCAGGATGGATTCGAACCCGCCACCTTAGGTGTATGTGCCTGGTGCCTTAGCCACTTGAGCCACAGGTGCTGAGCTGGGAAAAGAATTTTCTTAAAGTTAATATATGCCCATTTCTGCAAACAGTATGAGTTTTAATAGTTTATATAAAATGAAATCATTGTATACTCTTTTGGAACTTTATTTTTCTAACCCAAGTTAGTTTATTTTGATAGATGATAGGTAGATAGATAGATAGATCCAGTAATTCACTTTCATTGATCCGTATATTTTTCATCTTGACTGCTATGTATAATACCATTTAATGAAAAATACCATAACTTATTTCTCCTAATCTTAATAGAAATTGAAGTTGAATTAATTTTTTTCTATTATGAGCTGTGTTTCAGTGAACATCTTTATATTTTCTAAAGCACTTCTGTCAGAGGTCCTATAGGGCAAACACCAAAAAGTGAAAATTTCAATCTATAGAATATATTTAATTTTGCTCAATGTACTAAATTACTCCCAATAGTGGTTTTCCAAGTTGCCATTCTTCCCAGCAGTGGATGAGAGTCCAAATTTCTTCACATCCTGTTATAGTTATTTCATATTATTCACCAACTACTTCTAGCTCTCTGCCATTCCATTGCACTTTGCTATCATATTTGAAATTAGGCATCATCATACAATTTGTTTTGGGCAAAGAAATGTGAGCAGGACCTTAAGAACCTGTTAAGAATTCACCATTTTCTCTCTTTGCATCAGCCTCAGTAAACTTTAATGATCTATATAGTGACTTAATCACATTAAGTCTTAATGACGATTACATTGAGGAAAGACCCCAGTTGACTTGTAATACATATTAGGTATTATCTACAAATAAATCCTTAAAATTTTATGCCAAGAACTAGGAATCTATGGCTTATTGGTTAAATCTGGCCCACTTCCTGCTTTTATAGTGTTTTTATAGCAACACAACCTATAGGTATTCACTAGGCAGAGCGGAGGAATACAAACAAAAGCCATGTGGCTTACAAAGTAGAAAATATTTACTATTCGGTCCTTTGCAGGAAAAATCTCGCCAACCTCCTGTTTTTAACTACTGAGATTCTTGGAATATTTGTTACTATCGTATAGCACAGCACAACCTGACAAATATGCTTAAAGTCATGTGGCATTATCTAACCGTAACCTTTTGCCAATCCAACGGATGTCAAAATATTCCTTCTCAACTAAGTAAATCATTCTTTTCTGAATGCTATAGACATATCTTTCTGACCTTCATGGTCTTTTAAGATTATTATTAATGAATTTTATCTTTAAAAGTAGTTTTATGCTTACAAAATATTAAGTAGGAAGTACAGCGATCTCCTGTATATCTCCTCACTCTCACTCTTGTATAATTTAAAAGATCCATTTTATTAGGCAATATGATATCATAATGGAGGATTGATCCATAATTTTATAGAACATATAACCTACTTCTTTTTAAAAATGATCAAACAAAGCTATTTAAAATGTTGCTCTAATCAAGACATTTAATACATATTTTGACAGTTCTATTCCTTAGTGGATAATTCTACCTAATGAGTCTTACTGGTAGGATATTATTTATTCTTCATTAATTTTTAACACTTATTTATAAACATTACTGAATAAATTATTGAAAAGCCATATATACTGTGTAATATAAAATGGAAGAATCCACTGCAGCCTTCAGGGTAGATAATAAAATAATATTAATAATAAGGAAAAGAGGAAAAAAACTTCGAATGTGGCATAAGAAATCCAAATAGCTCAATACAATATTACAGAAATGAATCAGCAGTTCTAACTTTTCTTGCAGGATGACTTTTTTTTTTTTTTTTTTGATCCTAGTAAACTCTATTTAGCCCTCTGACACACACACACACACACAAATTTTGGCAGGCATTTTTATGTATTAATTTATTTCGTAAGTTGAAATTTGTGATATTTACAGATTTCAACATGGGCCAAAGAGAATAGGAAGGACATATGACCATATAAAATATTGACATTAAAGGTTACAATTACAGAAATAATGCTAAGTAACCAGAAAATTTTAATCAAATGTTACACTTCCATAGAGCCTGAGGTTATGTGGAGCACAATTTGGAAACCCTTTGGACTAGAAGTAGTTCTCAAAGGACCCCTCTAATTTCAGTATTCAGTTGGTAATCACTGCAGGAATAGGATTGTACAGTGCTTTGGATCACGTACTTGAGAGGAATTTGAATCCTATTTCTGCTGTTTCCCCCATTATATGACCTTAGGAAAGTCACTTAGTATTTCTGTGCCTCAGTTACTTTATCTGTAATATGAAGATGGTGAAAACACCGCCTTCAAGAAATGTCATGAATAATAAATGAGACAGTGAAAATAAAATGCCTGGCTCATATAAGCTCCATATAGGTATCAGTTGGTGATCTCAGAGGCTCCAAAGTCTTATTCTGTACACAATATCCTAAACCTGTTCATTTGTTAACTTTGTCAGTCTTAAGAAAAACTGAATGTAAGTTCCAAATCACTGCTATTGGCAGCTTCCTGCAGAGCCTTAGCATATTTAATTCCATTCAGTACAGCAGAATTTATGGAAGCCCTCCCTCCTAGAAGCAATGTGCTCTGTTAAGTAGAGTGCAGACTACAAAGGTAAATCAAAGTTGTTTTTGATATTTCATGCCATATGTTAGCATGGCCTGGCGCAGGTACAAAGTGCCATTGAGTCACAAGAGATCTAGGATCTACCTAGAAAGGCCTGGTAAGGGTCATGAAATTACGAGTCAGTTTTTAAAGACAAATGTTATAAATGAGAAGGAACACTAAAAAGGGGGCTTTAAGTGGGGTGGGAGTACAACCTGGCCTATAGAACCAGGAAGTGTGGAGGGCTCATAAGAATGTGGTATGAAGCAACCTAGGTAGCCAATGACCAATAGAAAGAGACAATTAATGACCAATAGGAAAGAACAATACTGCCTAGTGCACAGAGGCCAAAGAAAAACTTGCAGCAGATTTCAAACAGAGTATTTATATACCTGCAGGCCTTTGCCTCTTGGTATCTCTCACCTTTTCTCCTTCAGGAGAGGGATACACTTTCAAATCTTTTTGAAAGGGCTCTAAGCTTTCTCTTTTTTCTTCCTAAATAGCATCTTTCTTTGTTACCCTGAAACTGGAGTAGGTTCCTTTTGCTTTCTATCCACAGTGCCTGTGCTGCTCTAGTTTTATTTTCAGTTTCCACTCACCTTGGCTTTCGGTTCCCACCATGCCCCAGTTGAACTTTCTAGCTCAGAGTTGGGGGCAATATGGCTGACTAGAGGTAACTTTTATTAGAAGCTCCCATCCAGAAAGAGGAAAGTTGAACTGAAGTAAATTCAGAGAAGTTGAAATTGGGAGGTAGATCACAAAGAGAAGAAACTGATCACAATGAGAAGAAATTAAGGCGCTCAGTAATCCCACTGACATAAACACTAAAGTAGAAAAAGAATAGGAGAGAATTGAGGAAAGATTCACGGAAACATGGAGCTATACAGTAGAGTGAGGTGCTCCTCCCCAACTGGAGGCTCTCCAGGAGCAGCAAAACACAGGATTTCCTGACATAAAGGAGAGGGCTATGAGCAACAAAAGACCCTTTTATCCGCTGCCTAGAACTATCCTCCCCTGGATGCTCCTCCTGCCTGGCAGAATAGTGAAGAATTTTGTCTATAGACATCTTGTGACCCCAGCCCATCCTCTCTCTTTCTTTGGTTGCCCAACAAACATCTCCTGCCACAGGATTGCTTCCAAGCATGGGAAAGTGGAGTGCTAGTTCAGCTCAGACAGCTTGGAAGGGCTGCCCTACCCTCAGGCACCAAAAAGGTGAAGGAGCTTTGGACCCTATCCAGCCCCCATAGCAATGGTGGAAGCAAAAGTTCAGAGGCCACACTTTCTGTCATTGCAACTGGCAGGATCCATAGCTGGCCACAGGAGGAAAGGGAGACAAATCTTGCCCTCCCAACATATCTTATGGGAACTCTGAGGACCTCTGCATTGTATGGCCTGGTGAACTGGGATGCCCCACTGTCCTCTGTGGTAGAAATTTGTGGTTCAGCTACACTAGCATTGAAAAGGCAGGGTTCCATGCTGAGTTTACCTCTGGTGAGGAGAGAACTTCCCTGCCCTGTGGAGAGGCTCCATTCACCATCTGTTCCCTTTGCACCGTTCCTGGAGGTTTGGCCTAAATTCCCATGCATGCTGGCTTGGAGAGATGTGAACCTAGCCTTGGGTGACCCCACTGTGGGAAAACCTGGGAAACATAGAGCAAGCCAAAGATTTCCCTCACCTAACTAAGACAAAAGCCACAGTGATTTGAATCCATTGTACAATGGGGCTTTGGTAAAAACCAAGGATTTTTGAATTATGGTTGAAGGGTGCTGGTACTTAGACTTGAACAGTTAGGCTCCCTATACAGGCGCTTCCCCCAGCCTAGGAGCTCCAAACAGAGGTCCTGCCTGCATCTCTACCCTACCCAGCTTGAAGGGAGGAAGGCCAGTCTTCAGGGACCCTAACACATGGCAACCCCAAGAGAGAGCTTTGGGAGGTCGTGTCCAGGGAGGGACATAAGTATAAGCAGTAGCTCATTTGACCAGTCAGTGGTGAAGGCAGTGGCAAGCTCCATATCCTAGGGCTTCTGGATTTCATTTCAGCCTGCCAGTTTCTGCAAGCAAGTTACGAAAGGGGCATGAACAACTCTGTGCCTTGGGGAAACCAGTGTCACTACTAGCTGGCATGTTGAACAGCAAAAATTTGACATCCAAAATTCCTCAAAGCTAGTTGAACAGCACTAGTGCTGGCAGATAGTTGCTGGACTCCTTCAGCAGTCTCTTCCTTTCAGGCCTCAACAATGTCTTGGGTGGTGCCTAAGGGACCTCAACTGGAATATCTCTCAATAATGATTTAGGGACAATCTCACATTCTAACTTAAAAAGAATAATAAATATATAAAGAAATTGAAAACAGACATGGGGAGATGTCAGCAGAAGAATACTGGCAACATGAAAAATCAGAGCAAATGAACTCCCCCAAGATGTTACAAGGGAGATACAGCTGAAAATACCATCCACAGAGAAATTGTTGAGACGACAGAAATAGAATTCAGAATATGGATGGCAAACAAGATGAATGGAATTGAGGAGAAGATGGAAAAGGAAATACAACAAGGAAATACAAGAAATTCAAGAAATCAGTGAAATTAAAGACAAAGTTACGAAGGATCTGGACATAATTACGAAGGATATAGCAGAGCTTCAGGAATTGAAGGAGGCATTCAAGGAGTTTCAAAACACAGTAGAG
>NW_003852512.1:5190373-5196394 GCF_000181295.1 Otolemur garnettii
AAAGAAAAGAAAAGAAAAAATGGAGAAGAAAGAATCTTAGAAATCTAGGACAAGACTTTTGAACTATCCTAAGCATTCAGAGGGGCAGAAAAGAATAAAAAAGCAGAACTATCACTAAGAGAGATATGGGGCTACACCAAATACATGAACATATAAATCATATAAGAAGAAGAGAGTCTTAAAAGCATGCAGCCCTGCTTCAAGACATAATGGTGGAGAATTCCATAAGCATTGAAAGAGACCCAGAAATTCAGATACTACATTGATACAGAATTCCAGCTCAACTCCTAGACACATTGTAATTAACTTGGCCAAACTCAAAATGAAAGAGAAAATTCTGCAAGTTACCAAGTGTAAGAAACTACTTTCCTACAAGGAGAAAAACATCAGGATTACAGAATAATTTTCAGTAGAAACTTTTCAAGCTAACAAAGAGTGGTCATCTGTCTTTGACCTTCTTAAGCAAAATAATTTTCAATCTAGTATTTTGAATCCTGCTAAACTTAAGTTCCATATTACATGGAGATATCAAGTATTTTACTCAGAAACAAACATTGAAGAAACTCACCAGAAGGCCAACTCTGCAGGAAGTGCTCAGAACTGTTATTAACACTGACCATCATGATGGGCCACCATCAAAGTAAAGACACCCGGAAACTAAAGGACAAAGTCTAACTTCGACAATGACACAAATGATAAAACTAAGCAACAGATCTTCAGAAAACAAGATGAACAGAACACTGCCATACTTAGCAATTTTCTCAGTAAACGTGAATGGTTTGAATTGCCCACAGAAGAGGCAAAAGCTGGTTGACTGGATAAAAAGGCACAACTCAAGTGTATGTTGTCTTTGGGGACAATTCTAACCTCTAAGGACCAGGGTGAAGGATTGAAAAACTATATTTCAGGCAAACTGAAATCAGGAAAGCAGGAGTTACCATTTTATTTGCAGATTCCTTGGGCTTCAAGCCAACTAAAGTAAATACAGAAAAATATGGGCATCGTATACTGGTCCAGGGAATGATTAAACAGTAGGACATTTAAATTTTAAATGTCTATGCACTCATCTTAAATGCTCCCAGACATAAGAAATGAACCATAACCCATCTCAACAATATCATATCCTTCAACTCTATATAACTGGGGACTTCAAAACTCCTTTGACAGAACTGGACAAATCTTTCAAGCAGAAACTAATCCATGAAGCAATAGAATTAAACAAGGCTTTAGAACAAATGTGCTTAACAGGTTGATGCAGAATATACCACCCCAATAAAAATATGTATACATTCTGATCAGCCCATGGATCATTCTCTAAAATTTATCCTATCTTAGGACATAAATAAAATTTCAAAAAGTTTAAGGATAGAAATTATACATTTGATCTTTTCAGACCACCGTGGAATAGATGTAGAACTCAACTCCAACAAAAGTCATCATCCCTGGCTCAGCACACATAGCAAAGTGGTTACAGCACCAGCCATATACACTGAGGCTGGTGGGTTCAAACCCGACCTGGGCTAGCTAAACAACAATGACAACTGCAACAAAAAAATAGCAGAGTATTGTAGCAGGCACCTATAGTCCCAGCTACTTGGGAGACTGAGACAAGAGAATAATTTAAGCCAAAGATTTGGAGGTTGCTGTGAGCTATGACACCATGGCATTCTACCGAGGGTGAAAAAGTGAGACTCTACCTCAAAAAAAAAAAAAAATCATTTCCACACAAGGTAATGGAAACTAAATAACCTTATGCTGATCAACATCAAAGTCAAGGAGGAGATAAAGAAGGAAATCACTAGATTTCTTAAACTAAACAACAATGAAGCCACAAGCTATCAAAACCTGTGGGATACTGCAAAGAGGGAAATTTATCACATTAAATGCATAATTCAAAAATCAGAAAGAGCAAAAATTCACAACCTAATGAGTGATTTCAAAGAACTGGAAAAGGAAGAGAAAACCAATTCCAAACTAGCAAAAGAAAAGAAATAACCAAAATTAGGTCAGAATTGAATTAAATTAAGAACATAAGAACTATTTGGAAGATCAGCAAGACAAAAATTTGGTTCTTTTTTTTTTTTGTGCAGTTTTTTGCCAGGGCTGGATTTGAACCCGCCACCTCCAGCATATGGGGCTGGTGCCCTACCCCTTTGAGCCACAGGCGCTGTCCAAAAGTTGGTTCTTTGATATGATTAATAAAACTGAAAAAAAAATTGGCCAGATTGTCTATAAACAGAAAAATAAGATATCTAATAACCTCAGTTAGAAATGTAAAAGAGAAAATAACAAAAGATACCACAGAGAGACAACAGATCATCACTGATTACTACAAAAACCTCTATGTTCAGAAATTTGGAAACATGGAAAAAAATGTACTAATATCTGACATCACATTACCTTCCTTTTGTCAACCAGAAAGAATTAGAAATTTTGAACAGACCCATACCAAGCACCAAAACTGCAACAAACATAAAAAAATCTTCCAACAGAGAAAAGTTCTAGACCAGTCTACTTTCCTCCAGAATTCTACCAAACCTTCAAAGAGGATCTTCTACTGACATTTCAGAACCCATTCCAAAACATAGAGAATGAAGGAATCCTCCACAAATCTTTCTATGGAGCAAATATCACTCTGATATCCAAACCAGGAAAGAATCTAACAACAACAACAAAAAATACAGATCAAGTTCATTAATGAATATCTATGCAAAAATATTCAATAAAATTCTACCATGCACCCTTGTAAAATGCACCATAGGTGTGGTCCCACCAATTACCCTCCTTTTTAAGTGTAGAATATAAATGTCTTAACACAATAACTAAGAAAATGTAGTGAAGGCTATGTTAACCAGTTTGATGAAAATATTTCAAATGGCATATAAAACCAGCACGTTGTACCCCATGATTGAATTAATGTACACAGCCATGATTTAATAAAAAATGAATAAATAAATAAAATTCTAGCAAATAATATACAGCTACACATCAAAAAATTATACATTATGATCATGTAGGCTTTATACTAGAGATATAAAATTTGGTGCAACATAAATAAATCCATAAATGCAATTCACCACATGATTAGAAGCAAAAACAAAGATTTCTGAATAGACAGAGAAAAAGCATTCAACAAAATTCCACATTCTTTTCAGACAAGAACACTTGAGAAAATAGGCACAGATGAGAAATTTCTAAAATGGCTAGCAGCCAGAAGATCTACCATTTGATCTTGCAATCCCATTACTAGGTATCTACCCAGAAGAGAAAAAAAAATCATTTTATCACAAAGATATTTGTACTTGAATGTCTATAGCAGTTCAATTCACAATTGCCAAGATGTTAAAACAATTAAAGCAGTCAACAGTTCACGAATGGATCAACAACCTATGGTATAAGTATACCATGGAATACTATTCAGCCATAAAAAGAAGGAGACTTTGCATCTTTTGTATTTATCTATACAGAGTTGAAAAACATTCTCCTTAGTAAAGTATCTCACGAATAGAAAAGTAAGGGTTCTGTGTACCAAATATTAATTTGAAATTATTAGACAAACAGCTACACACCCACATGAGAAAAGAAAAACACAATTAAGTTCAAGAAGGGGAGAGGGGTAAAGGGTGAAGGGGGTTTGGTAACTTCCCACCTATTGGGTACAATGTAGGAATATAGGACACATCTCCAGGGGGGAGGACTTAACTATAGCTCAGAATATACCTTACAAATGTAAACAATATAGCCTAATCTTATGTATCCTTATGTTAATTCAAATTATTAATAATAATATGAGAAAACTTTCCAAATTTGAGAAAACATAAATTTGAAGGTACAGGAAGGTCAAACATCTCCATTGACATTCAATCCAAGTAAGAATATACCCAGATATATTATAATCAAACTTTAAAATATCAAATCCAATTAGAAGATTCTGAAAGCAGCAAGAAAAAAAAGAAACAGATAACACATAATAGATTTACAATAATGCTACCAGTAGTAGATCTCTCATAAGAAACTTTACAGGCATATGGATGGAATTGGAAAATGTTCTTCTTGGCAAAGTATCTCAAGAATGGAAGAAAAAATATCCAATGTACACAGTCCTACTTTGAAACTAATTCATAGCTTTTTATAGGAATGTCATAACCTAAATATAGCCTTAGAATATGGGAAGGGGGTGGGAGGGGGAGGTGAGGAGGGTGGATGGGGGGAGGGAGGGAGATTGGTGGGGTCACCTCTATGGTTTACCTTACAAGGGTACAAGTGAATCTTTCTAAAAGCAGAGTATGAACGTTTTAACTCAATAACTAAGAAAATGAAATGAAGGTTATGTTAACCAGTTTGATGAAAGTATTTCAAAATGTATATGAAAACAGCACACTGTACCCCATGATTGCATTAATGTACACAGTTATGCTATAAGAAATAAAAAAAAAACAAAAAAAAAAGAAACTTTACAGGCCAGCAGTAAGTGAGAAGATATATTTAAAGTTCATAAGAAAAAGCTGTCATATAAGACTCTTGTACATGGCAAAACTGTTCTTCAGAAGTGAGCTAAAGACTTCATCAGAGAAAACAAAATCAGAGGGAATTAATCACCACCAGAGCTGTCTTGTAAGAAAAGTTAAATGCCATTCTTCAAGCTAAAATGAAATGATTGTCAATTAGTAACACAAAAACATGAAGACATGAAACTGCCTGGTAAAAGTAAGTACACAATCAATTTAGAATACTACTGTAACAGTGGAGTTTAAATGACTCATGTCTTTAGTATGAAGGTCATAAGAAAAAATGATTAGAATAAATTATCTATAATATTTGTTAAGAGATATACAAAATTAAAATGTGGAAATTGTGATGTCAATAGCATAAAATCAGGTGACAGTGAGACAAATATGCTGAATTGTATGAGATCAAATGTAAGATGCTATTAGCATAAAATAGCCTGTTATAAGTTGTTTCACTTGATTTTCACAATAACCACAAAACAAAACGTATATCAGATGCACAAAAGATGAAATGTAAAGAATCAAATCAAACCACTAGAAAAATCATCTAATCACAAAAGAATAGAGCAAGAGAAGAAGAAAGTAATGAAGGATCTATAAAATAACCAGAACAAAAACACTTATGGCAGTGGTAGGTCCTGACCTGTCAATAATCACCTTGAATATAAATGGATTAAATTCACAAATCAAAAGACAGAATAGGGAATAGAAGGAAGATGGGTGACAAGCAACACTGACTAAAAGATCATCCAAGAGGAAAGGAAACATTTCAGGTAAGAGAGAAGAGGGAAAGGGCACAGCTCGGATGTTGTTTTAGGAGAAAGGTACCAGAAACTGCCAGAAATTTCACAAGAAGAAGTTACAAAGGAAAACAGGAAGTAAAAAGACATTGATGAAGATTGACCCTGAAGAGATGGCGGTGGGAGAGCGGGGAGGTGGGGTTTGCTTCCTCCTTCCCTCACAACTCTGCTAGTCGCCAGGCCCCTGAGCACCTTTGTAGGATTTCCGCCTTCATTGGCCCAAGAGCTGCTACAACCACAGAACTGGGAACTTTTTGGAAATAAAGCACTGGGCTGCCAATCCCTTTTAGAGTCGATGCCTGCCATCATGGTCTGGGGCAGAGAGGATGAATGCCATACTGCTTCTCTACTCATAGCATCCCTTTGTCCATCCCAGGGAGCTCCAGCCTTTCAGTTTGCACATCAGCTGTTCCCACACAGAGGTCTCAACTTCCGCCCACACTGTGCTGGGACCCAGAGAATTTGTGTGATCCCAGAGCTTGAAAATTTTGTATGGGGGGGTTCTGCCAGGAAAGTGGACCAGAAGGGCTGGAGTGCCAGCAATCTTCAATTACGAATTCTTTTTCTCACCTGCCCCTCCCCCTCCCAGGGCACCCAAGAGCAACCCTTGAGCCAAGACTCTCAAAAAAAAAAAAAAAAAACTGCCTCCCCTATATTGGTGTGCCCACAACATGGACAATGCCAGTGGGATTTCATATGGTTTTCACATATCA
>NW_003852512.1:5196709-5197396 GCF_000181295.1 Otolemur garnettii
TCTATTATTTAAAAATTTGTCTGGGATGCTGCTGTTGAAAGCCTATAATGCTCCTCATCTCTGCTAATCTCAAAAGAGAACTAAACAAGCTTTACTGATCTTCAGCAACCTCAGAAGTCTTGGCATTTATTAACAAATCTATGTTGATAAGGGCCCAGTGCAGTGGTTCATGCCTGTAATCCCAGCAAAACTAAGGCGTAGGAGGGTGGATTGCCTGAGCTCACAAGTTCAAGACCAGCCTGAGTCAGAGAGAGACTCTCTAAAAAAATAGCTGGGGATTGTGGTGCATGCCTATAGTCCCAGCTACTTGGGAAGCTGAGACAAGAGAATAGCTTAAGCCTAGGAGTATGAGGTTGCTGTGGGTTATGAAACCATGGCACTCTATCAAGGGTGACAAAGTGAGACTCTGTCTCAAAAATAAACAAACGAACAAAAAAACGCAAATCTCTATTGAGTTAGAGTCTCCTTTGCATTTCACAGTGGAATAAAATGCAATTTTAATGAGATGTTTCTCTTTGCCTAAGAATGTGTAGTATTGCTAGAGCTATACAAGAAGCTCTTCTTTATATTCTAGTTGTTACTATGGGAGGTCATGAACTCTCTTCCTCTTGATGTCTTTAAAAACAAGATGGGTTTTGCATGTGTCAGGA
Organism: Otolemur garnettii; assembly: GCF_000181295.1. NCBI lineage: Eukaryota > Metazoa > Chordata > Mammalia > Primates > Galagidae > Otolemur > Otolemur garnettii. The sequence goes on from NW_003852512.1 coordinate 5,197,360, forward strand.
GCAATTTCTAGTTTATCCTGCCTGGAGGCTGTAGATG
>NW_003852512.1:5198234-5201883 GCF_000181295.1 Otolemur garnettii
TCCTACCCCATATCATATCAAGCATACTGAAGGCACTCACATTTTTCATTAAATCTATTTTTGTTATATTGCCTTTTAAATTAATAAAAATAGGTCACTAAAGGTGACTGATAGTTCTATGTTTATGGCTATGATCAATAACTCCTATGAAGTTATAATAACGACTTTAAAGTTGTTTTTCAATGATAAGAATTTATTGTACTAGCAGGTAACATTTATTAGGCAAATACTATATGTCATGCATACTTCTAATCGCTTTATGTTAACACTATTTTCAGAACAACTTTACGAGCTAAATACCTTTTTAATCTATATTTTACACAGGAGGAAAACTAGCTTTTAGTAACACAGACCAGGTAGTTTGGTTCCAGAATCCATACTCTTATAAGGTCACACTTCATAGATGCTAATTTTGATATTTTAAATATGTGTTTTATATTTTAGAAAAATTTTCAACATTTTTGTAGCTTCTTGCTAAGATTTCAAAGTCTAGGGCTGATTTCTCTGATACTAATACAAATCAGCAGGCTTGCCAGCCTTCCCAACCCAATTCTGTTCGACAATTAGAGAGGGAGAGCTTCAGACAAAAGTTTTAAAAGCATGTTTTGGCCAAGGATTAAGGTGAATGAGCACCGAAGCTGCCCTGCATGAAGGGCACATACTATCAGCACATCTGATAGTATGACTCAGTTTGGAAAGACAGACAGCCTCTGCATTTCTCACGAAGGGCAGCATGGCTGCAGGGCTGTAGAAACTGCGGGAATCCAGCCTTGCTTTACTCCATCCAGGGTATGATACTTTGGAAGCACTCAGGGATCTACCTGAGACACAAATAATCACCTTCTCAGGAAGGTACCCATAGCAGAGGCAATGGTGAGATGCTGGTCTCGGGTAGTTTCTAAAATATTTGATAACAATCAGAGTAATTTAATGGGGATATCCCAAAAGTCTCATATGTACAGACCCAGGAAGACTCTTTCAGGGAAAGTTTAAGATATACTTTAAAGGGAGTTGGAGCGAAGGCCCTGCATTGTTAAAGGAAGTATTTGAGTTGAATAATGTTCCATGATGCTTGTGAACGTGAGTGAATTCATTTATATCCACACACTGATGTGACATGGAGGAAATTATTTTGTGTGGAAGAGGAGGAAGTTTTGAGAAAATTCGTCAAAAGTTATGCACAAGTCAATAAGTTATTTCATTTCACTTTAAGATTTTAGTAAATCCTTCTTTAAATGATAAGTATTCTTTGTGCACTTATCTCTTGTATAAAGCAAGATACTTCTGTATTTGCATCCAACCAAGATAGGAGGCAGACAAACTGCTGACTTTAGCAATAACATATCTGCAGACTGGCCAAAGTGAGTTCCTAACATCCATCATAAAGAACAGCATCTTTAGAAAGAAACAGTGCAGCCTCCCCCCTAAAATTCACTGATGTCTAGATTTGACAACTCTTTCCTTTGAGTTAGATTGTTTGTAGAATGAATTTTACCTCCAGTAGTAGTAGTTCAATAAATGCATTTGCTCTTTAACCACAGCTCTATAGGAATAATGGCAAATTATTAGATAAATATGTATTATACATCTCCAGTATGTAGAGTAGTGGAAAAAATGCAAATATCTGTACTAAATACTAAGCAGTTTCCAGTCTAGTGCAGTGATTCTCAAAGGTGTACAGAACATACATCAGTACCCCAATTCTCCTCCACTCCCAAATATCACCAGGGATATTTATCACAGACCTTTGGACGTAGGCTTTTCTTTGTATAGCAGTCACATGAATCAAGTAGAGTGACATACACTTTGGGTACGTTGGAACTGGATAAATGGTTGTGGATGCTATGACATCTTTGTTCTCCCCTCTGGCTTAGGAGGAAATATATAATGTGAGCACTGCGTAAACCTAGTTCCAGTTTTGAGCTCCCCCACACACACTTGAACCAAATGCTTCATGGAACACTATTTGTCTCATAAATGATGTATTCTGGTATTTTCTCTTCAATTTCAATACAACATAAGTCACACCGCACACTACTGATTGATCTCTTAAACCATTAATCAGTTTCCACCAGGAGTTTGAAGAACACTTTTTCAGGATTTGGCAATAGTTTGGAAGACAAAGTCATGGGATACATTCCTGTATTTCTGTATTATTATCGTACAAGAACATAAAACAAAGAAGTGTATGATTGTACTTAAATAGTACGCACAAGGTTGCTAGCACAGTCATAAGTAATTTTCATGCATAAAATTATTTAATTCTTACTATAATCATATAAGAAATGAATGCTATCTATATAGGTACACAGAGGGGTTTAGTGATGTGACCAAAGTTACCCAAGATTTGACACCAGGTTTCCTGACTCCAGAATTCATACTTCTAAGCCCCTTCTAGCAAGCTTCTAGCCAGTCATCTTAAATAGCATTCCCTAAACCACATGAGCTAAGAAGACAGTAAGAATAAGTGCATTGCACAACTAGAAAAAAATAAATGAAGAACAATCCTTCAAAAGCAGAATTGAACAATGCCTTCTTGGTATTCAGAAGGCAACCATAAAAGTCAGTTTCAGACCTCAGAAGGGACTCTCCCTTAGGGACCCTTAGAGGGATGAAAATGACACAGTGAAGCAGACGTGGTCAGGGCCAATCATTTTCTTCTCCCATGTTTCTTTAGATCAAAAGAATCAAAGCACTGAAGAGATACAAACTGATTCAAATTCCCTTTTCTGAATCTCCTCATTTCACGTTCTAAGGAAGAGTCAGGACACAGAAGAAAGCGTGGCTTCAAAACCAAAATGACAATGAAACACATTTCAGGCCCACCAATAATTAAATCATGGCATTTGATTAACATCTATCTATGAATGGTATTTGTAAATGCTTCTTTTTGGTTTTTATTGATTTTTGTTTATTAGTGAATTTTATCCTCATTGATTTTAATTTAGATTACCTCTAGCTCATAAGCCAGGTAAATATGGAACCTTTAACAAAGCAAACTATTAAACCTCACCATTGTCTTTGGTTTCCCTGTGCATCCATCCCTAATGAGCAGCTTTAATGATGTGCAGGAAAATAACATCAGTTACCCAATACTTTAAAACATGTACAGAATACCAAAACAAAGAATTATGGAAGGAAATCACTAGAACTGTTTTGCAGAATAAATATGACTGATTTTTGAGCAAGTTGTCTTCACCATGGGGTCTGAAAACATGTGTTCATGATGATGATCTTATGGATATGTGGGTAGAGATTACCTAAATACATCACGGAATTTCAGCAATGAACAACCTTATATTCATTATGTTCAATAGCTTAACTTTTATTCAATGTGTAAATATGACATAGGAACAGATTCTACATTTACTCTGTGAAATTGAGACACTTAATCATATTGAGTGAGTCTTTTCTGTCAAGACCCCAATACAAATACAGATAGTAAGATACTTAAACATAGACGTATTCAGGTAACTGAAAATTGATTAATATAGATGATAAAAATGGTTGTTTTGCAACACAGGAGGAACTATTTTAATATTAAACATAAATTAAAAATCCTTCTCCTATATCTATAGGCACTGACTGCTCATGTTATAAATAGTTGCCATAACTTTGGAGGAATAAAACAATTACCTGCTAACATGTA
>NW_003852512.1:5202634-5204374 GCF_000181295.1 Otolemur garnettii
TCATTATCTATAGGAGACACTTCCTAAATGTTAGTGTTTCTCAAAGCTCCTTGACTGATTTTAAAGATTAACTAGAGTTGAGATCCTACAAAGGAACGGAAGGGATAACTAAGGGATGACTAAGTGACAAAGTCACTGTCAGAAAGAGAATAGAAAATCGGATGGCCCAAGAAGTCTGCCTCTGGTTCCTGTGCTTAAGGCAAATCCTAGGTAACAAGCATGTGGGATTTACAAAGCTAAATAGGCTCTTTTTCAGTGTTATGACATCCTAGGTGGTGTGAATCTAAATGAACCTAAATGATTCTCCGATCATCTTGGGAGTTCTATACCTGACTGTAGAAATAGTCATGTCTTAGGAATTATAACCAATTTCTTTCATTCTCTGGCCTCTCAATAAGGATGTTAATTACCAAAATGTACTCAAGCTACAGCAATACAGGGTAATGGTTAAAAGTATAAGTTCATTGGTCTAGTTTCTTGACTTGATATTTTTAAATTTGCTAACTATATGACCTTAATTAATAAGGTACATATTTTGTGTGGGTCACAGTATCTTCATCTATAAAAATCTTATTAGATGATGACCTGTGATAGAAATTTCAATACAGCTTGTGTTTTGAACAATTCCTGCATCGGGGTAACCACTCAGTAAAGGTTAACTATGTCAGGATGTATAATTAGGGCTGCAGATATGTGCTATCGCTCAGGAGAAAACAGTTGTGTTAGGTCTGCTATAAAACGTCAATAGCTACTTATTGATTGAACTCAGAAAAGAAAAATAAGTTTTGATGAGTTTACAGTTTTTAAAAACATCAAAAAATAGATAATCTTCAGGTAAAATTTTACATAATAAATAGTAGAAATCTGGGTGTTGCCACAATACACACACACACACTTTTTTAAAAAACCATTTTACTTGAAATATTTTAAATACACATAGAGTATTGTTTTAGGTCAGTAATTAGTTCTCAGTTCTGGCAGTAAGTGACTTTGAGTGTCTAAAATACACCAGTGCTGGGTCTTACATCTAGATATGATTTATCTGATTTGGTGTGGGAACTGTGCATGGGAATTTTTTAAAGCTACTAAGTTTATTGTAATGTGTGATCCAAATGAAGAACTATTAATTTAGGTAATTCAACTAGTTTTAATATGTATTTTAGACATGAATGGAATATGGATTGATATTTTAAGTTTTTGATCTAAAATTTATATTGTATAAAAGTATGGCTTATGAAAGTCAGAGGAGTGACATGACTTACATAAAAAGTCTTTCAATCTCTGAAACAATAGTTATTAAAGATATTTAGTAAATAATGCTATGTTTCAGTATTTAGAAAAAGAATGTTGGCTTCATAGCTATCATCCTACATGATGCTGGCTTTCACAAAGAATGCAAAGGACCTCATTTCCCCACTCAGAGAACCATATTCCATTGATTTCTAGGGCACTGACTTTTGTAGACCTGGCCTTGGTAATTATCTGTGGGGAGAATGCTTTCATATCGATTTTCTTGGGATATCATCATTACATAATTAAAAATATATAGAAATGTCAAAATGTTGCACATATTACATTTCCCATTATGAACATAGTAGGAAACAGTGAACAGATTATAATCATTCAATAGCCAAAAACTCCAACTTATTAAATTGGTGTTACAAATAAAAAATACTGATAGCTTAGGAATTTCATTATGCAAATCTAAATTAAAGATTGTTCTCAATAATTACTAGCTTT
>NW_003852512.1:5204515-5207508 GCF_000181295.1 Otolemur garnettii
AAGTCTATAAAGAAGTATAAGATATGGCCCCCTTTCTTATAGACTTTTAAATCAACCTTAGAGGAAAATTATGTTAAAGTGAAATAATAGGTTTAGTTAATTATAATAATTAAAGTAACAGTAAACTTGAGACAAAATCATTTATTGAAATACAAATTATATGATATAAAAAAACTTTGCCCTGCCCTGCTCCTTTCCAAGGGAGTAGGCTTGGAATAGTTAAAATGATGTTCTCTTGAAAAAAATATTTTTACTCTCTCTTTCATAGTTACTAAATATACATATCTTGAAGCAAATCACACTATTACAGACCTCGTTATTCCCACCTGTAAAATGAAGTGGTTGAACTTTTCCAAAAATAACATACCCAGAGTATTTAGAATTGAATAAGCAATACTCAGATCACAAAGTTAAAGGGAAATTACTAAAGATAGAAAGTACTAGATGCATCAAGGCAAGAGTGAGTAAATCTAGCTGGCTAAAATACAGTATTCAAGTGGGGCATATACTGAGAGGAAACGCAAACTGAATTTAGTTTCTGAAAGAATTTGAATGTCTTGCTAAGAAATTTAAACTTTATTCCACATGAGAAGGGCAACATTAGAGGAATAATAGATGAATAAAAAGGATTTTGTCTAGGAAAGAGGCAGAGGAACAAGTTCTGAAACTGTTGTCATAGTTTAAATCTAAGCTGGAACTAAGGAAGTGACAAAGGTATATGAAGAGAGATGAGCAAGATTTTATTAAGCGATTTGCCTGGATTGTTGATTTGGGCAGGACAGGTAGAGGCCAGTTGGTAGCAGGTGATTAAAGACTTGAGGATAGGGGGAGTCTGGTGAGTTAGGAAGAATAGCTAGTTTGGGGAAAGGGGGAGAGGCTGAAGAATTACACCCTAGATATGTTTGATTTGTGTGATAATAGACATGAGTCCTATAGACATATCAGTAAAGAATGAGTAGAAAATTGGGGGAAAAAAGAGAAGATATGATGAAACTGTAAATTGGGAAGTTATTTGCATAGATCACAGATAGTCATCTGACAGCTTAAATAAATGTAATAGGTGAAGTCACCAAAAAGATGTTAGCAAATGGCTATGCAAAAATAAAACCATCAGCTTTATTTTTTAGTTATTCAAATGAAAGAAACATTATTAACTAACATTGGCTAAATAGTTACTAAATATATACAGCTTTAAGCAAATTACACTACTCACCCTGGTTAAATAGGGTTATATTTGTATGTCTTGTCTACATATAACTGGTATTGGAATGAGATGGCAGTCACATATAATAGTTTCCACACGATAAAGTGGAAACACTCGGCTTCACAGATGTAGTGCAATCATTTTTCCTTAGATATTTATCTTCTTTATTTTGTTGATTAAAGCCAGTGTATTGTTTGGGGTTTCTCCCAAAGTCAATTCAGAGGCTACAGTTTGACTGCAAGTTGTCTATTTGGTTAACCATCACAGAAAGAACTACAGGCAATGGCAAAAGGAAAAGAGAACGTAGTAGAGTCAATAGACATTTCATGGATGAGGGAGTTACCACTGTGGGGAACTGGGACGCAGTGCTGTCAGTGATCCTCTGAATGGTTGTGTGAATCATGACTTGGAGTTACTCTACCGAGAAGTGAGGAAGCGGTGACATTTATATGACAATTTCTGTTCGTTGTTTGTCAAGAGTGGCTCGTGTAATGTTACTTCCCCAAAGCTTTCAGTCTGCCCCTGTCCAGGGAAGTCAGAGAACACTCTCAAGGTGAGAGACATAGGAAGGCATTTCAATGTATTAGAACTGTCTCCAGGAAATGCCTATTTAAGACAAGATGACATGGATGAAATGCAATAACATCTGCTACAGGTAATTGTTAGTGTGTGTATGTCTTGTCTACATACAACCGGTATTGGAATGCGATGGTAGTCGCATTGTCTAGGTAGCAAGAAATCTCATGGTTAGCTCACATTTACAAAAGGCAAGGTTATTGTATTTAGATTTCTAAGGGACTTATATATGATAACCATCCAATAAATCTCATAATTAAATTTACATGTTTTAAAGTATGTAACAGGAGACCATCCTTCCTTTGAAAATAAACTAACATGTTTGTGTGTGTGTGCACATGAACGTTTCACTGGATTATGTAGCCATCTACTCATGCCTTTTCTAGAAAGGAATTTTCTGTTAACACCAAAAGAAGCTATAGTTACAAGACATACAGGGGTGTGGAGAATAACATGCCTGATAATGTTTTGACATGACTTTATTGGCTGTGTGGATATAGAAAAATTTTCCCAGGGAAAGAAATGTAAGAGTTTCCTACTTGGCATGTGGTCATGATATTCTGATTGTAACATGTACATAAATATTAGTTACAAGTCATAAAATGACCTAGAGGTGATGGTTACAGAAAACCATCTATTTCTAGTAGTGTGATCACAGACATAAACAAATAACCCAACCTTCCTTCAATTGTTAGGTTGGCAATCTGCTAGTATTCATTTATGACAAAAAGAAAGAGTGCAGAAAATGCCTTCATATGAAAATCAGGTTCAAAGAGTAAATCACTGTGCATGAAGTGTGACATCACTGAACTGAGCATGAACCATAGCCACAGATCATAAAGAATTTGCATCTTCATTAATGTGAACCAGGTGGCAAGATACCCCGCCACTCCCCTTAGAAGATCGGATGTGGAAATAATGATTTACCAAGGTACAAACTGACAGTATTGCTATGGTGATGAATTGCCGCATCATATGGAGTTCACACATTATTTATTACATTAAGTCTTGTTCCACAAAGAGAGGCTTAATATACACATAAAGTGATTTATTAACTTTGGTATTTTGGTTGTTATACATATAACATATTTTGAAGTATTCCATTCAAGAAAAATAAGGTGAAAAGATAGTCAAATGATGCGGCATGATGCAATTCAAAATACTCAAAGTAGTACATGGGAATCAACCTGAGTATTCAGAATGTTGAGTGCTT
>NW_003852512.1:5207743-5213019 GCF_000181295.1 Otolemur garnettii
TAGATTCTAAAATCTTTTCAATAAATCCAGTTGCTACTATGGACAATTAAGAGTGGGCTACCTTTAAAAAACTATATTCTTAGAAGCAAAAGTCAACATTCATATGTGAAAAAAAAACACAGAAGAGCAAACTTTTCTTAATGTGGAACAAGTTTCTGTGAATAGAAATGTGCAATGCTGAAAAACATGTGTACTTGGGTCACTAATGAACTCCTTTTTAATTTATGAAACCTCTGTGATTAGCCCTACTGAGGAAAATCACCATACTTAGCTTGATGGTAACCAACCACACAGGTGTTTAAGTGCTTTCATTTAATTTAAGATAGTCCGCCTATTCATCTCATTTCAATCATCTGTATGCATGTTGATGCCAACCAGGAGATGGTTTGGCTTTCTAATGCTTAGAATACATTTAAGTACAGAAAAGTCACTATTCCTTTATTCTCTGATAGTCAATCAAGTCTAATTATAATTGACTTGTGAAAAGACAGACATCCTGAAAGAAGATTTTAAAGCTTAGATTGTTTAGAAAGTATTGTAAGGAAACTAAATAGCTGAGCAATTTAATTTAATTTCCCCAAACCTGGCTCATGTTTCCCAAACAGGAGCCATAGTTAATAGGAGCCCCAATTATGTCAAATATTGATTACAGTGCATTTTCTTCTTAGAAAAATGGGTCCAAGAGATAATTTTTCATATTCAAGAAGGACAATAATCAAAAACATTACAAAACAGGATATTTGAAAGAACTCTTTGTAATTTTTTGATAAAATGTCAGAGCACCAGGCCTTCCCCTTCTCAGTTATGACGGTTTCATCTCCAATTTTATTATTTCAAAACACAGCAAAGCGAGAAGCTGTACTTGATCTTAAATATATTTTTGGAAAAAAAAATATACATTTCCATTGTCAGGCAATAAATCAAAGAGTACAATGACTGACAAGGGTATACAGCCAAGGGGGAAGCCCCCAAAAAATTTGAAAAAATACAAATGTAAGAAAACCAAAGTAAAGATAAAAACTAGAAGAAAAGGAGTTTAAGAAATCTTCTTATTATAGAAGAAAGAGGGTAAGAGAGAAAGGGAGGCAGGGTAATTTAGTAAAGCACCCATGGGTAACACCCCATCCAACCCTGCAAAGGGTATTGCACAGGAATCAGTAGAATTGGGTTCTAATTTAGGTTCTATGCATCTAAGCAAACTTAAATATTATACCACTATTCTCATGTTGGTTTCTTCATCAGTAAAATGAGGAAATACATACAGTTAGATTTCTTTTTCAACTCAAATGAATTACTGAATTGAAGAAAAAACCTGCTGTGTACCCCGTGGAAGTAAGACCCTTAAGCAGCAGACATCATAGCCATATGACCTGCAAAACTATTATAGAGGGCTGATGGGTCCTGCCCTGCCCTGCTCCAACTCACAGATGAAGAGATTAGACCAAACAAAACTTTCACTCACCCCCATGACTTTTGTTAAACATTTTAAATACAAATCAAATTTTGTGCTCTATGTAAAATTTATGCCCAGGCAAATTTTTCTTGCAGAAAAAAAAAAAAAAGAAGTCTTTCATGCTGGCAATTGGAGCAAAATAATTGATCTAACCATACTGTCTTTCTGTTTTTGCTTTTTTTTTTTTTTCTGTTTGTTTTTGGAAGGAGCAGTATTCTTCTTTGTGAGCCAAAAGACCTAACACTATGTCGTAGACATTGAAGAAAATATCTAAGAATCATAAGATATGCATGTCACAAAAATATAAACCCTCCTGCATTTAATATATAAGGGCAATACGTTTTCAATTATATGTCAAGTGGAATTTTTCAATTAGAGGAAATGGTTTAAAGGTTTATTTGAAAAATGAAATGTTCAAAATCAACTGAGTAAAGTGTAACATAGAAGGATCGTAAGGGTAGGAAATAACTAAATTAATAAATGAGGGCTTCTCGACTTGATATCCATCTGGAAAAGCAAATTGGACTCTAAAACAACAACTTAAAAGAATTCCAAAAAAGAAAGCCAAATTGGCCAACAACCTCCTAAGAACAAAGCCGGAAAAACAAAAGGAAAAACCAAAGGGGGAATTTCCTTTTTTTTTTTGAGACAGAGTCTCACTCTGTCACCCTGGGTACACTGCCATGGCATCATCATAGTTCACAGCTACCTCAAACTCCTGGGCTTAGGCAGTCCTCTTGTCTCAGCCTCCTAAGTAGCTGGGGCTATAGGCTCCTGCAACAGTACTTGGCAAGGTTTTCTCTTTTTTGTAGAGATAGGGTCTCGCTGTCTCACTCTTGCTCTAAGCTTGAGCAATCCACCCTCTTTGGCCTCTCAGAGTTCTTGGATTACAGGCATGAGCTACCAAGCCTGGCGGGGATGATTATCTCTTAATAATAAGAATACACACCCAGGGATGACAATCAATAGATAAATACAAAACAATATATAACTGAAAAAAATTATAAATATCATAAAGTTTATTTTAAAAATTATAACTAAATTATACCACTGGAGGATATACAATTTCCTTCGGTGGTAATATGCTGCAGAAATACATTATAATTTCACAATAAGGATATTAACATCAACACAGTCAAGATAAAGAATACTTCCACCCCCATGAAGATATCTCCTACTGTCCTTTAATAAGTACACCCAACTCCCGAGTGCATCTACCGCCTGCCTCCTAAAGTCCTGGTATTTGCTAAATTGTTGTCCATTTCTAAACTTTTGTCATTTCCAGAATGTTACATAAATGGAATCATGCAGTATATGATAACCTCCTGAGTTGCATTTTTACATGTTAGCCATTTCTCTTTTGTGGAGAAATGCCTATTCCAGGCATTTGGTCATTTTAAAATCAGGATTTTTTTTCCCCACTATTGAGTTGTATAAATTCTTTATTTACAGTATTTCAGACTTAACTTTTTAAGTTAAGTTTAAGTTTAAGTTAAGTTTAAGTTGCTTTGCAACTTTTTTCCGAATCCATAGGCTACTTTTCATTTCGTTGATCGTTTCTTTGATGTAGCTTTTTAGTTTGATGTGGTCCCTTTTACTTATCTCTAGTTTTGTAGCCTGAGTTTTTGGTGTATAAGTTATCTAAGAAACTGATAACAGTAATTACAGTGTCAAAGAATGTTTTCTCTCTGTTTGCCTCCATTTTTATGGTTTCTTGTCTTACATTTAGGTCTCTAATTTGTATTTAGTTAATTTTAAGTGTATTTTGTTAATGGAGGTTTGGGTGTATTTTGTAAATAAGGGTCTAATTTTATTATTTGGTATGTGGAAATCCAGTTTTCCTCATATCATTTACTGAGGATGGGATCCTTTCTTTTCACCATTGACTCTTCTTGGTGCCCTTGTCAAAACAAGTTGACAGGGTATGCTTGAATTCATTTCTGGGCTCTCTATTCTATCACATTGGCCTATGTGTCTATTTTTATGCCAGTACCCAACATTTTTTATTATTATACCTTTGTAAAATAATTTCTTCTTTTGACTATCATAAAAGTGCTACTATAAAAATTAATTTAACATCTTTGTGTGGATGTGGTTATTTGTTTCTCTTGCGTACATACCTAGGAGTGGAATTGTTGGACCATATATGATGACAATAGGTTTAAATTTTTGAGCAACTGCAAACCATTTCCAGAATGGTCAGACCATTTTACATTTGCACTAAAAATGCATGAAGTTTCCAGTTTTTATCATCATTAACAACGTTTGTTATTATCACTCTTTGTGGCTAACAGCTATCCCAGTGTTTATATCAATGTATCTCATTAAAGTTTGTTTTGCATTTTCATAATAGCTAATCAAGTTGAACATCTTTTTATTCATAATTATTATCCATTTGTTTATCTTCTTTGAAGAAATGTTGATTTAAATCATTTCCTTATTTTTCAGCAATGTTATCTTTTCATTTTTGAGTTTTGTTCTCTAGTCATTCTGCATACTATCCCTTATCATACATATGGCTTATAATCATTTATCACAGTCCAGGAGTTATCTTTACACTTTAATGATAGCGTCATTTGAAACACAAAAAATTTACATCTTGAAAACCATAGTTTATCAATTTTTTGCTTGTGCTTTTCTGTCCTGTTTAAGAAATTATTATTTAATCCAGGCCAAAAGTATTTACTCATATCCTTTCTTTTAGTTTCAGCTCTTACATATAGCTCTTTGATCTACTTTGAGGCCATTTGTGTACACATTATAAGGCAGGGGTACAATTTCATTTTGCATGTGAACAAAAAGTTGTCACAACACCATTTGCTAAAAGAAGATTTTTTCCCTCATTTAATGGTCTTAACACTATTAACAAAAATCAATGGATTATAAAAGGAAAGTTTATTTCTAGAAAACCACTGCTATTGCGTTGGTTTACATGCCTGTCCAAATGCCATTGCAATAAATTTTTAAGTTAACAAGGGTGAGTCCTGCAACTTTACTCTTGTTTTTTTCTAGGTCATAGTAGCAATTGGGGGTTTCATACATAACCATGTTAATTTTAAGATCAGCTTGCCAATTTCTGAAAAAATCCACGAAGGGATTTGATAGGACTTGTATTGAATCTATAGACTAACATGAGAATTGCTATATTAGAAATATTAAGTCTCCCAATCCATTCATATGGGATAAATTTTATTTAGGTATTCTTTAATAGACTTAAGCTATAATTTTTAGGTTTCCATGTATAAATCTTGCATGTTGTTTGCTATATTCTTGTTGATGTTTTCATGAATTAAATTGTTTTGTATTTTATTTTCTGATTTTTTTATTATTAATCTGTAAAAATAGAAATGATTTTATATGTTTAATATCCTACAAGCTTGTTGAACTTGTTTATAGCTCCGCTATATACTTTAGTATATAACTTAAAGATTTTCCACATATAAAATCATGTTGATCATGTTGTTGTGAACAAAAATGTTTTACTTTTTTCTGATCCAGATGCCTTAATGTTTATTTTACTGTGTGATTTCCCTGACTAGGACATTTTGTACAATACCCACTAGAACTGATGACAATGTACATCCTTCTCTTATCGCCATTCTTAGGGAAAAACATTCAGGATAGTGTTAGCTGGAGGATTTCCTAGATGCCCTTTGCTACATTGAGTATAGTCCTTTCTATTTCCATTTTGTTCTGCATTTTTTTTTACCATGCATATATGTTGGATTTTACCAAATGATTCTTATTATTAATTAATCTATTAATATTATTTTGTTTGTACTCTACTTTATTAATATAATGAATTTCATCTATTGAAATGCAG
>NW_003852512.1:5217723-5222005 GCF_000181295.1 Otolemur garnettii
CTCTACTTCTACTTCTTTGAGTTATCACAAAACTATTTTTCATAGAGATTTTACTAGTTTTCAGTCTCCTAAGCAAAGTATTCCAAGAATGGAAAAACCAAACACCACATGTACTCAACACTAAAGTGGAACGAGCTGATCAATACTTATGTGCACATATGGAAGCAAACTTTCTGTGTGAAGGGCACACTTACAACTTTAACTTAAAATATACAACAGCAAACTATGTAACCAAAACATGTATAGCCCTGGACTATTCTGAAATAAAAAGAACTCAATTAACAATGGACAAAAGTTCACTGGAGCTGACATACAGATGTTAAAGAAGCAAAAGAAAACACGGTAAAAATCAGCACACTTTCTTGTAATGCTGAAAAAAATACTGATATAACGAAGTGGCAGCAAGAATGAAGAAAAATCTGAACTCTTATGCATTGACAGTGGAAATATAAAATTTTATAACCATGTAAAAATGACTTAGCTATTTCTCATAAATGTACACTTTCCATATGACTCAGCAATCCCATTCCAAGGAGAAATAAAACTTATTTCCGCAGTAAAACGTATAAATAAATGTTTCTAACACCTCTACTTATATTTTCCAAAAGCTGGAGAGAATCTCAGTCATTGCAGGCTACTATAACAAAAGTACCATAGACTAGGTGCCTTGAACTCTAGAAATTTATTTCTCACAAATCTGGAGATTACAAAAGTCTAAGGTCAAGATCTTGGCCCATTTGGTTCCTGATTAGAGTCCAGTTTCTGGTTTGCAAATTAACACACTCTTGCTGTATCTTGATAAGATGGAGAATGAGAGGAAACAAGCTTTCTTTTGTTTCCTTTTATAAGGACTCAAATTTCCTCATTAAGGCTACACCCTCATGATCAAATTGTCTCTTAGAGGTTCCATCTCCAAATACTATCACGTTATAGATTAAAGCTTCAACATATGGATTTGGGGGGGGGACACAAATATGCAGTGTGTAACATGATCTATATATTTCTGCATGGGTCAATGGATACTCCAAATGTAGAGCAGCCACGTAATGGAATACTATTCATTATTTAAAAGGGATGAAATGTTAATGCGCACCGAAAATGACATTAATCTCAAAATCATTTTTGCTGAGTGAAAGAAGCTAATATCAGTGAGTTACATGACGTATTATTTCAGTTATATGTCACTCTTAGAAATATAAAACTATAATGACAGAAAACAGATGAATGATTGCCAGCATTAGGTATAGAAAGAGGTATGACTGTAAAAAGAAGATGGGAATTTTGAGGGGGGTTAGAGAGCTATTTCTTTATTCATTCGTCCATTGGTTCATTCCAAATATTAGCTATTGTGACTAGTGCTACAATAAACATGGGCACGCAGATATCTTTTTGATATGATGAATTCACTTATTTTGACTGTATGCCTAGCAGTAGGATTTCTAGGTCATATGATAGTTGTATTTTAGTTTCATGAATCACTTCCATACTGTTCTCCATAGAGGTTGCTTAATTTACATTTCTACCAACATTGTATGAGGATTCCCCTTTTCTCCACATGCTCTCCAGCATTTATTATTGACTTGTCTTCTTTATCCAAGTTTTGCTTGGATGAGATGATATTTCATTATACTTTTGAGTTGCATTGCTCTGATGACTAATGATGTTAAACATTTTTTCATGTACTTGTTGGCCTTTTGCATGTCTTTTTTCCAGAAATGTTATTCAGACCCTTTTCCGTTACATAAGTATACCTTCTAAACTATTATACCAAAATGTCAAGTACATTAAAAAAATTAACCAAAAAGGGTGACTTTACAGGAAAAATATTACTTAGATATATTAATGAAGCCCAACATAAATCTAAAGTAGATTCTTGCTATAACCAAACGCAAGTCTTGCTGTCCATCAACCAAAAAGGCAGACTTGAAAGATACCAAAGGGTTGGTGATAGGAAGATGACAGGAAAAGTGCATGTATTCAAGAGCTGGCACCCTGAGGAGATGGCAGACTGTCACCTCAAAGACAATCACAAGTTAGTATGAACATTAGGCTCCTTTTCATCTTAAGGGAAGGCAAGAAGGGGGTTGGGTTCAGTGCTTAAGGACCACAGCCATCTGGGTGTTAGAGAAGAACTGAGATGAAGGTTGTAAAACTTCTCTGTTCTCAGTCAGTTAACTTTGGAGGACGATAGTCAGTTTTTTCTAAAACTATTTAACACAGCATTCTTATCTGCATGTACACTTTTCTCATCTCCCTAGGGGTTAGTTTTGGGAAAGCGACAGTTATATTTTTTCTAGCCCAGTTATCATTTTTCTTTCTGACCTATGCGCAGAGCGAAGCAGAAACTTTAACCTAAAGGATATTACCCACAGGGGGACAGAAGCAAAATCGAGCTAGTTATGCTAAGCCTCCTTCGCTTCTACTGTTACAATTTCCTCACAGTCAATGTTTCATTCTTCTGGGATTGAAGCAGCACGGTGTTATCACTCATCTGGCTACTTCCTGCTGATGGGGTCAATAAGGGGTGTCTGTGTAATTAAACTTTTGGACCTAAAAAAACATTCCCTAGTTCCCTTCTTTGGATCCAAGATCATAGGCATCTCCCTTTTTGTTGAGCAGGACTTTACCGCTCTTGGTTACAAAATATCTTCATATAAGTTTTGCCAGTAGATAAAGGGTGTGCCAAAATATATACATATTTTAGGACATGTGATCTATATATTACTTTCCAAAGTTGAATTGAATTGCAGGAACAATGTGTAGTTTGTCGTTTGGTCAAAAGAAACTGTTCATTAAATGAATGCTAGCATCACTATGTGACGAGCAGGGTAGTCACAGACTGGCAGAAGCATGGTTGTCATTTGAGGAACATAAGACCATTTTGAAGTGGTACTTGAAAGTTGGTTGAGTGTCTCCCACATTTTCCTGACTTAAAATTTGTTACCTTATGCATATGGTAGACCTTAAAGAATGTTGCGTACTGTAGAAAACTGGCTGCATTGGCAACACTTAGGGAAAAAAATTGAAGGAGCATGCACAATAATACAAGTGGACACTTCGGTCAACGTTGCTCAAGCAATATTTTGCTCTAATCAGAAGTGTCTGGATGCTTGTGGTAACAACTTTAAGCACCTCTTATAATCGCAGAAGCTAAATGTGACTTGTATTTATCTTTTGTTATTAGTATGTATTGTGTATTAGAATTTTAATACAGTTTTTTATTATTTCTTAAAATGTGTATACATTTTTTTGTCATCCTCTGTATATCATTACAACTAAAAAAGGAAGAGTGAGGCCTAATTCAATAATGCCGCCCACGGGGGCGGTGCCTGTGGCTCAAAGGAGTAGGGCACTGGCCCCATATGCTGGAGGTGGTGGGTTCAAACCCAGCCCCGGCCAAAAACTGCAAAAAAAAAAAAAATGCCTCCCAGGATTTACTGGGTTTCATCAGGAATTCAAGAGTATAGGTCTGGTAAAGCAATCTTCAGAAGTTTCCAGACTAAACCCACTGTGATGTTTCAAGGTTTGTTGGAGCCTGGTAGCCTATTGTCTAATCTTGATTGTAAATAGCCATGAGGATTACTAACCAAAATATCAAGCAAAAAAAATTAATTACATGAAACTGAACTAATAGATGACTGAAATATTTTCATGACATTTTATTAATATTTAAAACATTACTGATTCCAGAGTAAATAAATAAAATTAAGCAAATAGCAACATCTACCAGATATCTCCATAATCTGATTACTACTCAGTCCCATTGGGTCCAGTATTATGCTGCTAAAACTATATAAACATCTTTCCTGTAGGGCCAGGAACTATTGTGGAAGGGTAGGCATGTAAGACTGTAAAAGCCTATTTTAAGTGGTGAAGTTACTTCAAGCCCTCCAAATAGAAGATGGACACACAGATGTCTAAACAACTGGCAATCTAAGAGACTTTGCCAACCATAAAGATTTTTCCTACTTCCTATAGACTTGGAAGAGAATTACTGAGAGAATATCGAGATACGTCATAACAGTGCCTTCTTTATTTTTCTTAGTTATAGGGTTTATACAAATAGAAATATGATAAAAATTGATCTGCCATCTTAAGTGGAAGTGGCTCTACAAAATGCTTATGTATTGTATAGAAAATTTCTTCAAGTCTATAACTAAAACCAGGGTAATAGTAGCTCAGTGTTTATAGATAAGTTAATTTTGTAAACTTGCCTTTAGTATTTTGGTATTTATTCTTACGCTCCTTAAAAGTTCTTAAGGTATTGATGAATGCCTGTCCA
>NW_003852512.1:5222315-5225290 GCF_000181295.1 Otolemur garnettii
AAAATGTTTAATTGGTTGCAAACCTTTTGACATTAAGCACTTTGGCCACAAGGTTCCCACTGGGTGCTTAAATTGAGCTGGTGCAGGTAGCCACATCACCCCAGCAGTGATGGGATAAAATAAAAGTTTGGCCATTAATGTTATCTCTGGAAAATCTTATTCAAAAGGGGGAAATTGTTAACTATGACAAAACCCTAAGCCCCCCTACCATCAACTAAACAGAACCTCTCTTGGTCAAGGGGACCCCAGGAAAATCTTAAACCTGAGTTCTTGGCCATGAAGAGAAAAGAGATTAGGCAAATGTCATCAGATCCTCTCGCTTTTGGAGCTTAGCATTAATGTTAAAATCATTGATTCATATATATGTAATAGACTTATGAAAATAAGACGTCAAATTATAAATAAAACCTAATGCAATCCTAGGCAAGAATTAAGGTTCTCTACTATCAGTGCTATAGATATGACACTCAGGTAATGGTATTATAGCATGCAAGATTCAAGCTTGGCATCCAATTCAGATTTCCCCACAGAAGACCCAGGTTTAACTGATAGTGGGGAACAAAGTGATTGCCTTTTTAGTGGGCATAAGTGAAATCTATTCATTTATTCCCATTTAATTTTCTCCAGGTCCAACTTCAATACAGAGTAAAAATTGTATCTGATACCTCACAGACTAAGCCCCTCAATCAACATCTCCATTCAGCAGAAAGTAGCCAAATTTAAGCCAATAGCCCATTGTCCATATAAATAGAATGAAAAATTGACAAAGATTAATTGTAACAGTAAAAAGTCACTCCATCCTAACTAAGATCTCTTTTTTCCTTTATTTTTATTTTTTATTACAATGAGCAATTGTGTATTTGTTTAAGAATGCCCAGGAACTGACCTTAAACAACTAACCCTGAAACCAAGATTGTAGGACTCTTTCGTCCACCCTCAGAGGAAAATACTGATGAGCTAACTTTTAATTATTCCACAGTCTAGCTGATGCAGGCAAGACCACCAAATGGCCACTACTCAAGATAACCACCAAAATGAGGAATACTGAACTGCATGTATTTTCCCACAACTCCTTTCTTAAACCCTTCAGCCAGTCTGAAGAATTCGAGATGATTTTTTTTTTTATTAAGTCAAATACACATAGACGATGGTCTTTGAAAAGATAATCTATCATCATCTGGGGTGCTTACTCTTTAATAAACCCCTATCAGTGACTCTTCTTCTTCCACTACAAGCTGAAGATTCAATATTATAAATATGTAAGTTCTTCCCCCTACGAAAAGGAATTTACAAATCAATGACAATCCCAAATAAAAACAAGCAAAAGGTATTGAACATGAATGCATATGTGAGCATGATAAAATGATTCTAAAATATAAAGATATGTATGAACATCTTTAATGTAAATAAATAGACAATCATAACAATATGCTCCTCAGAAAGTAATAGAAAATGAGAAAAACTAGTCTATAAGATAATGAAGATTATTAAAAACTTTTTGCATGTGGAGAGAAGGGAACACTTTTTTGCTACTGGTGACACTGCAAATTAATACAACATCTATGGAAAGAAGAACAGAGAATTCTCAAAGAACTAAAAGTTGACTGTCCATTGGATCCTGCAATCCCATTCCTAGGTACCTATGTGGAAGAACAAAAATAATTTTACCTCATGGAAATTTGTACCAGAATGTTTACTGAAGCTCTATGCACAATTGCCAAGATGTGGAAGCAACCCAAGTGCCCATCGATTTTTGCATGGATTAATAAACTGTGCCACAGAGTACTATTCAGCCATAAGAATTTGGAGACTTTACATTTTTTGTGTTTACTTGGATGGAGTTGAAACACATTCTTCTTAGTAAAATCCCTCAATAATGGGGGGGGGAAGTATCCAATGTACTCAATACTAATATGAAATCAACATATAAACGAGTACATGCACACATGAAAGAAAAAACAACTATAGTCTAGCAACAGGGAGGGGAGAAAGAAAGGGGAGAGAAGTGATTGACAGGATGAGGGAGGGCAACTGGCGGGATCTCATCTAATGTGAGGATGTTCAGCATGCCCCCTGGGTGAAAGGCTCAGCTATAACTTAACTTCACCTTGGAATTTAAAACACTGTAACCTAAACATTTATATCCTCATATCAATCGGAAACTTCTTAAAAATTTTATTGTAATGAAGAATTTGAGGTTTGGGTGCAAGAATTGACAAATAGACCAATGAAACAGAATCAAGAGTTCTGAAAAACAAAATGAGCAAAGTATATATATATATATATACATTCCCATAATTAATGAAAAACTATGCAACATCAGGGCATGGAGGCAATTGTTTTAAGATTAATGACAGTAGAACAATTGTTCATACAGAAAACCCAATTAAAGTGGAACTGTTCTTCATACTGCATGCAAAAAGCAATAATAGGGAGATTTAAAGGTCTAATTAAAAAATTGTTATGAAAATTCTGAAACATACTCAAATATATACAGAACAGTGAATAATATTTTGTACAATCATTTACAAAGCCAATACTCTGACTTAATTAGGTATTAGTAAGCCTGCAAGTGAAAGGACTGAAATGGGTTGGGAACATGGGTAAAGTCATTAACAGAAGGGATGAAGATGGCATGAGCGAGGGAAGAGTAGAAACAGTGGCAGCTCTTTCTTCCCTCTTGTCTCAGCCATATATGGTTTTACTACTCATGAGCTTTCACTTTTTGATAGCAAGACCTCGAATTTAATGGTGGCTGAGGAGAAAGCTATTTGGGACACAATGACCTGACCATTCCCTCTTTTACTGCACTTGTCCTCCAGATATCTGTATATCTGGATTTACAGTATGAATATTTGTTTCTGAATGTTACACCATTCAAGAATTACAGCCTGGGCTCAGTGCCTGTGGCTCAAGTGGCTAAGGCGCCAGCCACATACACCTAAGGTGGCGGGTTCAAATCCCCAGCCCGGCCC
>NW_003852512.1:5226390-5241145 GCF_000181295.1 Otolemur garnettii
AAAAAAAAAAAAAAAAGAACTAAAGTAGACCTGCCATTTGACCAAGCAATCTTGCTACTGGATGTTTACTCAAAGGGAAAAAAATTTTTTTTTTCAAAAAGACACTTGCACTCAAACATTTATTGCAGCAAATTCATAATCACAAAAATGTGGAACCAACTCAAGTACCTGTTAATCCATGCTTAGATTAATAAAATGTGTATGTATATCCTAGAGTACTACTCTTCCATAAAAAAAGTGAAGCAGCAATACTTTTTGTAACAATCTGGATAGAACAGGGGACAGTTCTTTTAAGTATCTCAAGTATGATACAACAAACGCCACATGTACTGAAAACTAAATTTGAATTAATTGATTACACTTATTTGTACATATGGAATAAAATTCAATGAAATCAAGCAGGTGGGAGAGTGAAGGAGGAGCGGAATGGAATGGGTAAATTCACACCTAAGGGTGAAATGCACAATATCTGGATAATGAGCACACTTGTAACTTTGACTCAAACTGTGCAAAAGCAATTCTATTCTGAAATAAAAACTCTAGGGAGAAATTATAAAAGTGCGATAGATATGTAATGTTATGGAACGCTCTTGCATACATTTTAATAAGTGAATATATTTGTTTGCTAGTACTACTATCACAAAGCACCACAATCTGGATGACATAAACAACAGAAATTTATTGTCTCATCATCTGGAGTCTATGGTATCAACAACATTGGCTCCTTTTGAGGGCTAGAAGGAAAGAATCTATTCCAGGACTCTCTTTTTGCCTTGTATATGTCTGTCTTCACTCCACGTCTGTTCACACTGTCCTCCCCCCATACATCTCTCTGTGTCCAAATTTTCCCTTTCTATAAAAACTCCTGTCATATTGGCTTAGATCTCACCTTAAGAACTTAATTTCTCATAACTTGATTGCATCTGAAATGACCCTGTCTCCAAATAATGCCACATTTAGATTTTAACATAAAAATTTAGGGAGGGCACAATTGAACCCATAATAGTGGCAAAGTCACGTGCCAAATCTATATGTATGCCATTTCCCATGTATATTTAAATATATGTATATCGTTTTTTTTAATAGCACATCTATCTTTCTAAAAGCCTACAGTAAACATTTAAATTATACACATCACGGAGTTAATTGTGTTTACTTCTGAGTTGGGTTTTGAATTTTGGAGAATTCGTAAAAAGGAAGAAGTGTAATTTGTTTGTATTGTTAGAAATTTTTTTGCTAACAAGACTACATGCAGTGTTTACTTTGTGAGTAAAATATTACAATAAGCCTAACAACAGGAAGAATAGTTGTGTTCGTAGCCAGGTAAAATAGTGGTAAACTGAGAGAGCTGGAAAAGCTCTGAAATTTTAATAAGTTAACACAACTTTATTTTTGTACATATGAATTCTGATTTAAATTGGCAAGGTTTTATGAACTGAATTTGTGCTCCCTTTGTCCCTAATTCATACGTTCAGTCTTAACACCCTGTATCTCAGAATGTGATTGTATTTGGAGATAAGGCCTTTAAAAAGGTAATTAAGATAAAATGAGGTCATATGGGTAGGACCTTATTGAGTATGACCAGTGTCCTTATGAGAAGAGGAGATTAGGACAGTGGCACACATTGACAGAGACAACCATGTGAGAACTCAGTGCAAAAATGATCATCTTCAAGCCAAGGAGAGAAGCCACAGAAGAAATCAATCTTGCCAATATCTTGAGCCCCCAGAATGTGACAAAATTAATTCCTGTTGTTTATCCATCCAATCTGTGGTATTTTGTTATGGCACAGAAAACTAATACGTGGTGGATCTCAGTTTTCAACTGATTGAGAGATCCAGGCTGCTTCTGTCTTATAGCTCCACGTCTTAACACAGAGTTATCATGTGTACTGATGAACCAAGGTGAAAGCAACAGAATGGTGCACTGGCTTCTGCCCAGCTGCAAATGGAACACCCTGGAAGAAGAGGTAGGCAAGATGGGGATAGGCACTTGCAGTCTCTCCCATAAGTTATTACACAGTAGTTGCTCAATTAAAAAGACTGTTATAATTTGTTATGACAATAACTCTCTTCATTTCTTGGAATAGTTTCAGAGAAGAAAAATATGGCCCTGAAAACTTCCAACTTTTCCTTTCCCTACTGTGTGACTGGCAATTTTAAACATAGGATCCTATCAAGTTTAGAAACAACCA
The DNA here is from genome assembly GCF_000181295.1 of Otolemur garnettii. NCBI lineage: Eukaryota > Metazoa > Chordata > Mammalia > Primates > Galagidae > Otolemur > Otolemur garnettii. The sequence continues at coordinate 5,228,585 of NW_003852512.1, forward strand.
TGTAAATTGTGGCATGGAGAGAGAGTTTAGCCTTTTCCACTTAATAGCACTTTTCTGCACTGCCCTTTTAATATCCTACATAATCTCTTTAGGCTGAGAAATTTTCATCCCTTTTGATGTAAAGTAAATGTCTTACCCTTGAGCTTCTATTACTCTTCATGGCTGAACATTCATAAACAACTTGTTCCATTGCCTTTGGCACACTGCAAACCAAGATTTTGTTTGAATACTCATTTCTATGATATTTACTCATCTACAAAGCTTATAAGGGACGCTTTGGTTTCTGATCACCTAGGCAAGCTCATTCATCCATGTATATGTTCAGTATCCAATTTCACATAATACATCTTAAAATCCTACTACAAATAACAGGATGCTTTAAGAAAAAAAAATGTCTCTGCAAATCACATTCTACTTGTCAGCCTGTTTGGAAAACAATCTGAGAGTGTGTTCAAGATGCTTAGCAAAGGTGATCAAATGTGTTGAAGATACCCAGGAAAGGTACCTAAAAGTCTCTGTAAAATGAAAATTTACAATGAATGGGGCCATTGCTATCGTAACAGATCCAGGATGAGAGCTATCTACAGGAAGGAGGAGTACTTGATGTCAGAACAAGGGCCTGCAATTCTAGGCTGTTCAGAGGAGAAAACCACTGTGAAGAGCTGGTGAGCAAGACAGATTCCGGTGCTGAATAAGAAAGTACACAGGGGCAGATCAGGAGAAGGGTGCTATACTGCTAGAAAGTGCCAGAGCTGGACATAACTGCTTGTCCTTGCACAGAGTTAACTCCCAAAAAAACCGTATGGCTCTGGACTGGAGGACTTTAAGTAAATAAAGCCAGCAGGCAATCCTGAATTGTATTTTTTTTCTCATTGTCATCTTCCTTCTTTAGGCCTAATTAAGTACCTCTGCCAAAGCATTCATCTTTATGAGAATAGAAATGAATGAATTAACAGGCAGAAGGCCTGCCTCAGGCTGAGAGGAGGAGGGGCAGTGTGGGCCTAGATGACTTCAGGCAAGGGGTCAAGTCTCGGCTCTATCGCTTACTAGCCATATGATCTTGGGGATGTTACTAACCACTTTTAGACTCAGGTTCTTCATTTGTAAAATGGGTTTGAAAATCTGTGTCTTGTAGGACTGCTGGAATGTAGATAATGTAAGTAAAGCATCTGAAACAATTTTTGGCTTATATTGGAACTCTAACACATGGAAGTTGTTTCCAACATGATTTTAACCCTAGACCCTACCACTCTCTCCTCTGGAAAATTCAGCTCCTGTTTATGTTATACAGAACATCTCAGAGAATATGTAGTTAAATTGGTCATGGACTACTCAGTTAAAACTATTGCTTTATGAATAAAAGTCAAAAAATGTTCTTTTTAGCGGATAAATTGTATAAGCTTTTACAACTGTATGAGTGTAGGTTCAGTGGGATGCACCACAAAGATCCTACAATTTGAATTGAGGACCAAATCCTTTTGTCCTTCCCAGTTGCTCCTCCATAATGACTATAATTTTTATTTTTTCATCCTCCACTAAAAATCTAGCCCTTGCTTAGAGTTGGCCAAATTACATTGAAAATAATTTAATTAAATGCCCTTTCAATGGGGTGGGCTCTGGCTCTCCCATGCAAGGGAAAAGAGTGCCAGCCTAGAAGCTTTTAGGCACCATTTCAAGGGAGTATCACAAGGTCAGGAAGTCCTTGCAGATGATGAGTAAAGAACTTTAAGTTCTTGCACTCTGTTCAACTGCATAGGCATCAGAGGACAGGACACCTTCCATCCTTGCCACCGGTAGAGTTTCCTCTGAGCCTTATGCAACATACAAAAGGAATTGCTCAGGACAGTTTTTAATTCCAGGCTTATCTCAGGGCCCCAAGATTCACTGAGAGTCTAGCCCCTGCTACCACCCAGCTTCGTGACAACCAAGTGCCACAAAAGATACTGAACTTTCCAAAAGCCCCAAATTGCCTTGACTCAGGGAATTTACACTTGAATGCTGGAATCTGGAGACTTCCATCCTCACTCCTTCTTTATTATTTAACTTGTTCTTTAGGTTGCAGAGTCATTTTTCCATCTTCCTGATACGAATTCTACACCTAGACTCTACTATTTTGTGGGTAGGAATGCAGCTTATCCTAGGATCCCCAAAAATAACACAGTGCCTTCCAAGAGCAAATGCTCAAATAACGTTTGGCAAATAAAGGAGTCAGTGAAGCTTTTATTTATTAAGATTTAATTTCTCCTACTTTATTGAATAAGCCAAGCAAATCCAATATATAACTTTAATTTTGAAGAACAACACAGTAAAAGAGATTAGGAAATCTAAATATTAACCATCTTTTACTTTTTCCCACTGTTTTAGTGAGGAGTTCTTTGACATTTTCAAGAGAATTCCAGTGCCAATGCCATGTTATTGTGTTCTAGTTCACAAAATAAGATAGAAGGTTTTCCTAATTTGTTTTTACAAAATGCCAAACTCTTAGTCTTCAGCCAGATAAACAGAAATAAAACTGTGACTAATATTCATAAACTAAACTTCTGAAGCTATTAAAAGGAAAAACATTTGAAAAACACCAAAACAGAAAAAAAAAATATAAATCCCTAAGTAATCCATGTCGAATAGGAACACAAAGAACACCGGGTTCCCTCCGACCCTGTGCTGGCCCTCTTTATTTGGACCCTTGACTATCGTCTTTAGACATAGAGTGAAGATTCTGCCTCAGTCTTCACTCAGGAAGGAGAAGTTGCTGGATGTCATATTTAAACTTGTACCTGCGGATGGCATTCTTCAATATTTCTACCTTTGTCATGGGCTCCCTTGTTTGATATTTGAGAAGCAGAAACTGTATCAACTAAGACACTTTCTTGTCTAGAGCACGACTGAGCGAGGATTCGGTGTCTGGCCAGGCCTGCCAGGTGGTTGTACCCTCCTCTTCATGGCTGCAGGACTCTTCATCTGCTGTGTCCCATGAAGTAGAGAATAAGCAGGAACTCTGAAAGACTTTGGGGGGAGACTGAAGAGTACTCAGCCATCCCGGCAGCAGGCACCTTCTCCTCCTGTGGGATCCCCCAGGATGGGGTAAAGGGAGAAGAGGGAGTATAAGTAGGAGGGGTAAAAAGAGAAGGTGAAAGGAATAGGAAATGGAGTAGGTCTCTTCATCCTGAGTTGTTGAAACCTGTGCATCCACCAAGTCTTGCGTCTCAGTTTGGGCCTGAAAGCCTTGTTCAAAAGTGAGGCATGGAAACTTTGAAGAGCAAGGCATGGTGATTCTTGCTGGGAGCATGTAGGAGTGTGAACAAGAGTGTGGGCAAGGAGATCTCATGGGCCTGGATGAAGGAGGGACAGTGTGAGTGAACTTAACTGAGAAACTCACCCTTAGTGGCTCTGACACAGGCCAACTTGTAAGCCTTCTCTGTAGATGACATCCTCTGGGTTCACACGTCTTCTCCTGCCCTTCTGATTGACATGTCCCCTAGGAACCTATAGCAAGACATAAGAAAGCTACTTAAGGTCCAGCCAGTAGGCACATCCTGAGACTTCAGAGCCAACAGTAGGGTGGATAGAACAGGGTACTATGGGGTCTCTCTGTATTACGAGGGGAGGGACCTTGGTAAGGATTTAGGACATGCACCTCAACATGGCTCTTGGCAATGCCTTAGACTCCTCTGCTGTCTGACTTTAGAACATGTGCTGCAGACTCAGGTGTTTCTCCTGGTTACTGAAACTCCTGTTAGAAGAACTATGCTGGTTCTTGAGGCTGAAAACTATAAGTGCAGCCTTAGGGCCCTCAAATCTCACAAATGGGGTTAGGATTGGTCTCTGAAATTCCCACAGTTCTGAGGCAGATGATCTCTCAGTATCCACTCAGGGTCTTCCCCTTTTCTTAGACAGGGCCAGATCTCCACACCTCTGCTTATGTGAGGGAAAATACTCAGAAAAATAGTTCACATCCCTGAGACCAGTACGCAGAAGTAAGGTGGCAGTGACATCCAACAACTCTACCCTAAGTCTTCCCAGGGTGGACAACAAGGGTAAGTCAGAGCTAGTGTCACACCTGTTTTGGTGCACATGTGACACTTTAGTCCTCTTAGCCCTCACAAGCACAAGTATGACCAGCGAGGCCTGGGAAATTTCCCTCTTAGGACATAGTGCAGCTCCCCCTGCTGACTTTCTGTTGGCCCCTCAGATCAAAGCCATCATCTCTCTCACTCCAGAGCCACAAATAAGAGGGCTGTGGCTCAGCCTGACAGGATTGCAAAAGTTCTACAAGGGTTGACAGGAGGAGCAGAGTGGGAATCTTCGAGACTCTTCTTGGTGCTCAGAGGTGAGGGTTACCCTAACTCCTCCTACAGGTTTTCCTATTTACTTCTAATAAGGCCTGTACCTCCTCTCTTTGGTGGACTTCGGAATGTGTCCCTCAGGCCTTGGGATCCACTCTACTTGAGAACCCCATCAAGGAAGTCGACAGCCCTGCCTGAGGCCTTCTAGGTCCAAGAGCAGGGGCAGGGATGACTGGGTCCTTATCTCTCTGTGATTAGAGATCCCTTGGTCCTTGCTCAATGTCCTCCCTTTGATGATTGGCGGGGCCTAAGAATTCTCCCTCTGCTGACAGGAATTGAACTTCCTCACATGAAACCTCACCTACTTCTGACTCTGAAAATGAAAGTCAGGAAAAAGCACATCTGGGCACTTTGCCATCTAGGAGCTCTGCCTGGAAAGGTGCAGGGCTGACAGCAGGGACAGAGTGGGCAGGTCAGGAGGAGAGGCTTATTCACCACGAGAAGTCCCTTTTTTCCGTCCCTCCTCCGAGGCATTGCCCGGACTCCAGGCACTGCATGGCCGGCCTCCTCATGTAGATTTGCATCCTTTCGCCTCAGAACAAGCCCTTTCCTTTCCTGAGACCACGAAGGTGGAAGAAAGGGAGAACAACATCCATCCGCTACTGAGATAGGGACTCTGGAATAGGGCAAAGCAGTGCGTAGGTACCCCCTTAAATGAAGTGGGGCCCTCAGTCTTCCTGAAGGTATCACTCCTAAATGCACATGCGTTCCCTCGCTCCGCTGACAGAGAATGTATTCCTCTGGCCAAGGTACACATTTCCTACAGACTCTAGAAAACAAAGTGAAGGAGGCTAGCTCTTCTGCCTGAAAACCTTTCTCAAGGCTTCCCAGGCACACAGCAGGAACTGGTGTCTGTGGGTCCCTCTGTGTCTGTGTATGGTTGGATGTCCCACCATTTCCTCCCCTGTGTCTTTCTGGTGACTCCTGAAAGGGTCTAAGGCTTCTCCCTTCTTCTAGTCTGAAGAAGTGGAGTTCATCTGAGCAAAGCCTTCTCTTTTTGTACCTTAAGCAGAAAATAGGTTAAGCCACAGTGAGCCACCATGTCCCAGGGCCTCCCAGGGCTGAAAGCAGGTGAAGAGATGGATTCTGAAAATTCTTTTCTATATGGGCTGAGGGGTCTTTACAGTTATCCCTCAGAATCCTTATCTGATGACTAGAAAGTCCCGGGTCTCTTTAAAAGACTGTGACTTTACTGTAAAGAAAGCTGAAAAACACTGCCTCACCACAGTGATGAAGTTTGATGTAATGTTTGTTATTCTAATTCAAGCTCCAACAATCTAGTGACTACACTCAAAAACACTCAATAGGGAACACCATTCAGCAAGACACTGCCACGCATTGACACCAACACAACTGTGAGACACTGACATTCCAGGGTTAGGAAAACTTACCAAGTTGTTTGTACAGTGCTGCCAACACAAACACACAGTGGCAAGTTCACGAACTTGACTGTTGCACTTTGTATTACTTTCTGATACTATAAGTTGCTCCAAATTCATCTCATATATTTATTGGCCCAGTCTTTGAATTACACATTTGTACACAGAGCAGTGTTTTATTTTTTACTGGAATACGATTTCAAAAATCTATATTTGGGCACTAGGTATATTTAACACTACCAGAGTTTCATTGCTCCAATGCTCTCTAAGCTGACAGAGCAAGAAAATATATATGGACATAATAACCTGTGCTCATGCATATATCTATAGATATTTATAACTATAATGATATTTATTATATTAAGCTGAAAATGAATTCATACTTTTATCCCGAAGTCTCATAATTGAACCTATGGCCCTAAGGATCATTCCATCTACCTCATCCTCTTTGTCTGTAACTTTCTACTCCAGCAATGAATGTAGATAGAAAAGCAAAGTCATATTAGCAGTGCATATGACATTGTCATCTATAGAAACCTTAGGTACTTTCTTATAACCTTATCACTATTGTAGAGATATCAATATATCATTTACGTCATAACTTTGAAGTTGTGATAGTTAGACTTGTCCCTAGATATTGTTATTCGAAGTATTAGTAGAGGAGCATGTTACAATTTACTATATTTATTTTTTATTGATAAATAAAATCCAATATACTTCTTCCTTTGGAATCTGATGTATTTTATGCACTAAAAAAAAAAAAAAAAATTCCTGAAAAATTCTCCCCTCTGTGTCAAGTCTGAGCATTTGTCTAGCTGTAACTATTTCAGAGAATGTTCTCAGGACACAGACTAGGTACTAGATGACAAAGCCAAAGCATCCATAACAGGTTATGGGCGGGTAGAGAAAAATCATGCCTTCCCATGAAGCCACATTACCAGACAAACCTAGGCTTTGGAAACCTGTGGGCCTAAAACATCTTTCATCCAAAAACACACTTAGCAGCATGATTTTGGAGGATCTTGTTCTTTGTAATTTATCTAACTTTGCATAGAGTTCAATTCCATGTTGTAGTGATTTTTCATTTTCTATCCTTTATTTATACTAAAAAAATATATTTTCGTCTCACACACGCACGCACCACAGGAGGGCTGTTTGAAAAGTATCCAACCATGTGGACTGGGTACTTTCTGGGCAGCCTTCGTATATATAATTGAATATGTAGACTTTATATACAAATGTTCCTCAACTTTTGATGGGGTTACAGCCCAATAAAGACACCATAAGTTGAAAATATTACAAGTCAAAAATGTGTTTAATTACTGGAGTTCCATTCTACAATAAAACAATCTAAGTCCAAGCATCTTAAGTTGATTATCATCTCTGTGTGTATACATGTACGCACTTGTATATACTACATATGCTATGCTTCTTGAAAGAAAACTCACCTTTACTGCACATTATTTACTCTGACATTTCTATTCCATTCTTTCTATTTTGCTAAAATATTTTTTAAAGTCCTTAACCACTAAAGTGGTTTCAGGTGATTATTACCATGGACTCTGGTAATACTGCTTAACCAACCTAAACTTCCTTGCATTCTGCTATTATCCAATTGCTGTGCCATTTGTGGTCTCAGATCCTGTCTTATATCTTTGAAATGAAGCAGGGAAGAAGTTTAAAATTTTTCATCCTACTTATCCTGTCTTTTGCTTTTTTCTGCATGGTCAAGATTCTCATTAACTTTACCGCCAACCACTACAAGCACAAGTACAAATTCAATATAATCCAAAGTGTCATGAAGGAGTTTCTTATATTTTCTTGTTTTGATTTTGCTGTTCATTTTTTTAAAATTTCTTTTTTCTACAGTTCTATAGGGTTGATTTTTGGAGAAGACTGCAATTTGAGATTCATCTTGGCAACTACAGTTAAAGCACTAAGGCAGCTACAGTCAAGGCACTAAATTTATAAATAATTTGAGGAAAATTAGTATTCTCACAATATTCTGTTCCCCATGACATAGTGGTTGACTTAGGGATGACAATAAATATCTGAATTTATAACAATCTAGTTAGATTAATACCAAGTTAATTTTAACAATATAATTTTTTTTTACTTCAACATAGCTTCATTTCCCCCAGTTTTCATGATTTTATTGTTCATATGAAATACTTCTTTATACACTGAGTGTGCATAAATACAGATTTATATTTATTGCTTTATCCAGTTGTCTTTTAATCACATAAGAGATAAAACATACTAAAAACTACCTACATTTATATTATTTTTAAATTATATTGCCTATGTAACTACCTTTACTGGTGTTCTTTCTTTCGTCATGTGGATTCGAGTTACACTCTAATGACCTTACATTTCAGCCTGAAGGGCGACCTTTATGTATTTGTTAGCAACACATTTTCTGTTTTCTTTTTCTTTCTTTCTTTTTTTTTTTTTTAAATGGAAGCTCATCTCTTTCACCTTCTCTCCTTCATGACAGTGAACCACTTTCAACTTTCTTTGGGAGTGCTCTAAACTTTCACTTTGTTCTTCCTAAAAAAAACCTTCCTAAAAAAAATTGAAAATATCTCTTAGATTTTTGAAGGGTGAATTATATAACGAACATGGAATTCTGTGCTGAAAGTCATTTTCTTTAAGCCTTTGGAACATGTCATCCCAATGCCTTTAGGCGTCTGTAGTTTCTGTATGAAAATCAGATATTAATTTTATTGAGGCTTCCCTGTCTCTCATAAGTTGCTTCTTTCTTGCTGCTGTCCATATTATTATCTCATTGTCTTGTACTTTCAACATTTTTAAATAAGGTGTTGAGGTGCAGATTTGTTAGAGGTTATCTTATTTGTAGTTTCTTGAGACTCTTCTATGTCAAGATTGATGATTTTCACTAAATTTTGGATATCTTTGGCTATCACCTTTTTTCAGAAATGCTTTCTGACAATTTATCTCCGTTCTTTTGCAACTCACAGCATGTGAATGTTGGTCTGCAAGCCTGTGTCTCACAGGTCCATGAGGCTCTGCTCGCTTTCCTTTACTCTTTTTCATTTTTCTTCCTCAGACTCTGTAATCTCAATTTTTTAGCCATTCAATTTCATATGGTTTCCTCTGCTTACACATATTTTCTGAGCCCCTTTCATTCATTTTTGGTTTCAGTTATTGTAATTTTCAACTCCAGAATTTCTATTTGATTGTTATCAAATCATTTCCATTTCTTTTTTGATATTTTGTGTTCCATGAGTCATGTCTGTCACACTTTCCTTTAGCTCTTTGGAGATATTTTATTTACTCCTTACACATAGTTAAAATAACTAATTAATCATCTAGAAAGGCAAACATCTGTGTTTCCTCAGCATCTGTTCTTACTGCTTTTTTTTTCTTGTGTGCTAGCCATACATTCTTGTTTGTCTGCATGTCCCATAAATTTACTGAAATTTTTATGCTTTAAGTAATAAAATAATCAATAATTGTCAATAATTTGACAGCTAGAACCTACACTTTTATAGGATTTTTGTTTTTGTTTGGTTGTTTAGCGACATTTCTGAACAAAGTTTGTAAGCTCTGTAATTTTTTATGATATGTGGTGTTTGAAGTTGCTGCTTGATTAGATTAGAGGTCTCCTGAAAATTGGAAAGAAGATTGTTTTATGTTAATGCCTGCAACAAGTAGGCCCCCTGGTTTTGCTGAGATACACTGCATGCATATTTGTCTGAGAATTCACTTCTTAATCAAGAAGTTTACAATGGTGCCTTAACCTTAAATTCCTGCTTGCCCAGAGACTTGTAGTCAGCAAGAGGTGAGAGTTTAGGGTCTTCTTAAATTTCTTCTGGGCATGCACACATCGCCCTATGCATGTGCATGGCCTTCTACTGCCCCCAGAAATATGTTAGAGCTTATTAAAGCCCTTTGGGCATTATTATCCATGTATTCCTTTAAACGTTTTGGTTAGCCTATTATTTGCCTCAGCTGTTATCTGCTGCCTCGGATAACTATGAAGTTAAACAATCACCCCTAAAGGTTTTAGACAAATGCCCTCCAGGAATGGACTTTTTCCACTGTGTGAGATCTGAGTCAGATCAAGCCCAGACAACCTAGGAGTGAGGTCTTCCAAAGAATCACCACACAGTTCAAATGACAAATCTTTGGGGATGGGTCCTTAAAGAAATTGTCCTTCCAGTGGTTTCTAGGCTGCTGGTATTCACTATGATTTCAGGCTATTTGTTTTCATTCTACTCTGGAGCTATATGATAAGTTAGAGTGCCATTAAAATAACTGTTCTTACTTAGCTTCAAGCATATTTCTTTAATAAACACTACCTAGATTTTTGCAAGCCTTTGGTTAATGTATGTATGGAGTTTTGAAAACGGTGATCCTGACTATTTATGTCAGTGTTTTCATTGCGTCTGCGAATGAGAGGATTTCCAGATTTCATTATTTTACCATTTGTACTCATGTCTCTTTATTTCAAGGTTTAAAAAAAAAACGAATATTTGTCCCCTTTGATACTTTGCATTGGAGTTGTTTTTTTTTCTCCAAATTGTACACAGTGTTTCAATTTAGTCATGATTTTCATTTGTACTTTGTGAAATTGAAAGACATCAGAGCAAAGCACTTTCCTGGAAGGTATAGGAACCATGCTTCTCTGAAGGTTGACTAGGAAAAGATGGCCCGGACATTATTATCCAATATCTCTCTGAATAGCCACAAAGAGAACAGAGGAAAACCTAGTAAGCACTAAGTGAAGCCCAGGCTTTCACTGATTCCCCATATACTATTTATCACTGTACTTTAAGATGCTAATTCAGAGATTAACCACGTTTGACCGCTCTTTAAGTACTTTTCTCCTTAATATAAAGGTCTTTGTTCTGTCAGATCTAACTCTAAACCTACAATGTACTCAAAATATTATCACTTCCTTTTATTGCATTTGAGATGCATTTGTTTATATGAAGGTTGGAAGGGCAAATGTGCTCTTAGAGTTTAAAATCCTTATATTCACTTCCTCTTGAAAACATTCTTAACCTCCCAAGACTTCTGTTCACTTTCATCTTCCCAGCCTATGATTGCATTGTACCTGGTTATTCTCTATACCTTTACTGCCATTTAGCAATGAATTGGTCCTACCAATGACTGGCATATAGTATGAGGTCAGTAAATGACTATAGATTTACTCCTTCATTGATTGTTCAACATAAGAAATGAATTTATAAAACACATGACATTTTGACATTCTATTGACAAAATACAACTCTTCCCTCTCCTAATGATAAAAGTCAATTAAAATGATATCTGATTGGCAATTTAATTTTGGTTATCTTTAGCTGTTATTGAACAACTGCCAAACTCAAAGTGTTGGAATTTGAAGCAAGGCAATGGAAAAATACAAAACACTTTGAATTGATAGTCTTCATGCCATTTTCTTAATTATTGTGCTAAGACATTTATATTCTACTTTTTGAAAGATTTACTTGTACCCTTGTAAGGTAAACCATAGAGGTGACATGGAGGCTATGTTAACCAGTTTGATGAAAATATTTCAAATTGTATATGAAAACACCACACTGTACCCCATGAACGCATTAATGTACACAGCTATCATTTAATAAAAAAAAAGAAAAGAAAGAATTGACAGTCTAATTTAAAACAAAGCTAAACTGTGTTTTTTGTTTTTGTTATTGCTACAACTGAGAAAGAGATAGACAAGGCAGAAAGAAAGAAAGAGAGCAAGAGAAGAAAAAGGACAGAGATAATCTCTTTAATTTTCAATGGTTATTGATTTACCCATCATTTTACATTTGCTTATATCTTTCAAAAAATCTTTTTATTAATATTATCGTTAGGTGTTGGCAGCCCCAGTTCCCCAAACCTAGCAGACCTGATTCAACTACTCTGTTGTGCTAGAAAGCTCAACTGAGGCCCGAGGGGAATCGAAAGTGAAAATGAATGGAAACTAGAAATAAAATCGGAGCAGTACAGGAAGTGTGAACAGAGAACAAAGTAACTTAAACAAGTTTCAGAGTAGAAGAGAAACTTTACTTAGGAGGAACAGGAGAAAGTTTAGAGTGCTTCCAAAGAGAGTTGGCAGTGGGTCCCTCCCCAGATGGAAAGAAGGTGAGAGAGACATGGAAACACAAAGGCCTGCAGGATTGTAAATACCCTCTCCCTTTGAAATTGGTTGCAAGTCTTTCATTGGCCTCTTTGTGACTCCAGGCAGTATTGTCCTTTCCTATTGGTCATTGGTTGTCTCTTTCATTGGTCTTTGGTTACCTAGGTCACATTATACCCACATTCCCATGGGCCCTCCAGACTTCCTGGTCTAACAAGCCAGGTTTTCCTCTCCTTCTTCTTGAAGCCCCTTTCTTAGTGTCCTTTCTCAAGTATAATCTAAAATGTGTCAGAATTAGTTCAAAGTTAGATGGTTTAGCTATTGACAAAAGTGTCTTAGAACTCTGGAAAGATGATGAATAGAAGGTAATACAAAGACATCCTGAGTCCAGAGAAAACATTCTATTTCTCCTGGCTATCTTACATTAAATGGTGAGCAGCTTTAAAAGTGCATACCACTTCATTTTCTTTTACCCTTAGCTTTTTATGAAACTTAAAACAGGAGAATTTCTGAATCTAAAACAACAGAGAAAAAGCTAGTGTGATTTTTTTTTTCTTGAGAAAATTCTTTCCCCAAGCTTAGTTTTATTGTACTGTTGGTGGGGATTCATAGTCCATATGCTCTGGAATTTGTTTTTGTTTTGTTGTGTTTTTACATTTTATTTTTTTAATTAATTATTTATTTATTGAATGGTAACTGTGTACATTAATGTACTTCTGGGGTA
>NW_003852512.1:5243761-5271628 GCF_000181295.1 Otolemur garnettii
AAGTAGAGCAGGGCCTCTAAAGTAACCATCAAAGAGGCCAGAAACAAATACAATTTATATTTTGCTGTACCTGCCTTCAAGTCCTTTGCCTCCTTATGCACTGGGTAAGACTAATGTAGAAATGACAATAGTAAAAGTAGCAGAATATGGTGCCTGTCAGGACCAAAGTATAGAGCACAGTGCATGGTCCAAGAGTACAGCATTTTCACAGAGACAGAGGGAAATCTTAATGAAAAATGAAGGATAGGGTATTTGCCTTGAATTAGGCCACATGAATTGGCCTCATCACAGTGTTTTTATAACGTTGTTTAGCAAAGTCCATCAGTCCCAGGTGTTTTGTTATAGTAACAAGTTTCTTTATGTTTGAAACCACTGTTTTCTAACAAGTTGATGTGGGAAATTGCCTATTATCATTTTCACAGTGTTCTGTAAAATACTGAGTAGGATTAGATAGGAATACTTTTGAGACTACTTTTTCCATCTGCAAGATAAGAATCTGAGCCCCCTTAACGATGAAACTCTAAAGTACATTTGTTTCCTGTTTTGGAATTTATAGAGGAATGACACAGGGGTATCCCCCAGATAATTCTGCTCCTTCAGTATTATTTGATTGACATGTTATTCTTTTCTCATTCTCCTCAGACTTCTTTCCAACTTCTGAAATAAGAGATAGAGATTGTTTACATTTAAATCTGCATATATATTGGGAAATTGAGAGGGGCAATGAGAGATTTTTAGGGGGAGCTGGTAAAGTTTTATGTCTTGATCTGTTTGCTGCTTATAAGACTATTTTTACTTTGGGAAAAAAATCATTGAGTCGTACATTTAAAATGTGTTCACGTCATAGTCTATTGTCTGTTGCTTATAGCAGAATACCTGAAATTGTGTACTTTATAAAAAAAAAGAAACTTATTTTTTGAAGTTATGGAAGCTGAGAGTTTCTTCACTGTAGGAACACTACAGAGTTGTGAGGCAGTTCAGGGCATTACATGGCTAGGGGACTAAGTGTACTGACTCAGACTCTATTCCATATTTATAAAGCCACCAATTTCAATCCCATGATAATCAATTAATCCATTAGTTCATTAACCCATGAACCGATTAATCCATTTAGTAGAGCCCTCATAAGCCAATCACCTCTTAATGACCCTACCTCTGGATACTGCCAAATTTAGGTTTAAAGTTCGATGTGTTTTTGAAGGGACAAACCATAACAGTGTACTTTTCTGTATATAAATTATATTTCAACAAAAAGTTTAAAAGGATAGTCTATTATGAAAAATAAAAAGAAAAACATAATTAACTTAGTTCACACTGACTTCAGTGTTCGCTATATGAAGTTGTCAACCCCTCGTCTCCATTCTTCCTAAATTCAGATGCAGTGCCCCTCAGTGAATAAACAATGGCTAATCTTTGATAGATCTACACAAAGGGACTTCTTTGATTCTTTGCCATACTCTTAAAAAGATTTACATGAAACATATATCATATGATGTTTGGCACTAATAATGACTATTTTTCTCAGTGTTGTACATACAATACAACCATCCTCTCCATCCTTTGCAGCCCATATATACACACTTATTTTGATTAACTTTTCCATAGAGCTTATTTTTTTTCTTTTCCTTATTATCAACACTCCCTCTGATCCCATCTTGTTCCTGTGTCTTCCTAGATCGCTTCTACTTGATTGTCTATTGAAATCAAGATGTTACCTTTCAGATCTCCTAGAAATCGAGTCTCTCTACCAAAACAATTCTCCTGTGGCTCATCTCATAATATAGAGTTTAGTCTTTGTATATCTTATACTATAGCATTCATTTAGGAAACAGGTTTAATATGAATTTATGACACTGTGCTTTCAGTTTATATAGGTCTAATCTCTTTGAAGCACTCACATTAGAGCATTATTTATCCTTTTATTTTAAGAGTGTCCAAGACCTTCAAAGATGAAGTCTGATTATTTACAGGTAGCTGAGTATTTCATGCTTCAAAGGTCTTATGAATATTTTTATTATTATTTTCATAAGCAATTTTCAGTTTATATTAACCTTTGGGAGCCAATCACTCTTAAAGCCACTGAACAAATGAACGTGCAATCTAGATTTACCTGACACTTTGCAAAAATTACATGTTCTTTGTTTCCTCTACTTTATACTTTGCCCATGCCCAAAAGTTAGTGGTTGGCACATAGTAGGCCCTAAAGAAATGTCTGCTGAAAGAATGAAAGCTGCTTCTATCATGTTTCTATATTTCTAATTCACTTCCTTTATTCAAAATGACTCTGAGAATTAAGAAGACTAGGAGACCTTATCAGTGTGCTGAGAAATGATCTGAGTAAAAATAATTGGGAATATCACAGTTTTTGTTGTTGTTGGAGATCCCTAAGGAAAGAGCTTGAGTTAGAAGAGGGATAGAAAGGAAGAATTACAAATGATATTTTGGCCCACCCAGTTCTGTTTTGTTGTTGTTGTTGTTACTTCTGTTTTGCTTCTAGGCTGCCGTAATATAATATAATATCTTATTGAATGGCTTTCACATCTGTGCCTTCGTTTCAATGTCATTAACATTTTATCATAACATATTTATTTAAATGTGTTATTTCAGAAGCATTGCTGAATTTTAAACTGTGATTTTATTATTCTTAGGAATGTATATCCCCTGAAAAATAGGTTTGCACAATCTAATGAAAGTCACTGGACAAAGGTCTTTTGAAAAGAAATATATAAGCTCATATCCTTTCATTCAGACAAACTTCATTCTGGTATTTTCTAGCATTTTCACCACTTTGTTTTAAACCTTAATACATTTGACTTCTCAGCCGCATTTCGCATTATGACTACTCTTTTTCTTTTCATGGATTCCAAAATGTTTCATTCTTGTCTAATCCTTATTCCCCAAAGTTCTGTCTTTGCTGTCTCCTCTTCATCTCTATAAGCATTTACTTGTCTACCATGTGAAAGTGAGTATAGGTTGGGTGAATATTCCTCAAATCCAATGCTAGAATAATTTCTTTGAAAAAGAACAAGTATAGTTGTGAATAGAGTGGAATGTTTGAGTTGAAGATTAGAGAAATAAAGAAGATTTAGGTGCTGACAAGACCTAGGGGATGATATAGAAGAAGGTGACTGTAGAAGTGTAGATATGATAGAATTTGATAATAAAGAAGTCAAGGCACTGAGAAATGCTCTTCGGATCATTCTAAAGCCACAAAGGAAGATGGCAGGGCATGAGAAATGCAGAACTGTGTGAATTTGCCAAGTGCTTCAATATCAGCCAACTTCTTATATAAAAGGCCAAATAACAAATATTTAATATAATCTTTGCAGGTCACATTGTGCCTGTTGTAATTACTCAACACTTTTGTAGTATACAGGCAGCCATATCTATTGAATAAGTAAATGAGCATGGCTCTGTTTTCATACAACTTTATTTATAAAATAAACTCGGATAAGTTTGGCCCATGAGGTATAGTTTTATGATCCCTGAAAACAGAGAATTGACCAACAAGTTGGTAGGTAGAATAATAAGATGTAGTGGTGTTATAGTTAAATGCCATGAGACTTAAAAAAACAACAACACATTCTACACGAGCATGGTGGAATATTGATCTAGACTTAGGACGAAGACACTACTTTGTGACCTTGAAGTAGCTAGGGAATGGGAAAAAGAATGAGCAGCGTCTATTTTGAGACAGGTTTAAGAAACATGATGAATATCCATTATCAAAAAGACAGGAGAGGATATCGAATCAAGAGGTTGAGGATGTAGGAGAATTGTAAACCACAGAATAAAAGTAGGAGTGACAATTTCAAAATTTTACTGAGGTCTTCTAAAACCAAAAGCAATGTTACTCCTATTGCCTTAGAGCTGAAACAGAACTTTTCCCTAATTAAATGCCCTTAGTGTTTTGAAAAGTAGGCACTCTTATTGCATTCTAAATATAATTCAAAGCCAAGTAAATTCTGTTTCTGTTTTCATGTTTTTATTCCTTTCAAAGCTTCTTATATTAAGCCTCAGGAGGAATTTGGTTGTCATCTTTTGTTTATGTACATATGTATATGCATTAACACACACTGTATTCCTTAGATATTAGTCAAGATTTGAAATGTTGTGTATAGTAATAATTATACAATTTATAACGTAGTTTTATTTTTAAATGGATTACAATTAATCTTCTAGTTATGTGCTATTTGCCATGGTAACCATAAAAAAACCTGACTTTGAACTTTTGGTTTAGCTCTACAATGATTTATTATTCAAAATTACAGTAGAGTAAATTTTAGCTGTAAAACATGACCTTTTTAGTGTCCTATTTCCTGAAACCTGGCCCAAAGTTATTTGACTTCACACAGTGATTCAATATCATAAATTGTTGCTATTCTCTTCAAATCAAAATGTATTGAGCCCTGTTGTTTTATTGCAGAGCAAAACAACAGCAAGACAAATTGAATACAAGCACAAACACAAACACAGGTACATTTGTACAACATGTGCTCTGGGAATGTACTCCCCCAAAAACAAAATCTTTGGCAGGACTCTTATTTAACTTCCCTGTCTGTAGGAACAATTCTGTTGCAAAGATGATTTAAGGCATTATCTCTATCCTATCCAATTCTGACCCAAGACCTCTCCTACGCCATAGTACTTTTTCTATTCTGCAAGATAATTTTTCTTTCATTATGTTCACCTCTTGGTGGATTGTACAGTATTATCTGTGTATTTTATATGACAAAAAGCAATTATCTGTAATGTTTTATTACTGCTTAATATGCTTAGGGCGAGAGGTGGTGAATCCTTTCATGTTGGAAGACAGCATTAATGTAGCTGTAATCAAATAAGACTGCATTCAAGAAATGGCAAATAGATATATTTAAAATGTACACTATTTTATGAAATCGTGCTACTAGATCCTTAATAATTCCAAATAATGAAAGCTATTTGTTAAAGTTAGCTGACCTTTAATGATGTTGTTGTGTCTGCTTTTTGTTGTAAAGAATTTGGTTGCAGCATGGAGATCCACAGTCTCAGTTGATCCTCTAGATAGGAATTAGTCATTTGTGACCTTAAGGGTATCTTGATTTGGGTTATATAGAGGAATGTAGATTTGCAGCAGTAAGTGATTAAAAACAAAGAAAGAATTTTGGGAGCGTGTTGCCAAAGTTGTGAGTATTCCACTGCTTTTTCCCCCATATTTCAACTGGATATTTCTTAGCATCAAAAATTATTTTAAAATGTCATCTACTGAGAGCTGAATAAATTCAATCAATAGTTCTTTAGGTGTCTTGGTGATATCAAGTAGGTGAAGTTGAAATGCTAATTTGAATGTGATGTTATGATTCTCAAAATCAGTGTGAACTTTTCATTGTATTCTCCAATTAATAAGTCTATAATCACTGCATAGTCTTCAAATGATTCACATCTGTCATTCCATTCTTCAATGACCTTTGTTCACTGGGTAAAATGTCCACCTGAAACTTTCAAGAGCTTTGAAAAAAGACAGCTTTTATGAAAATACTTGAATTATTTTTTGACACATATCACATATAAACTTAGTTTTTACCTTGCAAAGAAATATTCCAGTTGTTTTGACTTTACATGATATAGCACAGAAATACTGCTTTCCTACAGAAATCTTCTTTCGATAATTTACATTGGTGATTCTGTTTTACATAAAAATTAAGTATCGGTTCTTGTGGAAATAAAATATTGACTAATGCCTATCTCTGTAATAGCCAATGATTAAAGAAACCCACACCAAATACCTCATCATTCAACTTTAGCATGTTATGAAACTGACAGTACAAATTCTTTGCATTTGTAGGATTACAGTAGGATAACCTGTTGGAAAGTTTCACTTGAAATAGCAGCTTTAGTACAGAGATTTTGCTGATGCAAGATACAGTGAAAAAAAATGAGAACATCCAGATCACTTAATACTTTTTTATCTGTGCAATAAACCCTTCATGCTTTCTTGTCATAAAAGGTGCCCTATTTGTACATACATTCACTGCATTTATCAAATTCAGTTCACCTTCATCCATTTATCTTGAAAATTGTTGAAGATATCTATCCCTGCATTCTGTTTACAAGAGCATCCAAAGTGAATAACTCTTTGTAGCAAAGAAAATCAAACCTGTTATGACCCAAATGAAGTATAAAACCTGCACTGAGTCAGTAGTATCAGTTGACTTATTCAAAGTAATGGAATAATATACAGGGTATCCAGAAAGTCCATGTGCACTTTAAAATAGTTGGCTATTATGGACAGCTTGTGTACTTTCCCTTTGAAGTATATCATGATGTTGTTCTGTTAAGCTGAAGACTAATTCATGCTGCCCATCGGGTATGGTTCTTCAAACAGGCGGTTGTTTGTACTTTGAAAAACATTACTGGAGTCTAAACATCCAACAACTCCCACAAATGCATTCTTTCTACATCACTGAATGGCTTCCTTCCCCTCTCCGCCCCACCCCCGAATATATAAACTACTTTGTAAGTTGCTTCAATCGTATTATTTCTAGGTCTTATTGCTGCTTGAAAGAATTGCCATTAATTTTTACTTTTCATCTTTTGATTTCTGAAATGCTGCCATTATACTTCTCCTTCTAATTTAAAATATTTGTGGTCTTTATGAGTGTTATAATGCTGGTAAGATAGAATTTCTTTAATGTTGATATTGCAGTATTACAAAGCAAGAAAATTATCTCACCTTTAGCAGAAACAAGGTAACAGCGCAATTCCCAATCCTCATAAAAAAAAAATGTTTTCTGTCTTCAGTGGTCTCTTGGTCTTCTTTGACATGATGGACTATCAAACGGACAGAATTAAAAACAATACTGTCAATCTGTGCAGTGATTCACAAATTCCACTTCTACCAGAAACAAGTACACCATTGTCTTAAGCCAACAACACACTGGTGTACTCAAGTGCCGTCAAATCTCATCAACCAGCCTTGTGTAGCAGCAGGCCCAGTCAGGCAGGGGAAGTTAGAACTAATTCATCAGCCTAGCAGCTGTCAATTTAGCCCTTATGACCTACTGATGTTGCAATTGTGCCCGTCTGAGAGGATAATTACATTGAACCTTATTTTATTCCTTGGTATTTTAAATACATTCATGTAAAAAATAAAATAACAATACAGAAGATGAACAAAAATGTACTAATGAAAATGAAAAGATGTGTTCTGTAAAATTTGGATTCAGTCAAAAGGCTGCATGTGGCCTTAAGGCTGTATATTCTCCACCCCTGGCCTAAGCATTGTGCTATCTGCTTTACATAACTAATATATTCCTCATCACATTTCCATGAATTACTTTAATTTTATTAGCAGAAACTAAGGTTCAGAGATAGCATATGGCCAGAAAATGTTGAGAACAATTTTTTTTTTTGAGACAGAATCTCACTTTGTTGCCCTCAGTAGAGTGCGGTGGGATCATAGCTCACAGCAACCTCGAACTCTTGAGCTCAAGCCATTCTTTTGCCTCAGCCTCCTGAGAAGCTGGGACTACAGCTGCCAGCCACAACACCTGGCTATTTTGAGAGGTGGGGTCTTGCAGTGGCTCAGGCCCGTCTCGAACCTGTGAGCTCAGGCAATCTACCTGCCTCAGCCTCCCAGAGTGAGAGAGCAAATTTTGCACTAAAGTTTGCGTGGTCTCAAAACAAATGTTCTTTCTACAATATACTCTCACTAATCTTCTCTTTAGAATTACAATAAGGAAGCTGAGAAAGATGAAATTATTACACATAAAAACATTTAGGATAATGAAAAATGTGAATAATATAAAAGAAGAAAATAAATATTACTTGAAATTCCATCCCAATGACATAACTAACTCTACAAATTAGTGTCCGTTGCTTCAGATGTTTTTTCTGCATACCTGGTCTCACCCTATGTTCAAATACAATGTGATCTTATGGATGTGACCTGTGTTTTTCCCAGTTGTCAACATATCTGCATGTCAGTAAGTTTGTGTCTATCAAGTTAGATTTCCAAACCAGGCCCGTCATTTCATGGTTTAAATGCAGCATCTGTTTTTCACCAATTCTTCATTGTCAGACGTATTCATTATATAAATTTTTAATAATTTTCTAAGATCAAAATTAGTGTGACTAACATCTTAGTACATACAAGTCTTCACACAGCTTTGAATAATTTACTAGAATTAAAAAAGATTATTATTCATTCCTGATGTGGATTTAACATTACTCATTGAGGACTTCTGTGCTACTAAGTGTTATGCTACAAACAGAATAGGGGACCCTGAAAAAGAGTTCACTTTTCCATATGTAGGAACTTGATATATGACAGAAATGGCACTAAAATCAGTAATGATAGAATTGATGATTCAAATATGGTGCTGGACTGACTAGTTATGCAAATTCAGAAATAAAATCAAAGCCTTACTTTATACTATAACACAAAAATAAATTCCTAGTAGATTAAAGCTATATTTGAGGTTAAGGAAGAATTCTGCAAATAAAGCTGAAAGAGCACCAACCATAAAAGACACTATTAATAATAATGACTATGGTAACATTTTAATTATCTGTGTATCAAAAGAGAATGCAAGGTTAAATTTTACTTCATGATTTGGCAGAATTGTTTTGTAAATACTTCCCATTTTCTTATACAGATGATTAAAAAGACATGCGTTCAATCATTGAGATGAAGTAAAAGCAGTAATTTTTAGTGCTTCATCGAGGGCATAAGTGCAATTGCCAGCTTATTTTCTGAGAGTATAGTGGTGAAGAATGCAAAGAGAATACAGTTCAGTGCTACTGCCTTGGTTCATGCTAAGCCCCCAGTAGTTTTCCCCACCGTTGCTTTTGCACCATCACTGGAATTGTTAACATAACGAAAAAGGAAAATCATGTCTGTATACAATTATGAAAATCATTTTGACCTCATGGTCTACTGAAAGGGTGTTGGAAACTACCAAGGATCCACCGATAATACCTTGAGGACTACTGACCTGTGTGACGTAGTTCTATTTACACTAAAATTCATTGTGCACATATTTTATACATTTTGTACCTCCCTCCCGTTATCACCTAAAGAAATGTGTATTAGGGCAGTTTACATCTCAAAGGGGATGAGATGTTTTATAGTTAAACACAAAAGCTGAAATATAAATATTTTACTATTGTTAGGAAGAAAGGAAAAACAAACAGGATTTGCTGTACAAGTCTAATGCCAATTATGAATTGTTATTCGAAAATGTCGCTATTTCCATTTACTTGGTAGATGTGTTACTAAAGAGCTGTTTGCATATTCATCTTTTCAGAAACTATAATCCTATTTTGAATGCACTAGAGGTCACGAACGGAAACTGAATTATTTTGAAAGAAAAACTATTTCATATCATAATAATTATAAGGGCCACCTTGGTAACTGGGGCACTTTTAAAGCTTCTAAAAGATTTAAGTTTTATACATTAACATTACCCCTTGACAACAACATTCATGTGGTATCATATTTATACACAGGCTTAGTGGAAGTATAGGTGGCTCATGATCAAAAATGCAGCCTGCTCAATATTTAGATGAATATAAAATATTTCATTAGTTGCCATAAAGAGATATCGCATGAGTATCTGGATTTCTGGCTCCTTATGAATTATCAGAAGATCAAGAAACACTGGGTAAATGTTCCCATATGGAAACTATCAATTGATAGCTGGGTTTTAAACACAGGGCATTTACTCTCCAGTTCACTCAGTCCATAGTGCTTTGCACCTCTCTTCATTTAAGTCAACCACAAGCCATTTGCAGGCATCTGAGTACAGAGCCTCTGCTACATAAACAGGATCCTTTTGCACACCGAGTATGCCACTCATTGTATGATAAAAAGTATCTTTGTCTAGGAATGAAGAGAAGTGACTTCTTGTTTCCATTTCCATGTCAATTCAGGGCATTATTTTGAACAGTTTTGTTAATTTCCGTGGGACATAAGTTTCTCACCCATTAAGTGAAAGGCTCGACCTATAATTACATGCTTTTTAAGGGCTTTTTAAAGTAGCATGTTTCCATTTCTTAGCTTCATTATTATCCTAGAATCACAACACATGGTCAAGCGTGTTCCTCCATTTTAAAATATTTCATAATATTATTATTTAATTTTCAAGAATATCCTTTCCCACTCTGTCCATTGTTTCTACCTCCTTTCCTTCCTTCGTTCCTTCCTACCTACTTCCTCACTTGCTATCATCCATCCTATCCAACATGATGAGGCATATAGTCTTTTCTCTGAGGAGATCACAGTAAAATAGAGGAGATGGCCATGCACATTTTTATGTGTGACACACTGTGATAAATGTAATAATTGAAGTAAAGCTGGGGGAGTACAGTGATAGATTAAGGAAGAAGTGATGACTTACACTGAGAAAGTCACAAACCATTTAAGCTTTTATTTGAAAGATAAGGAAGATTGGATTCCTAGGAAGGTAAATGGGGACAGGACATTCAAAGCACAGAGAGAGCAGATAAATAAAGCCTGTTGGCAACTAACAGCATGGCATGTTTAGAGAAAAGCAGAAGTTTAGAGTGACTGTGGCATATCTCCATGGTAAAACATGAAGCAAGAACAGAGGTAAGACTGTAGAAGTCCTTCTATGGCATATTAAAGGCAAGAGGAAACCATTTTAAGTAGGGCAACTACATGGTTAAATTCATGTTTTAGAATAGATCATGCTGACAGCAGTGTTAAGGTTCTTCTAGGGGTAAAAAACTTACTCCCATTTCCCTGTTTCCCTCACTGTCAGCCACAAAATGATAAAACTAGGTACACCTGAGATGTTTACTCTCTCTCGGATGGTTAGTGAGCTCTTCAGACATAAAGGATTGATACAACATGAACTTGGGCCCAAACCCCCCCAACTTGCCTGCTAGATCTTGCTTATCAATGTAAACTCTCCAGTCTCTGCTAAGTCGTTGGGCAAAGTATTTCTCGAAATCCTTGGCCACATTTACCATTCCATCCACATTGCTGAAACTTGTTCAGTTTGTTTAATTTTAGTTGCCAGATCCATCCAAATCACTTTATTTTGAGGAATAAAATTTTATAGTGATTCTGGGTCACTTGTTGTGAGTAAAATGACACATTTCCTCTTGCTAAGCCCTAGATGCAGCTTTCAAATGGTACTTGTTTTGCTAAGCTATTTTACCTGCATTTGGCACCACTCAAGATTGAGCATTCTGTTACTCCCACAGATCTTATATCTTTTGCAATTAAAGGAAAATAAGTTTTCAAATGTTGTGCTGTTGGAAGCTGCGCACACAACTGTTGGCATTTGGGCCTGACAAGATGACATTTAGATTTTTTTTTATCTAAACCCAAAACACATAATATCTCTGGTATGATAAAAACACTGGCCTAATAAGCACATTTAAGTTCCAAAATAAAATAAATTAATCATACTTCTAAATGTCTCATTGTTTGTCACCAGTAAGTACACAAAAATTATGGACGGATTAAGAACCCATGAAAGGATAGCAGTATTGCTAAGATCGAGGGCTTTAAAATTAGAGAGGTTTGAATTAAGTCTTAGGTCAAACGGCTTCCACTTACCAGGTGTTTGACATTGATTAAGTTATTTACCCTCCATGAATTTCAGCCACCTCATCTGAAAAGTAGAAATGACAATACTGTCTACTGTGTGGAGTCAGTGTGAGTATTTAATGATATCAAGCATGTGGGGTGCCTAAGATATAGTTCCTTCTGGAATTTATATTATTTTTAGACAAAGTGTATCATCAACTTCAAGAATATGAGTTTTCTGTTTATAAAAAGATGGAAAAATGGGAACTAGATTTACCCTTTCCTCTGAATGAATCAAAAATCAGAATCATATCTGAAAAAAATGTTTTCAAGACATTGGGCATCAAATAATGAAGGGTAGGATACCTATGATATGAGGAATAAACAAAGCAATGAGCTCTGCACTTATTCTATTTCTGAGGATTTGCAGTCTGAATTTCAGGGAGGAGAAACTCAGGAGAAGACATGTTTTAATTACGAAGTTTGGTAGATTGTGTTGAAGGTCTGGTAAAACCAAGGCAGCTACCATCCACAGAGTAGAGTAACAGAGAAGAGAGAGCTGCACAGAGAGGAGGTTCAAGAGATCTGCAGGGACTTCCACTGAGTATACAGCAAATTACTAATAAGTGCACATATGTAAGAAAACTAGCCCAAGTCTAAGAATAAAATCAGAAACAGCATCATGAGCTGATGGTCACATAGGGCCAGAAATAGTGCCGGTTTCAATCAGCATATTCAAAAAATCTCATAATTCACAGTGCATTGCGCTGTTTATACAGAAGGATCTTGCCTCAGTGGTGAATAATCAACCATAGACTAAATATAATTCTAGTTCCTTCTAACAAATCCTAATAGCGATATATAAAAATATTATGTTGTATATAGGTAACTTCATTGAATTCAGATCAAAACTTAATAATATTTATAAAAATATAAATATACCACAATCACAAAGATAAAATTCACAATACCTGGTAGCTAATATAAAGTTGTAAAACAAAGCAGGGCAATATGAACACTTATGTGAAAGAAAATTCATAAATCAAAATCAACTTAGAATGAATATATGAATAGAGATAGAATAACAGAATATTTTCTGTTTCATCAATATACTTATAACTTTATTCCATATGTTTAAAAAGTGAAGTAGAGCCACGGATGCTAAAAAGTATGCTGAAATAAAACTTCTACACATAAAATTATAGTGTTTGAGATTAAAATACATTGGATTGGATAAACAGCAGATAGCAGATCAAATATTACAGAAGAAAAGATAGATGAACTTGAACTTGAAGTCATAGCGATAGAAACTATTCAAAATTAAACAGAAGAGAAAATACGATTTAAAAAGTGAATAGAGAAAGATTGAACAGTGGAATGCATTTATGAAGACAAATTTATGTACAATTAAAGTCCTTGAAGGACAGATAGGGATGACAGAATAAATATTTGAAGAAATAATGGCTAAAATTTCTCTGAATTCGAAGAAAACCATAAACCCGCAGGTCCAGAGACTCAATAAACACCACACAAAAAAGGAGAAAAAACGAGGTACGTGACAATAAAATTGCTCAAACTCAAACAGTCATGAAAATAAAATTTTAAAGGTACATATCAAAAAACAAATTTAAGGAAAGTCTTATTTCTCATCAGAATCAACCCAAGTATGAAGAAAGCAAAGCAAATTAACCTAATTGGCACTTACGAAGCATTCCAGTCAACAACAGCAGAATGTGCGTGCTTTGCAAGTATACAGAGAACATTTATCCAAACACCTTTTAAAATAGATCCTGGTAAATATAAAATAATTGCTATTTAGATCATAACGGATTTAAATTCAAAATCGATAACAGAAGAATCTTTGCAAAGCCCTTAAATACTTGCAAACTTTATAACATAATTCTAGCTAAAACAGGGTCAAATAAGAAAGCAGAATGGAAAATAAACATTTCATTGAATAAAATGAAACACAATCTATCAAGATTTGTAGAATGTATCTATAGGAGCAATTATATAGAAATTTATATTACCAAACTTCTGTATTAGAAAAGAAGAAATGTTTCAAATTAATGACTTTCTACTCTAAAATATAAGAATGGTAAGAATAAATGAAACCAAAAGTGAAGAGAGAAAAATGAAGAAATTAGTGGAAATCAATTCAATTAAAAACAAAATCAATAAGGAAAAATCAATGAAACAGCAGCTTCCTGGGTAATATAAATAAAATTGATAAACCTCTAGCCAGACTGATCAGAAAAAAAGTAAAGTTTATCAATATCAAGAGTTACAGAGATGAAATCACTACAGCTTATGCAGATACTAAAGAGATGAAATAGTAAATTTATAAATGATTTTGGAACAATAAATTTGAAGATTTAGATGAACTGGACATATTGCTCAAGAAAGCACAAATTACCAAAACTTAGTCATGAAGAAATAGGTAATCTGATAAATTATGTTTATATCAAGGAAATTGAACATAAATCTTCAACATAAACTTTTCAACAAAGAATACTATGGGCACAGATGGTTTCATTGGTGAATTATGCTAAATACAAAAACAAGAAATAATACAGATAATACCAATTCTACACTAATTCCTTCGTTAAGTTGAAGAATAGGGAATACTTTCCAGTTCATTTTGCAAGGCAAGCAGTACCCTGACACCAAAACCAAAGACAATATAAGAATAGAAAAGTACCACTCAGTATCACTTATGATTATGGGCACAAAAATGCTTCACAAAATGTTAGAAAATCCAATCTAAAAATATATTTAAAAGATCATATAAAATCAATGTACAACTAAATTATAGGTAGATGGGTAGACAGATATTGAATAATGATAAACTGAAATAAAATGCAATATTATTTTAATACTATAAAAATACAAAATCTTTAGGGATACAGCTGTCCAAAAGATGAATAAGGCTTCTTCACTGAAAACTACAAAGCATTGCTGAGAAAAATTAAAGAAGACTTAAATAAATACAGAGGCATACTCTGTTCATGAGTTTAAGATTCATTACTCATCCTCATAAATTGATCTATAGATTTAACAAGATGCCAATCAAAATTCCACCAGGCTTGTGAAAGAAATCATAATCCTCAGTTTGAAATTCTTGTGGAAATGAGTAGGGCCTATAATAACCAAAATATTTTTTTTTAAAAAAAAAGGGACAACACTGGAGAATGAACACAACCTTGTTTCAAGGCTTATCGTAAAGCAATACCTAAGACGCCATGTAATTGCTTAAGTATAGGAAAACAGATCAGTGGAACAGAACAGAGTCCAGAAATAGCTCTACAAGTAATTGAAAAACTAATTTTTTTTTATAAAATTACAAAAACAGTTTAGTGAAGAGAGAATATACATGGCAATAAGTGGTCTTAAAACCACTGGACATCCATCTGCAAAAAAACAAAACAAAGCAAAACTTTGATACATTCTCTACACCATATACAAAATCCCTAAAAAGGGATTACATGGCTCAATAGAAAACCTAAAAGAATAAAAGTTCTGGTAAAAGTATAGGAGAAAATCTTTGTTACGTAGAATTAGTCAACAGATTAAGGACAAAAATATGTAATTTATTAATAAAAATGATATATTCGACTTTATCCAAAGTAAGACTTTCAGCTTTTGAAAGAAACTTAGAGTGAGGAGACAAAGCTGGACTGGGATAAAATACTTGCATAATACGTAAGTGATAAAAGATTTGCATCTTTACATATAAAAATGTTTATATGTAAAGAACTCTCAAATCTCCATATTACATAATCAAACAACCCAATAAAAAATAGGCAAAAGTTTTGAACAGACACATTTCCACAAAAGAAATACAAATGTCAGACAATCGCATGAATACTCAATGTCATTAGTCATAAGGGATAAGCAAATCAAAACCCTCAATGAGATATCAGCATGCACCTATTATAATGCCTAAAATTGAGGCATGATTATACCAAAAATTAGCAAGGACATGGAGCACCAAAACTTTCAGGCATATATTGCTGGTGTTAGAATAACACTGAAAAACAGGCAGTTTCATTTTTAAAAAATAAAGTTAAACTTACAAATACTTTCTGAATAAATCACCCTGCATGTATTTTTCTAAAAGGAAATAATTCAAATGTCCATATAAAAAGTTAAGCATGAATATTTATAGCACCTTTATTTGTGAATATTTCAAACTAGAAAGAGCATAGATATCCATCAAAAGATGCATGGATAAAAACCTTGATGTAGCTGTACAATGGAGTACTACTTTCTCATAGACAATGAATGAACCATTGATGTTTGAGGCATTTGGATTAATCATCAAATTACTTTTCTGAGTAAAAATAAATTTACTAAATGATTCCTTTTATATAAAACCTTTCAAATAGAAACTAACATACAGTGACAGAAATCAGGTCAGAGGTTATTTGGCAACAGGGGTGCTGAGGGGGGCACAAGGGAGAGTTTATAAATGGTTAGAAAGAAACTTCTGTGGATGATGGATAAGTACACGTATTGACTACTGTGATGGCTTCATGGGTATATGCAAATGTCAAAACTGATCAAATTGCAATCCTTGTATAGTTGGTGACATGTCAATTACAATTCAGTATTTTTTAAATTATTTTTTAGATCATATTGTTCATTGAAAATATAAAAGCTTATTGAGAAATGTTAACAATCAAGTATTTTGGGTGGAAGGGCAGTATTTTGGCACTGACATCATTACAAAATGTTGGAGTATGCAGGTAACAGTGAAAACAAGACTGGCCATCCTCAATTTTAGTCTTGGGTGAAAATTCTCTGCAGACAATACACCCCTTTACTGTCTGCCCGTTGGTTATGTCACTCCCACTGCCCTACCTTTAATAGGCCACTGCTCCGTACCAACTTTCTTAGCAAAAAAAAGGTCTAAGTAGTGTTTGGTTTATGGACTCCAAACCCTGTATTTAAGTGTGTAGTCCTTACAGTAGGGTAATATGTTTGCTCCTTCTGAGAGCCTTCAGTTTGCTTGGGTGACATGCATCAGTCACTACTGTGATGTATTTGGTCTAAAGGCAATTTCTTTGCCTTTTTTTTTTTTTTTTTTTTTGGCCAGGGCTGGGTTTGAACCCACCACCTCTTGTATATGAGGTCAGCACCCTACACCTTGAGCCACAGGTGCCACCCTTCTTTGCCATTTTTGTAAGTGGCACTGCCTCCCACCATACATCACACCACTCTACATCTCTCTATCTACCCACACGTGTAGAAAAAACAAACCTTTTTCCTCCTTATCTGCACAATAAAATATTAAGGAAGAAAGTTTGTCTTCAGTGTCCAGCCCTCATCCAGTCCTTTTCTTCAGTATTTGCCTAATTCTGACTTGCTGGTTATGACCTGCCTTCATCCCTGCAGCATCCCACCTCCCTCTCTTCACATACATCTGCCCTGTCCCTTCCTTCCTTACTAGTGTAAGATTTGGTGCCTATATATTTGGCCATATCTCCACAGCTCATACAGAGAGGCAGCAGATAGTACTAGGTCTCTGCTCCTTACTATGCATATGGAATTACTTGGGAAGGTGAAATTCTCAAGCAATTTTTTGTTCTTGCTTTGCTGATGTCTATTACATGTTTTATTGAGCCTGTGGTCTTATTACTCTCTTAGGTTTTCTTGAATCAATGGTAATAGTTTGAGTAGAAATTTTTGAAGTCCCTTGAAGGAGACTTTTTTTTTTTTTTTTACCATCCCTGTCTTCTGCACCTAGTAGGAAAATAGGGCAAGCTTAGAAGGGCATTTATTGGGGGTAAGCAGATGGGGGCTGGGTAAGGAGGCAGCTTTGTGAGGAGTGGACAGGATTCGTGTTAGACAAGAACAAGTAGACATTGTAAGTGGGATCTGTGTGAAAGAAGAAGGAGAGCTTGGATGGGGTTGTCTCACATTGCCACTCTCTAATGGGCACCTGCTGAGGGCCTAGGTTCACAAGTGGTCTTCATACCCCCTCCTCTAGTGCTTATCATCATTGGTTCCAAAATGTATTTGGGCTCCAGTAGCTTCCTTATCACTTTTGCCACATTGAAGCCAACAGTAGTCCAGCCTAGGGCTTTTGCTTCTTTCCTCTATGTTCTCCTCAGTTCAATGAGGTGCCATAATGGTCAGCTTTCTTTGGTCAATGTGGTTCTCCCCCCAGCAATGACAAGCCCAGGGTGGCTTACATTTCAGAAGGCACCACTTCTGTCAATGCTATTAGAAAAGGATGTTACTGGGAAGCCAAGATTCTCTAGTTAAATCTAGAGGCTATTTATCACCATCAAAAGATCCATCTCTATCTCATTTGCCACTTCTTCTCATTTCCCTAGATTCAAATTTTAGTGGTACATGAAGCAGGGAAATGGTATTTTCTCCAAGCTACTCCCCAGTGCCACCCTATCCAGTGGTTCATTGTGTTGCCTTCCTTACTTCAACACTATCTAACATTTTTTACAGTTTACCAAAAAATTTTAAGGTAATGTGGCCATAGTTAAGTCTCAGTAGAGATATAAATTATTCCACTTGCCTCCAACATAGTTTCCTTATGCATCTTTCTTTTATTGGGTAGTATCCAAGGCAACATTTTCATCCTACCTACTTTGCTCAATGTCCATTTACCTTGCCGTAATTTAGTTTTCAGTCTGTTGAGACCCAAACTGTTGATAAGAAGCAACAATAAGAGTGCATCTGAAGATAATTACATTGAGTGAAAGAAGCCAGACAATAAAGAGTGCATATTGCATGACCCCATTTATATGAAATTTTAGAAAATGCCAACTAATCTATGGCATCTGGAAGTAGCCCAGCAGTTGCTTGAAGAGGAGAGATTGGAAGACATGGGGAGCGAAAAAAATTGCAAAGAGTCAGGAGAAAATTGTGACTAATGGATTACAGTCACTGTCTTGATTGTGGTGATGATTTCACAAGTGTATGCATATATCAAAATTTATCAAATTGAATACATTATGTGTATTTTAAGTTTATTAAATGTCAATTTTACCTCAATAATGCTATTTTAAAAGTCAACAAGGAATGCAATTAGCATATGCTAATCATAACCATTCTTAGGAACCTTTTAACATATCATTTAGATTGGTATGTTGGTAAAGATTAATAAACAAAAACTTAAGACAATTTATAAATTTCCTCTAAACTTTTTAAAGCCACCTTCCAATTTACCTCTAATTTTATTGATCTGATTTTTAAAATTACTGTGACTATTTTTGGCTCTCAGACTTCAGTTTTCTAAGAAGGAGAAATTACTCTATGGCAGTAAACTGGTTTGTCTTTCAGGTACAGTTAACTTTGCTCTGGGCTTACATTTTTAATTGCCTACTCTCTAGTCAAATGTTGAGTATTATTGTTTGATCTCAGGAAGGAAAAATCAAGTGATCATTTCAAAAATTTGAAGGATAATAAGAAGTGAATTAAACGAAACTTATTCCCACATTGGAAATAATTATCGTGGTACATCCACTTTAACCCTATCATGCCACTGGATTCCTAGGGCTATTTTCCATTAATTCATTTATTGTGTCTAGTTACATCAAATTTATAGAATGTGTCCTATGACCCAGGCACTTTGACAAATATCAAATGATATAATGTTTAATTTCTGTTTCCTACTGTGGTTCCCTTGCAAGTGATGCTCATATCCTAATCTCTAGAACATGTGAATATGTTGCCTTGCATGGCAAAATGGACTTTGCAGATGGGATTAAACTAAGGAATTTGCGATAGGGAGAGATTATTCTGGGTTATGGAGGTGAAACATGTCTAATAAAATGAGTCCTTGAAAGCAGAGAAACATTCTTGACTATGGTCACAGAAAGATGTGAGTACAGGTAATAGCCTGAGATACAATGCTTCTGGCTTTGAAGATGGACAAAGGACTATGTGAGCTAAGGAACGTGGACATAGTTCTAGATATCCTGCCAATATTTTGATTTTAGCTCAGTGAGACCCATGTTGGACTTCTGACCCACAGCACTGTAAGATAATAAAAGTGTGTTGTTTTAAGCTAGTAAATTTGTTCTAATTTGCAATAGCAACAAGATAAACAAACATAACTGCATACCTACTTATAGACCATATTACAATGGAAAAACAAGGGAATAACGATCTGCCTTATTTGTTCCAAAGATTTGTTGAACGGATTTTGTATAAAACTGACTGAAACATTGCTAGCAAACTAACACCTCCAAAATTGGGCATAAAAGGTGGAACTCTTTCAAAAAGGCAATCAGTTAGCTATAAATCACAACTTCATAAGAAAAGACAGAATACACTGAAAAGATTAGAATGTGACTTTTTTGTCAATGAAGTATTCTACTTTTAGTGAAATTCATGTATCTCTCTGCAAATTTGAGAGTAACCGTCTTAAGCAATGCCACGAATGCTTTTGATTCAACGAGATAAAGCAGGGGGCCTCCGATAATATATATGCTCTTAGACATTCTTTTCATACTTGCACATTTTCTCTTTGACTTTTGTGATACCAAATGCGAAGGGTGTTTAGGTTACTCCAAAGGTAGAGGTCCTCACAGTGATGAGGATAAGCTCAGAGTAAATAAAGATGTGTTGACATTTCTGCATGCAGCTACGAGACAGGTGTTATGCCTGACTTATGAAGCTCTAGAAGAAGAAGTTAAAATTCAAAAGATAGCACAACCTTAATAATAGCAATATGAACACTAGCACGATTGATTACTTTTTCATATAAATGTGTCCAGGATGCTATTGCAAATTGTTTTCTATTTCACTAACTTCAAGTGTAATAATAGTGTTAAATAAAAGCCGTTCGTCTGGCAGCATGTGATTCAAAGCAGGAATCAACATACCAGGTTGATTCACTATTCCGGTGATGAGTGCCCTAAAAGCCTTGACTTCCATAGTATACAGTTCACCCAGGAGGAAAAAACACACTTGTCTCCTCTAAATCTATTTAAATAGGAGAAGTTGACATCGTGACCAAGAAGTTGAGGAACGTACCATCTCTTTCAACCTCTACTTCTTTTTTAATGTTCACCTTTTAGGTGGCTTCTCTTTTGCAAGATTCTGTTACTACTTTTAAAATGTATCTGTTTTACCTAAAATTGTGTGCATGTGTGTGTGTTTCGAATATTTAACATGTGATTGATCTAAAATTTTAATCACTCAATGCCTATTATTAACTGTAAGCACTATGTTGTACAGCAGATGTCTGGAATTTATTTATCTTGTAAATAAAAATTTCTATCCATGGAACAACTCTCCCATCTCCTGGTAACATTCTACTGTCTACTTCTACACCTTTGACTATTTTATTAATAGATGCCTCATGTAAGAGGAATCTTGAGTATCTGTCCTTCTGTTAGTGACTTGTTTCACCTAGCACAATGTCTTCCAGGCTCACCCATATTGCTCATCAACAAATGGATGCATAAAGAAAATGTGGTGTATACATGCAATGAAATATTATCCAGCCTTAAAAAAGAAGGAAATATTTGGCTAAAAATCTATAGGCAAATATTATTTCTGTCTCAACTGAGCATAAGCTAAAAATAAGTAGGATTCAGTTACAATGAGTAAGACTTAGGGTAAATGTTTCAAAGAAACATTTTGGAACAGATTAGAGTAAAAAGTGGATGACTTCTAGCAGACTTTGAAGGCAAGATGCTTGACAGAAGTTTGGAGAAAGAGAAATTGGAAGACTGCAGCTTGTCTTTAAAATCTCTGGCTAAAGCATTACAGATATGACTGAATTAAACTAAAGTGTGACATTTGGCTTGTACTAAAATATTTTATTAAAATGATGCTGCTATGTAGTAGGATCAGGAATGTCTCAGAGCCCATTGGCATTATGTTGATCATAGAATAGGGTATCATAGAATAGTGGAAAAAACAGAACTGGGTTTAGGGCCAAAATTTTGGTTCAAGTCCTAACAGAATTCATTAATTTTATTTGAAGATGATGTAAACTTTTTGAGCCACAGAGTCTTCATCTGTAAATGGCTATAATTCCAGTTCTCCACAAGATCTATTATGTAATTGTAGAGGAATAAACCAATAAATGTAAAAGTAACATGACAATGGTAATGTATTAACTGTCTCAGATTAGATAGTACTTTTTATCATTTTCATATTAAAATATTCCTACAAAATAATTATTTTAATCCCATTTAATGCAGTTGGGAAAAATTCGAAATTTAATTGATCACACATGTGTATAGTCTGTAACTATCAGAGTCAAATGATATTTTTACCCAAGAATTTTTTGCTTTGAACCCTATGCTTTCACACATTCTCATATAAACCACTCTTAAATATTACATTCAATTTGTTGGAATCAGGTTTTAAGAATAAAATAAGAAATGTGCAACAGCATTAACAGAGCTTATTTCTAGAGTTTAATCTTTCTCTTTAAACATTACAGACTAAAAATAAATACTTAGGGTCAATGTTAGGGTCCTAGAAAAGCTCCAAATCTGAGTAGAATTAACATATTCAGACTCAGTACTGAAATTAATTTTTTGGAAGAATTCCTATTGGTATGACTTGCAACTAACTTTAGATGGGGCCAATTTTGAGTCATTCTTTTCTAATTGAAGAAGTTTTATTTGATATGTTTCCCACCAAAAACATCATTTAAGGAAGCCCTACTAGTGACATGAAGTAGAGTGCTTTTTACAGTCCCATATTGAAGGAAATTTTTGATAGCACAATGTTATCACATTCTGGAGTCATATCCTAGCTTCTGATTAGATGTCTGTGGCAAATAATCTTGGCTTTTTTTTTTTTTTCTGGAGACAGGAGTCTCAAGCTGTCCCCCTGGGTAGAGTGCTGTGGCATCACAGCTCACAGCTCACAGCAACCTCCAACTCCTGGGCTCAAGGGAGTCTCTTGCCTCAGCCTCCCAAGTAGCTGGGACCATAGGTGCCCACTACAATGCCCGGCTATTTTTTGGTTACAGCCGTCATTGTTGTTTGGCAGGCCCAGGGTGGATTCGAACCCGCCACCTTGGGTGTACACGGCTGGCACCTTAGCCACTTGAGCCACAGGCGCCGAGCCATAATCTTGGTTTTTTAAAGAATAACTTACTTTTCACTCCCATTATTGAAAAGAGATTAAAAGGGGGAAAAAAACACCTGGTACTTGGCATTTGCACATTGGTAGATTTTAGGAGAGCCTTGAGCAATTTGACCTTCACAAACTGCAAATGTAGAGATGAAAAATGACTTTTATATATAAAAGAGATACTTAAAAACTCCAGAAGTTAAATTTGAGGAAAACAGAAGAATCAACTAACCACTCGGACAAATTTCCATTGTTTTCATAAATATGAAGCTAGATTATGTAAATGGGAAATGATCAAAGCAGATGATTTAGAACTATATAAGTATCAGACTTAGCTATTGATCTATAATTTCACCCCACATTAAGTAAATCACAACCATTGTTATAACTATTTTCACTGACGTTTATGCCAGTAAAAGGAATCAATGGGTCATCAATAAGTGACCCTGGCTTTATGATTTTGACATTGCTTAACTTAACTCTGTTGCCTAGGAGATTTTATTCCAGGCAGAGCCCAGGCAAAAAGGTTATATTTTTTTTTATTACTATTCAATTTTGAGACATTTCCAAAAAGGACACTTTATCTTCATTTTGGAACCATAGGGAAGCACATATAACATTTTTTTTTCAGTTGGTAGTTGATCTTTTATAAAGGAGGACATTTGAAATATTATCTACATAAGAGTCTGCATTAGAGTCACCAAGAATGCATATATAAATATGCATATACATGTGTGTGTGTGTGTGTCTGCAGTGGTGGCTTGTTTAACTTTCAATAAAATCTGATCATATTCAGATTTTCTAAAGGCCGTATCTACAGCCTATCAAATATTATTAATGCTATTTCTTCTAAAGATAGCATTAAAATGTACTGCAAGTAAACAGAGCATGCATAATGCAGTGTAATTATCTCTTGTTCTTTCGTTTCTTCCTATATTTACTATAGGAAATATATTGGAATCTTATCAGCCTGGATTACAAAACTACCCCAAGCAATTTCTTTACAGAGATGAAATGTAGTATTTATCACAGATCCACTCAAAAAATTCAAAGTTAAAAGATGACATTTGTTCCCCTATACCATGAACTTAGAAAATATTTTTGCTGGGTTTTGTTTTTGTCTTTACAGCATATTAGTTAAGGTTTCTTGAATGATATTTCTTTATTTCTCTCCGCCATTTGCATGTGTGGGGCTACATTCTGAAACACACATTAGAAACATTACATTTTATGTTCACATAAGTGAAGTCACATTTTGCTATATAGGGAATGTAAAATGTTGGTGAATATAGAGCTTGTAGAATCATACAAATTATTGAGTTGGAGCTGAATTCTATGGCAGTACATACAGTGGGTTTCAATGACATAATGGCATGCAGAATATCCTAAACATGTATTATAGATTTTATTAACATAAAAGCCCTTTCAATAAAGATTGCTTGCTATAGCGGTGCATGTTTTTCACAGTGAGATCCTTTTCCTAGTCCCAAGCCTAATAGTTGTTTATGGTAAAGTGTCCACTTCTAAATGTGCTTGAATAGTTCAACTTCAGCAGTGCTTGCCAGTTCATAAATGGGGGCTATATATCTGCAATTACTTTTCTTACTATTGGCAACAGAACTATCTGTGACTGCCTTGGTTTTGCTACCATAAGTCTCTGGTACTGCAAGAGAAAGGGACAAATGACAAATCAAGGTAAATAGGCTTTGAATATATTACACTAATTATCATGCAATGCATGATGAAGGGCCCTTGGAATATCAGATGAGTTATTAGTAGGTAACTTAATGGACTGGAGCTCACCAAGAATTCATCTTTTGTTGTTGTTTTGCTGTTTTTATGGCCAATAACACAAAACTGGATTTGAGGTCCCAGAATCAGAGTTTAAGATTAGGTCAGGGGCTACCAAGTACAGTGTGAACAGTTATAGGATCTTGTACAAGAGGAAAATAAAATTACGGGACCATTAATTATAAGAAAATCAATTGTATTAACAATTCCAAAGAAGAAATTGCATTATTTAATGAACCACATTGTGACTTTTTTTTTTTTTTTTTTGCAGTTTTTGGCCGGGGCTGGGTTTGAACCCTCCACCTCCAGCATGTGGGGCTGATGCCTTACTCCTTTGAGCCACAGGCGCTGCCATTGTGACTCTTTCATGTATATGCATCATGTACAGATAGCTACAAGCATACCTCAATCATATTGCAGAATGGTTTCCAGACCACCACAGTAAAGCAAATTTTGCAATAAAGCAAATCACACAAAGATTTTTTTTCTCAATGCATATGAAACTTACGTTGACACTATACTGTAGTCTATTATGTGTGCAATAGCATTATGTCTAAAAAATAACAGACATACTCTAATTAAAATACTTTGTTGCAAAAGCTGACAATAATCTGAATCTTCAGCAAGTCAATCTTTTTGCTAATGGAAGGTCTGGCCTCAATGTTCCTGTCGCTGGCTGATCAGTGTGGCCAGTGGGCTGTGGGCAGCAGGGCCTCCACAGCCTGGGAAATGCTCCGGGAGCGACCCCCAACCACTCTCCTCCAGTAACATTATTTTCACCTGTCAGGAGTCACGTAGCCCATGCAGTCCCACCAGGAGTATGAAAGTGTTCCCTTCTCTCCACATCCACGCCAGCATCGGCAGTTTTGAGATTTTGTGATGTGGGCTATTCTCACTGGGGTTAGATGATATCTTAGGGTAGTTTTAATTTGCATTTCTCTACTAATTAGGGACTATGAGCATTTTTTCATATGTTTGTTGGCCATTCATCTGCCTTCTTTAAAGAAGGTTCTATTCATCTTTCTTACCCATCAACATAAGGGATTTTTATATTATTTCCACTGCCTCAGACCAAATGCAAACACTTACCACTTCTCCATTGCTTTTATCCTCCTGCTGGGATCCAGAAGTCTCTCGCTGCCTGCCTGCGTCTCCAAAGTGGTTTTTCTGGGCAAAGCCCACAAGCCAGAGGTGCCTGGAGTCTTCTCTCCCTAATCTCACCGCGTTGGGTTGCAAAGAAGCTGTTACTCCACCACCATTTTGCCTCTGTTCCTGGGTGTGGCAATTTTTAAAAACAATACAACAGTGAAATTTGCCACATTAATTGTCTCTTCCTTTCATGAAAGATTTCTCTGTAGTGTGTGATGCTGTTCGGTAGCATTTTACTTGCAGTATAACGTCTTTAATAATTGGAATTGGTCCTCTCAACTCCTGCCACTGGTATATCAACTGTTTATGAAATGTAATAAAGCATTATTTCATTTTATTTCATTTCATTTCATTTTAAATTTGTTTATTGTTGGGGATTCATTGAGAGTACAAGAAATCAGATTACACTGATTGCATTTGTTAGGTATAGTCCCTCTTATAATTGTGTCCTGCCCCGAAAAGGTCTTCCACACACTCAGACCTCCACCCCTCCCTTCCTTCTCATTGCTTGTCCCCTCCCTCCTTCCCTCTCTCTGTTCTTCCTTTTCCCCACCTCCTCTCTCCTTAAATCATTTGTTATCATTTCAACAACGGTCAGAACATCTTCGCAAGGAGTAGACGCCATCTCAAAAAACCACCTTGTAACTTATCCATAAGAAGAAAACCCTCATCTGTTACAGTTTTATCGTAAGAATTCAGCAATTCGGTTACATCTTCAGGATTCACTTCTAACTTTATCTCTTACTATTTCCACCATTGACAGTTACTTTGTACACTGATGTTTTGAGAATCCCTCAAAGTCATAAACTTCTTTCAAATTTTTTTAATGGTGATATTTTGTCTTTCTCCCATAAATCATGAATATACCTGATGACATCTAGAATGTCTAATCCTTTCCAGAAAGTTTTGAATTTACTTTGTTCAGCTTCAGCAGAGAAATCCCTATCCATGGGAGCATTAGCCTTAGGAAATGTATTTATTAAATGAGATAGGAAAGTCAAAATTACTCCTTGATCTACTGGCTGCAGAATGGATGTTGTATTATCAGCCATGACAAACTAAATTACTGTTCTTGCACATCTCAATCAAAACTCTTGGGTGATGAGGTGCATTGTCAATAGGTAGTAATATTTTGAAAGGAATCTTATTTTCTGACTAATAGATCTCAGTAGTAGACTAAAAATATTCAAATAAACCATGCTGTAAATAAATGTACTGCCATCCCGGGCAGATGTTCTTTCATTTATAGAGCATAGACAGAGTAGATTTAGAATCATTTCTAAGGACCCCAGGAATTTCAGAATAATAAGTGAGCATTGGCTTTAACTGAAAGTCACCAGCTATATAAGCCCCAAACATGCCAAGACTTTGAAGCTAGGCATTGACTTCCCCTCTCTGGCTATGAATGTTCTCGTTGGCATCTTC
This sequence comes from Otolemur garnettii, assembly GCF_000181295.1. Lineage (NCBI taxonomy): Eukaryota > Metazoa > Chordata > Mammalia > Primates > Galagidae > Otolemur > Otolemur garnettii. The sequence continues at coordinate 5,270,733 of NW_003852512.1, forward strand.
TTCTAGTATCAACATATTTACTTTACACTGGAAAATATGATGTTTAATGTATCCACTTTCATCAATGATCCTAGCTAGATCTTCTGGACAATTTGAAGCAGCTTCTACATCAGCACTTGCTGCTTCATCTTGTACTTCTCCTATTTTATAGAGACAGCTTCTTTCTTTCAAATTCAGGAACCAACCTCTGCTAGCATCAGATTTTCTTTTACAGCTTCCTAAACTCCCTCAGTCTTCCCAAAATGAAAGATAGTTAGGTCTTTGCTCTGGGTGAGGTTTTATCCTAAGGAAATGTGGATGGTTTGATATTTTATCTAAACCACTAAGACTTCCTCCATATTATTAAGTCTGCTCTGCTTTTTTTTTTTGTCATTCATGTGTTATCTGGATCAGGGGATTTAATTGGTTTAAAGACCTTTCTTTGCATCCACAACTTGGCTAACTGCTGCAAGAGGCTTAGTATTTTTCCTTTTTTGACTTTCAACATCCCTTCCTCACTAGACTTAGTCATTCCTAGCTTTTGATTTAAAATCAGAGATGTCTGACTCTTTCTTTAACTTAAAAACATGGAGACCATTATAGGGTTAGTAATTTGCCTAATTGCAGTATTGCTATATCTCAGAGAATACGGAGTATCCAGGAGATGGAGAAATATGGGGACATGGTCAACTGGTGGAATTGTCAGAACGTGCGCATTTATCAGTTAAATACACTCCCTTCTATGGCACCTGTGTCTGGTACTCTGAAACAAATTTAGTAGTAACATTAAAGATTATTGATCCGCTCGGCGCCTGTGGCTTAAGCGGCTAAGGCGCCAGCCACATACACCTAACGTGGTGGGTTCGAATCCCCAGCCCGGGCCCGCCAAATAACAATAATGGCTGCAACCAAAAAAT
>NW_003852512.1:5271747-5298950 GCF_000181295.1 Otolemur garnettii
AAAAAAAAAAAAAAAAAAAAGATTACTGATCAAAGATCACCATAACAGACATAATAATAAAGAAAAGTTTGAAATATTATGATAATTCCCAAAATATGACATAGAGACAATAAGTGCGCACATGTGGAGATGCTGCTGGTAACAAGGGGCACATGCACTTCCTCAACTCAGGGATGCCGTAAACTTTCAATTCATAAAAAAATGAAATAACTATAATGGAGAGCACAATAAAATGTTGTATTTCTGGATATTGTATGGGTTCTTTGCTTGTTTTCAGTTATTTTCCTTAAGGGAAAAATTTCCCAAATACATTGGGCTTACATAAATATAATATATATTATATAAAACAGTACTCTATAAAATTTAAATTTTTATCTAATTAAGCTATGGCAAGAAAACAGAAACATGCTTATTTGGAAAAGATTATGGTTCATATCCGTGTCATGCTCTACAGACAGAAAACTAGACTCTAAGGAAGTCAATGCTGTGGAGGAAATATGATTTACAATGTGTGTAATCACATTAGTATTTTGTATTACGGAGAGAAAAATAACTGAGGGACACAAGTCAGCATATGAAAGTTAGGATGCAAAGAGGTCCGTTTTTGAGATGATTTAAATCCATTTTTATATGTACTCTGAGAACATTTCCAATATAGGCAGCAACTTGATTTATGTATTTCTATAGTAACCTTCCCTTATGCTGCACCGATTTTATTACATGTGTTTGTAGAGTTGAGGAGGTAGAGGGCCAGAGATTTAGTGGGCCTCAACATTGACCTGAATTGGTTATCTGTTGGGATTAGAAGAGGAAATAAAGGATATATGTATATGTTTGATGGGGTTTTATTGCCTTTACTTTTAATAGTGCACGTGAGATGCACACCTTAAACATATTACACAAGGTTTTTTAAAATCCATTTTTAAATCATTTAACTTGTATAGCACTATTAGTTTTAAATCAATTAAAGAATAAATTCATGCACAGTTCCACCTTTCCATGGAGGAAACACCATGTGCACTTTCCATGTGTTAACTCATTTAATCTTCACAATAACGTTACAGAATAAGAACATGGTAATATTATCTCATTTTGCAGCTAAGGTCAGCGAGGCACAGGCCATTAAGTATCCTGCCCAAGGTCATATCACAAAGAATTATCAGCACGAGAGTTTAATGAGGAAATGTGACTATACAGCCAGCATGCTTAAGCATAACGTTGTATCATCATCATGCTAGTATAGATAACATTTAACATGACATTATATTGAACAATGTGTTTTCTTGGAAAAGCAACATGATCATCATGGTTTTTCAAATGTCAACTTTGTTCAGCATTTGCGGTGCCATGTGAACATGGGACATGAGTGGAGGCAATGGTACTAACTCTAATGGAACTTCACATTTATGATAATACAATAACCCAAAGTAAGCAGCCATGGTTCTACGAGCTTCACTGATATTAGAAGCAGTGTTTATTGAGCTATTTTTTAATTTATTGATTTTATTATATAGGAATATTTTTTTAAATAATTATTAGCTTCCCTAATTTTTCCAAAGTTAACTAGGGAGCAGACACCAAACTGTTTTCATGTCTGAATTCTCCATGACAACCACAATCTCTTGGGAACAGCAGAAGCTCGATAAAGGTTATGTGAAGCAAAGAAAGTTTACAGCATTTTTGTTTCCCTGCCTTTCAGTTGTGGTTCACAGATGGTTCCTATTCAGATAATAGGTGTCTGGGAATCAGAAGACAAAGGAACAATTGGAAAATCTGCAACATTTTCATTCATGCAAATATTTAATTGAATTCAACTTCACAGGTAATCATGTAACATCTATTTTGTGCCAGTCTCTCAGGTCAGAGTATGAAGACCCTTTATAAACTGTAGGGCAGCATGCAAATGGAAAGGGTTTTATCTCAGGGATTGTATTAGCCATCACATTTGGCTTTTATTAGCTTTTCACAATTGTATAAATAATGACCCTCCCACTTGCTGGTTTAGTCAAAACTCAGTCTCTAGGCCAATGTGACTGAATCAGGAATGTAGCAACTGTTTTCCCACCATAATTGGTGGGATAAGACGTGGAATCAGTGCCACTAGTGGTGCACTCTTGATACTTTAGCTGTCCTTTGCTTCCATGTACTTTCATCTGTCCCCAGTACAAAGCACTATGTCTTCAGATTCCATCTTTCATAGTGGGAGAATTTCAGGCCACGCTTTGCGTCTACTTCTCTATAGCCCACGAGCTTCTAATTGGGGTCAAAATATTTCCCTTAGTGAGGTATTGAATATATGGCTAAAATACTAGGTTGCTCAAAGGGCATATAGAATGCAATGAAAATTAAAATAGCTTATATTAATTTTTTCATTCACTAGTTTATTTCAAAAAGAAATGCTGATTACTCAAGGTAGGAAGTACTATGCAATCCCACACAAGTAACCTTTTGCCATGAGTGTTAAGGAATCATGTTCTATAGAAGATCAGATGCTCATATATGTGAAGGGAAGAGGCATGCCTGTCCTAAAATGCCATCCCAGGGATATGCACACAAATACCTTTAGGGCACAGACAGGCTATGTTACACAACACGTTGAAATCAGTTTCTTTTCAGTGTGGCAAAGTTGTCTGCAAATGGCCAGATCATTCCAGATCAGGTGTGAACTTTCATGATCATCTCAACAGAGCTGCATGGTTAATCACTACTAGCAAAACTTTATATTACATCTGACTTGTGAAGAAAATTAGCATGGATATCTGCCTATGGAAAGACCTATTCATGAGCTCTGGACATCTTTTCCCAGGTGAAAATGAAGGTACAGATCTGTGTTCTTCCTAATAGGTCTTATCAGCTTGTTTATCATGTTAAAAACATCATTACTATATTTTACATCAATTCACAGATGGTTTCACTGAGACAACACTTAATTAAATATCAAATATTTTTGGTATGTTTTTGAAATAAATGAGTCAAATGCTGTATATTCAAATGTCTAATGGCATCAGTAAAACAATTCCTCAAGTAAATGGCTATTTTTAAAAGATTTTTCAAGCCTTCGAGTTTCAAAATATGTTAAATATACATCCTTAGAAAATAGTTCAAGATTTGTCACTTTTGACCCATGGTATTTGTTTCATATGGTAACTAAAATATCTCTGGGTATATAAAGAAGGTTTTAAAGAAATGTAGAGGGAACAGAGACTAGTTTGCCAAAGTATTATAACATTTATAGTGCTGGGTTGCCAGATAATGGTTTTATCTGGTATATTTTCTGTAACATTGTACAACTCCACCATACAATTTTGAGGTAAGAATATAGACCTTGAAATTCTTGCCTTAATCATATACTACATGGATAGTTGTCATGAGAAAGTTATATAATAGCAGAATTAAGAATAGAACTTGGGCCATCATTTTCAAAGCTTCTCCTCTTTTCATTTTAGTATAAAGTAGGCTTGTATTAGGGCACATTGGTGATTTATTCATAAGGAGCTCATTATAATATAACTTCCCTTCATGGTGTAGATTTAGGAAATGGTTAAAGAAGTCTGATGAATTTAGAAGGTATGTGTATGTATGTGTGTGTGTGTGCGTGTGTGCATGTGTGTATATTTGATGGGACTACATTTCTTAAATAACTGTAAGTATAGTGACAAAATTAACTTACAATGGATCCACCTGCAAATTCATTTTGAATTTTCTAGATGTTTAGATTAGAGACACTCAGAACTAGAAAGACCCATGTATCCGTGCTCTCTAATCTCCTGGGAGGTTAAGGACCTCTTTGAAAAACAAACAAACAAAAAGCCTTCTCTACATAAATGTATGCACTCACAAAATTGTATACCCCATGTCCAAGGGGTTCTGGAACCACAGTAACTCAGGATGTGTTCCTTCTACCATCTCAGATCAAACTACTTGCTATGTGAGTGTATGGGGGAGAGATTAGATCCTGGCATATGTTACCTATTCTAACTTCACTTTGTATAAAGTATTATATGTATAAAAAGAGAACGGGGGAGAATTCCAAAGTTCATATCACCCCATCCCTTCTTAAATATATTTATCCTTTTCCTCAGATTATATATGAATACATTGGTATTATTACATTATTATTATTATATATAATGTATCATGCTTTGCCTGCAATACATTGAGACATTAACTTTTAATCACAAGTATTGTAGGTTTAACTTACAGACAGGAAGATTTTATATATTTAAAAGCGTCCCTAACAGGAGCTTATGTTATTAAATGACCGAGTTTAGGGCTTAACATAGATCCTATTTGCAATGTGTAATTTTTATACACTCTTCACTGGCATGTAGGTGATCGCCCGCTAAGTAAGATAACAGTGGTATGAGGTAATGTTCTATCTTAAAACTTCATTCCTATTACGATTGTATAAAGATAATTGGAAGTGGTTTCAGTCTTTAAGTCTCCAGTGTTTAGCCTGACAATTACAAAATTAGTGTACTTTTTAGATGATGTTCTTAGTTACATAATTGTCACACTTATCCAAATTACTTCCCATAAATGCAGTAAAGTGCATGTGTTTTGAAATCCATCATTCAGCTTAGGGATGTTGTGCACAGTTGCCACTCACATTCTTTTGTAGAACAGCTTTAAAAAGACTTTTCCTTGTCTTGAAAATCAGGAAAGAGTTATTACCACCTGCTTCGGGGACAGATGAAACTGTTTAATTACAGCACTACAGAGCTGGCTTCTCCAAATACATTGTCTTTGAACAAAGACCTGGTTTAATAGGTTTCTGGTCAATCTATAGAGGAAAAAAGGCAAGAAAGAGAATTGAGAGTGCTTATATGAGATTGTGTAGTTCTGGTTTTTTTTTTTTTGTTTGTTTTGTCTTGTTTTTGGCCAGGGCTGGGTTTGAACTCACCACCTCCAGCATATGGGGCTGGTGCCCTACTCCTTGAGCCACAAGAGCCACCTAATTGTCTAGTTCTGGGAAAAACCTCAGGATTGGAATTATATATACTCTATGTGAATTATATATACTCTGTGGTCATTCTGCAAACATAGGAACCGAAGTACATCTGCTTTTCCAATGATTAACTGTCACTTGCCTGATAAAAGAATACACTAGAAATTTTACATATTTTTACATTTATATTTACATTATTTCCTGGGAGCAGGCAGAAAAACCCTTTGATTTTTGTCTAAGCAAGAAATAAGTTGCAATAGAGATCTGTCTATGGAAGATGGAGCTTCCACTTTCATCACATAGTATAGAGTTCACTGAAGTGATTGTGTAAAGGGAATCTGATCAGTTCATCCTCCAGCTTACGAACCTGTTTGCTCTCTCTTGCTAGTATATCATGTACGTGATTAGGTCCACTTGCCTTAGTTTTGCAAAAAGAATCTTTCCTAATCTGACTTCCTCTCCAAATACATCCTAACATGTGCCCTTATATAGAACTTACACTCTAGGTCACTATAAAAAGTGCCACCTGCCATGCTAAGCTTTTGATGCTTTTTTGATTAATTTTACCACCTAGGTGCTATAATTTCCACCTCCTTATGTGTCATGAAAAAATTATTTGCCAAGGTTCTGCATATTATTCATGTCTTTCCTAATATGTCCCTTTCTCCATGACAGAGATAATCAATCATTCTTCTTTCTGTGTTCTTCATTTCTTAGAGAGCTTCTGGAATAGCATGTACCAAGTGGTAGTGCATTTTATTTGTTCTTGTTTCTTTATTTTCCCCACTTGATCCAAGTTCAGAGAATGTGTTTTGTGTATCTTGTTTATATACTCCACCATATTCAGAGTTTAAAAAAGTTGTTAATTTCTCATTTTAGCCTCCTTACCTCTAGATGGAACAATAATATTAGGTGAATTTGTGATCATTAAGGTATCTTAAAATATTTACTTTCAGCTCTGATGAAAACCATATATTTAGCTACTTATTTCTCTACTATTTAAACAAAGTAATAGTAGAACAGTTAATGTATATTTAGCCAAAATGATTTGATCAATATTTTTATAACTCCACTTGTTCTGTGATTATTTTATTCCATTAAGTTGTACATCAAAAATAATATGTAGTTCTAAAAGTAGAGATGGCTCAATCCTATCCCTCAGAGATGAGCTATCAATTGTGCTGGGGAATTGGGGCACAGACATTAATGTTTTAAAGAACACAAAAGACTTTTGAAATATAAAGCTGGGGTGGGAATCACTGGGCCAGAAGCTGGAATTGACAGGTGAAGCAATGCTGCCATCTCTACTTGTTCTCCACTGGAAAATATTATAACCATTGTTTCTTGAAAATATTTACTTGTATTAAACACTTTTCATACCTAACACAAGTTTTCCATATTTTCGTACTTATTTTGCATACATTACACATATTATCATTACATATACTGCTATGAGTTAGATAGTATTTGGTAAATGAGCTAGCCATGGCAACAGACATTGATAATAGTAATTACAGTTGGTCTTAAACATATAGCAATGATTTCTACTTATCCATCAGGTTTGATTGTGGCTTCAAAACAACCGAGTCTAACCCAAAGATACAAATTAGGTTTCACCTTAGTGTCTGCTTGGAGAGCTATGGTTGTGAGTGCTCATTACATTGCAGGAGGATTCAGCAGGAAAGATTGCTGTAGTATTATAGTCAACTAGGCATACTAACACAGGTCTGTGTTGGGGCAGTAAATAGTTGCACGTGTATAAATGCTAAAACTTTTTCTCTGGATATTTAGTTTTTCAAAAGTCTTATTGCTTTCTAGAAAATCAAAACTGGTTCATTCATCAGTGGCTTGCAACAGAGATTACTCAAGGACCTATGCTGAGTATCTCTTGCAAATTAATATAATTCAGTTCATGATTACAAGAGGTTTGTCTCCAATTTCCCAGAGAGGCTGATAACTGATATGGTCTTTACATCTATTCACTCCTCCCACCAAAAGTCAGTATGGTGATACTGATTAAGCAGCTTAAACTACCAGAGCCTAGGGATGTCTGGGACAGAGATAAGAATTTGCCATCCAATAAAAATATTATAAGACCTCTTTGTCCCCAGTAGAGAGCACATACTTCCCCTTCTTTTGCTGCCTATGAAAAAGGAAAACTGATCTATAAAACGAAATTGGATCTGTGCACCTCTGAGATCCATTTCTATCTGATTTATGTTCTCTGTACAGGATGGAATATAGTAAGATATAAATTGCTCAGGTATTCTAATAAATTTCTCCTCTCATCATTTCAGACTAGTTCTACTTTTGGGAAAACACATTCTCTTAAAGGGCATCTAACTGTAATCCTTCACTGCATATTGGAAACTATAATCCTAGGTTCTGTTAGCATTTTTCCAACCTTTGAAATACTTCTCTGGAGGGCAGCATAAGAAATGACATTTATTTCTTTGGTAGCAAAACATTACGAGTTGCAAGTTGTAACACTAATTTAGTCACAGATGTTGGAGCAAATTTGTAACAATGGCACATTAAATATAGACATTATATTTATTATATAAATATAATTCAGAAACATTAAACTGTAGGAAAGATTATGTACTTAGAATTAAAGAAATATGGAAGTCCTATTACCCTTGCTTTGCATAGTAATTTGGAATTTACCCCCCTTTTCACAATTTTTTTTTTTTTTTTTTTGGCCAGGGCTGGGTATGAATCTGCCACCCTCGGCATATAGGGCCAGCGCCCTACTCCTTGAGCCACAGGCACCCCCCGCTTTTCACTATTTTTATCTCATATAATATTTAAAAATAAATATGGAGGGTTAGGCCCACAAAGAAAAAAAAAACAAACAAAAAAACCAAATCAAAACAAAATATTATTATACCAATGGGAGTGAAGGGAAGGGATAAAAGAAAAAGGAATTTGGAAACAGATGATTGTGGATGTCCTTCTTCACTTTGATCTTTCTCTCCTATTTTTTACAGAAAAAAATTTATTGTTATCTTCAAAATTTCAAATTAATATTCACATATATATGATTAGTTTTCATTGTTTGCATTTGCAGGGTAAAGTATGAGTTACAGCTGTGTCCTTCACCCTGGAAGTGTGCCCTATACTCCTATGTTGTACTTGTTAGGTGGGAACTTATTGAATACCTTCCCCCTCCTCTCTTCTTGAATTTAATTGGGTTTTTCTCACATGTGGGTCTGTATTTGTTAATCTGCTACTTTCAACTTAGTATTGAGTACATGAGATGCTTGCTTTTCCGTTTTTGTGATACATAGGAAAATGTTCACGGACCAATAATCTTTGGTATATGTATACCATGGAATAGTATTCAGCCATAAAAAATGCAGACTTGGGAGCATATGTCTGAGTTACAGCCAGCCTTACTGATAACAGATGTATGCTTCCGGAAAGCACATTTATGTTGATATTTCTTTGCAGAATATACAGTTAAGAAATTGACTCTGAATTGAGAGAGAAAGAGAGAAGAAGGGGTGGGAAAAGGAAGAGAAGAGAGAAGGAAGGAGGGAGAGGGATAGGGTCTTCGTGTATGCCACACATTTTAGGGGCAAGACAGGATTATAAGAGGGACTTTACCTAACAAATGGAATCAGTGTAACCTGTTTTCTTATATCCTTAATTAACCTCCAACAATAAATTTTTTAAAAACAAAAGAAAAAAAAAAGAAGTTGACTCTGGGAGAAAGACAAGCTGGCAGGCTAGAAACACATCCCTACTGGCCTGCTCTCAGCAAAGTAGGGGTGGGGGAAAGCCACAATCATCTCCAGTGGGAGTAACCTACCTGGAGTAATCACTTTGGGAGCCAGTGTGGAGGTCAGGAGCTGAGGAAAGCAAGCATAGAAGGGAGATATCAAACCCCAGGTCATCCCAACACAGAGGATCTCCAAAACACATTGTAATGAACCTGTCCAAAGTCAAGACAAAAGAGAAAATTCTGCAAGCAGCCAGGAGTAAGTGCCAGCTGGGACAGATCCATCAGGATAACAGCAGACTTCTTAACTGAAACTTTTAAAGCCATAAGGGAATGTTCATCTAACCTTAACCTTCTTAAACAAAATAATTTTCAGCCCAGAATGCTGTAGCCTAGTAAACTAATCTTCAAAATTAATAGAGAAATCAAGTCTCTTAATGATATACAAACATTGAGGAAATTTTCCACATTGAGACAGATCTACGGGAAATTCACAGACCTATTCTTAACACTGACCATCACAATGGATTACAGCAAAATAAACACCCAGAAACTAATGGACAAAACCTAATTTCCACAGTGGCACAAAGGATAAAACTAACCAATGGGTTCTCACAAAATAAGATGAATAGAACTCTATCACATTTATCAATTCTCTCAATAAATGCTAATGGCTTTAATTTCCCACTGAAGCGGCACAAGATGGCCAACTACATAAAAAAAGCGCAAGCTATCCATATGCTCTCTGCAGGAGACACACCTAATCCTGAAAGACAAATCAAGACTCAGGGAAAAGGGATGGAAAACAGTATTTTAGGCAAATGGAGATCAGAAGAAAGGAGGGGTCACTATCCTATTTTCAGATAAAAGTGGACGGAAATGATCACATCATACTGGTCAAGAGAACAATGTAAGAAGAGGACATTTCTATTCTAAATATTTATGTGCCCAACTTAAATGCTCCCAGATTTGTGAAACAGATATTGATTGGTCTGAGCAATATGATATCCTATGACACAATAATTCTGGGGATTTAACAGCCCTGGGACAAAACTGGATAGATCCTCTAAAGAGAAACTACGCAAAGATACAAGGAATTAAATGTGACCTGAGAAAAATGGGTTTAATAGACATCTACAGAACACATCATCTCAAAGCTAAGGAATATATGTACTTCTCATCATCCCATGGAACATACTCCAAAATATATAATATCCTAGTATACAAATCAAACTTCAACAAGATTGAAAGAATTTAAGTTATACTTTGTATCTTCTTAGAACACAAGGCATTAAAGGTGGAATTCAATTCTACCACAAACAGTAATAATCCCACAAAGAATGGAAATTAAAATACCTATGACAGTTGGATCAAGGAAGACATGAAGGAGAAAAATGTTAAATTCCTCCAAAATAACAACAGTGCAGCTGCAAGTAACCAAAACCTGTGGCATAATGCAAAAGCAGTCTTAAGAGGGAAATCTATTGCATTAGATGCCTACACCCAAAAAAGAGAATGATAACACATCAATCTAATGAATCATCTTAAGGAAATGGAAAAAGAAGAACAATCTAATCCCAAACCTAGCAGAAGAAAAGAAATAACAAAAGTTAAGTCAGAAATTAATGAAATGGAAAAAAAAAGAATCATTCAAAAAACAAATATTTGTTCTTTGAAAAAATAAATAGATCGATAAATGATGGGCCAAACTTATAATATCTAATAACCTCAATCAGAAATGATAAAGTGGAAATAACAACAGATATCAAAGAGATACAAGAGAGTATTTCTGACCACTACACAAAACTTAATGCCCAGAAATTTGGCAATTTGGAGGAAATGGAGCAATACCTGGAATCACACCTTCTCCCTAGACTCAACCAAGAAGAAATAAATCTCTTGAGCAGATCAATATCAAGTACTGAGAGCAAAGAAAAAATAAAAAATCTTCTAACAGGGCGGCACCTGTGGCTCAAAGGAGTAAGCTCCAGCCCCATATACTGAAGGTAGTGAGTTCAAACCTGGCCCTGGCCAAAAACAGGAAAAAAAGTCTTCTAACAAAAAAATGTCCTGGACCAGATGACCTCATACAAGAATTCTATCAAACCTTCAAAGTAGAGCTTATATCCATAATGCAGAAACTATTCTAAAACATTGAGAAGGAAGGAACCTTTCCTAAAATGTTCTATGATGCAAACATCACAATGATACCAAAAACCAGGAAAAGATCCAACTAAAAAGGAGAAATACAGACTCATTTCACTAATGAAGATTGTTGCAAAAATACTCAACAAAATTGTAGCCAATAGATTATAGCTACACATGAAAAAAGTATACACCACAATCAAGTAGGATTCATCCCAGGGAGGATGCAAGGCAAATCCTTAAGTGTAATACAATACAAGCAAAAACAAGGAACATATGATTCTATCAATAGATGCAGAAAAAGCATTTGATACAATTTGTATCTGGTACTAACAAGAACACTTAAGAATATAGGCATACATGGCACGTTTCTTAAACTGATTGAAGCCATTTAACACAAACCCACAGTGAATGGATCCAAACTGAAAGCTTTTCTTTTCTTTCTTTCACCTTTTTTTTTTTTTTTTTTTTTTGCAGTTTGGCTGGGGCCAGGCTTAAACCTGCCACCCTCAGGATATGGGTCCTGTGCCCTACTCCCTGAGCCACAGGTGCCACCATGAAAGCTCTTCTACTTAGAATTGGAACCAGATAAAGTTGTCCTCCATCATCACTACTACTCAACATACTGCTGGAAGTTCTAGCCAATGGAATCAGGCAAGAGAAGGACATAAATTGCATCCAAATGGGGGCAGAGGAAGTCAAGCTCTTGTTCTCTGCTTGTGATATGATCTTATACTTAGAGAACCCTAAATACTCAACAACAAGAATTCTGGAAGTGATCAAGAAATACAGTAACATCTCAGGGTATAAAACCAATGTTCAGAAATCAGTAGCTTTTGTATACACCAATAACAGCCAAGTTGAGAAACTCACCAGAGACACAATTCCCTTTAGAGTAGCTTCAAAGAAAGTGAAATACCTAGGAATATACATTAAAAAAAAAAGGTGAAGGGCTTCTCCAAGGAAAATTATGAAAACCTAAGAAAAGAAATAGCAGAAGACATTAACAAATGAAGGAGTATACCGTGCTCCTGGCTGGCAAGAATCAACATTCTTAAAATGTCTATACTTCCCAAAGAAATCTATAGATTCATTTCATTGAAGTACTAGTATCATACTTTGAAGAACTTGAAAGAATAGTTCTTCATTTCCTATGGAACCAGAAAAAAAAAAGTGTAGTCAAGGCAATTCTTAGTAATAAAAACAAAATCAGAGGCATCACCCTACCAGAATTTGGGCTATATTACAAGTCCACAGTGATCAAAACAGTATGGTATTAGTGCAAAAATAGACACAGATATATGGAACCAAATAGAAAACTAAGACATGAAGCCAATCTCTTATAGCCATCTGATCTTTGATAAATCAACAAAAGTATACACTGGGGAAAAGAATCCTTATTCAATGAATGGTGCTAGGATAACTGGATATCGACATGTATAAGACTGAAACTTGACCCATAGCTTTTACCACTTAAAAAATTGATTCAAAACAGGTAAAAAATTTAAATCTAAGGCAGGAAATGTTTAAAATTCTAGAAGAAACTGTGGGGAAAAACTCTTGAAGATGTTGGCCTGGAAAAGATTTTATGAAGACTTCCATGGCAATTGTGACAACTACAAAAATTAACATATAGGACTTAATTAAACTGAAAAGCATGCGAATGGCTAAGTACACAACAACAAAAGCAAATAGATAACCTTCAGAATAGGAAAAAATATTTTAATATTATAATCTGGCAAAGGCTTGATAATTAGGATCTATAGAGAACTCAAATTAATCAACAGAGAAAGAGCTAACAATCAAACACTGGGCAAGAGACATGAACAGAAACTTCTCTGAGGAAGACAAATGAATGGCTAAGAAACATGCCAAAAAATTCTCATTGTCCCTAATCATCGGAGAAATGCAAATCAAAATCACCCTGAGCTATTACCTAACCCCAGGCCCACATTACAAAATCCCAAAGTTGCAGATGTGGGTGCAGATGTGGGGAGATGGGCAAACCTATACACTGTTGGTGGGACTGAAAACTAATACAGCCTCTTTGGAAAGAAGTATGGAGAACCCTCAAAGAACTCAAACTAGATCTCCCATTTGACCCCACAATCCCATTACTAGGTATCCACCCAGGAGGGCAAAAAATTTTATCATAAGGACATATGCAGCTTAGATTGTCAATTGCAGCTTAATTTACAAACACCGAGACGTGGAAACAACTTAAATGCTAATCAATTCAGGAATGGATTAACAAACTGTGGTATATGTATACCATGGAATACTAGTCAACCATAAAAGATGGTGACTTTACATCTTTTGTATTAACCTGGATGGAGTTGAAGCATATTCTTCTCGGTAAAGTATCACAAGAATGGCAAAGCAAATATCCTGTGTACTCAATACTAATATGAAGCCAGTACATGCTCTAATTCATGCTCATATAGTAGAAAAACTCATTTCAATTCAATTTAAGAGAATGTGGGATGAAGGACTAGGGAGAGGTGAGGGGTACTTTGGCGTGCTCTAACTGAATGGGCACAATGTAGGAATGTATGGCACACCTTTTGAGCACAGGACACAGTTACAAGGGGGACTCTACCTAACAAATTCAAATATTGTGATTTGGTTGTATGTACCCTCACATTAACCTGAAACTAAAACAAACAAACAAACAAACAAACAAAATTCTCTCTGGTGGGTGAGTGGAATGAACACATAGATTCCAAACTATAATGCAGGATGTTTTTTAAAAATGTAAAATTTGCATCTTCCACATTAACATGGAAACATTTTATTCATCTTTTTCCATTGATCTGTCCCTGCCATTAGGTTTTTTTTTTTTTGAGACAGAGTCTTACTATGTCACCCCTGGTAAAGTGCCATAGCAGCACAACTCTCAGCAACCTCAAATTCTTGGGCTTCAGGAATTCTCTTGGCTCAGTCATCCAAGTAGCTGGGACTACAGGTGCCTGCCACAATGCCTGGCTATTGTTTTGGTTGCAGTTGTCATTGTTCTTTAGCATGCCTGGGCTGGGCTTGAACCTGCCAGCCTCCGTGTATGTGGCTGGTGCCCTACTCACTGAGCTATGGGTGCCGAGCCCCTCCTGCCATTAGTTTGGAAGTTGCATATGTTGGTGAAGAAAGCCAGAAGCACTGGAAGATTCTTCCTAAAGGAACTTATTAGTATAGGTGATTGCCAGAGATTGTTCCAGTGAATATCAATCAGAACAATGAAATATACAATAAGATGATGTTTTGTTTTATAGATGGTTTCTTATACTGTATTTTTGGCTGTTTTCTTTTTAACTAAAAGGAGAAGGCAATCAAGATTAGCCAAATAATGTTATGAGCATACGATGGATATTCTTTACAGAGGAAAGTAAATTCTCCTTAAAATGATATTTTAAACTACTGCTTTTACCACCAGTTCAATAACGTTGGAGAACAAATTAAATAGAAAAAACAATATCCTATTTTAGGCAAAATAATAGTACATGTATTTTCTGTACAGACTAATGGTTTCTAACATTTTAAATCCTTCCTGCTTTAGAAATAAAAAATATAAGAGAAATATTCAATGTCTTATTCTTGCCAGATTTTTCAAATATCATTGGTATCTGCATATTGTTATCAAGAAAATTTATTTTAAGCTATTCTAATTTTTTATTTATTTGTACAAGATGAATGAAGGACATGCTTGCATCTGCCCTCCAAGCACAATGCCAAAGAGATAACCTGTTAGCTTCAGGACTGGATTGCTGCACTAGTCAAATGATAGTTCCACTCTTGTCTGCATTACTTCAGAAGATAAATCTTTCAGTCTGTTAGTAACATTTTCCCATTTCAGTTAATTTTAGACAAATTAGTTTTGTTGTTATTGCTGTAGGGTTCTTGGATTTTATATCCCTACCCCTCAAGGTGGTATCAAGTCAGGCACCTTTCCCCAGATTTTCTCACACAGCCAATATTAGGCTCTTTTATGTAGAGAAAAGCTGTTGATTACCCTGTAGATGGCTTTAACAGAGGCAGATTAAAATTATCTTGCATTCATGCCTCAATGACCATTTGTTGAAGATTCTTGTCTCAGGCAGTTTGAGCTGCTATTGCAAAACATCAAAAACGAGGTAGCTTAAGAGATATCTTTCTCACAATTCTCTAGAATGGGAAACCCAAGATCAAGGTTTTGGTTCCTTCAAAAACTGGTGAGTGCCCTCTGCCTTGAAGATGGCAGTCTTCTCACTGTGACATCATATGGTGGTCAGACAGAGCTCTGGTATCTTTCTCTTCCTGTAAGGGTACAAATCTTATAATGAGGACCCCACACTCACAACCTCACCTAACACTAATTTTTCCAGGGGCTCCATCTCTGAGTATTATTACTTTGGGTATTAGGGCTTCAGTATATATATTTTGGGAGGAAATGATTCAGTCTATAGCAGATCCTAGGCAAAATGGCTCTTGGCCAGGAGATTTGACCCAATTTTGTAGCAGCAATGTTGTCCCTACCACAGACTCAAACTAGATTATTTTACATTATTGATTTTATTTCACAGATTACACTGAAATTTTGTCCAAAGGATCATGAAAATTTGGTTATGGGTAGAAAATGGACATAGAAATTATTATTTTTCTCTTTCTTCCAATGAGTGGAAAGTGAGTTGAAAAAAATTAATTATTGAGTAGTTTTTGATTCAATGCTTTCATGAATATTGATTCCCTTGCTGTCATAGGAAATTAGAAACGGATTTTCATCAGTCACTGGGTGCATTCTATTCCCGTGTATGATTATCAGTTACTTCAAAACTTACTGGCCTAAAACAGCAAGATATTATGTTCTACTGTCTGAAATTTAGGAATCTGGAAGTGACTTACTGCAGTGCTTATGGTCCAAGGTCTCTCACGAGATTACCCTCAAAGTGTATAGTGGGTTGCAGTCTCATCTACACTTGTGATTCGGGTTTGGGGGGAAGGATTCACTTCCATGTGTTTTTGGCAGGATTTAATCGCCAACCTGTGGGCCTTCTCAAAGGATTGTTTCATGGCATGGTGTCTGGCTTCCCCCCACGGAAACTGATACAAGACAAAGTGAGAGTGAGTATCCACAGGTTAGTTGCAGTCTTTTCATCACCAAATTTTGTAAGTCGAAATATCACTTCTTCTGTGTTCTATTTGTTAAGAGTCAGTAAGTGCAGCCCACATTCAGTGGGGGGATAGTGGTGGTGGTGATGAATAGATGAATAATAGAGTGACATGTATCAGGTGGCAGGCATAATTGGAGACCTCTTTAGTGTTGGACGAGCATGCTTTCTACTCAATTTGTATTTAGGATTGTATTTTCTGAATACTTCATTTGAATATTCAATTGGCTCTTCCACGGATTGTATTCTTCCTCTGCAAAGTTTAAGATAATTAAATAACAATAAACACAACATTTGTTAATAATGATTCTATAATGTATATAAAATATCAATAACAGAAGGAGGAAACAATTAAAATTTAGAACAGATATGAGGGAAACATTTCTGGTGAAATAAGGACCCCTAAAAATTGATTCCTCAATAAGAGAAGTTAGACCACTGGCAAATATGTCAAAATAAACCTTTTCAGATCTCTGACTATTAAACATAGTCTTCCAATAGTGTAAGGAATATTTATCTAAGAGAAATAGCTAAGTCATGGCAAGAATGGTGTGCTTTGTGGAATTGTAATTTGCTCTGTGTTCATCCTCTCTTTTTTTGTCTCCGGCCTTGAAAAGTGACAGTCTCACAAATATAGGAGGTGAAAAATGACAAGATTATCATCCACTGGAAATGGAAGAATGACTTCAGAACTCTCCTAAAACCCACATCTACAGAAAACTGCCATAATATGATCTGTCAGCTCCCTGATAAACTCCATTCTTGAGGCTTATCTTTATTTGACCTCATTCAAATCTTGCTGTGTGTAAAGAGCTTTATTCCGAGTCCTTTTATTGAGAACAGTCAATGGAAATTGTTTAAAAATCAGCTGCCTGTGGTGGGCCTACGGGGCAGAAAAAGCAAGAGTGTGAAAACAAAAACACAAAAGGAAAAACTGGAGAACAAAATGTTCATAGCTACAAGCTCCTACTATTTGGGAATCTAGAGGACCACGTGAATATGCAGGGATGTATGCAGTCCAAAGGATGTGTGCATTCTATGGGACAGTTGTGCATCTGAGAATGACCCGAAGAGGCCAACATCTCACACCTCTAGCTGACCTTGAGGTTCTGTGCAGCCAAAAAGTGGAGATTAAGGCAGAGCGAGAGGTCAACTATCTGGGTAAGTGTAGAATATGTGCCCCAACATTCAAACAGAGCCCCTCTCCAAAAAATAAAAAAGTTTTTCTCTTCAGGCATCCCAGGAAATCTGTGTGCAAGCGCTAGATGACCACTAAGTTAACTGAGACGAGGCTTTAGAGGCCATAGATGCCAAAGAATACAGACTTCACAGAATTAGTTCAGAGAAATTACTAAGTAAGCAAACAGTAATAATAACAAGTTTAGAGAGAAGCAAAAAACTCTGTAAAGGAAGAAGAAGGAAGGAGGATCTGATTTGTGGAGTTGCCATATTATATTATTTAAGGCATCTAGTTTTTAACAAACAAAAAAATATATGAGCTATGCAAAAAGTGAGGACGCGTAACCCATACACAGGGAAAAAGCAATCAATAGAAATGGGTCCCGAGGATGCTTCAATTTTAGAGTTATTAGATAAAGGTTTAAATTAGCTGTGATGGCTAATATTAGGTGTCACTTTAACAAGATTAAGGTTTACCTAGGTAGACAATACATCATTTTTTTTCTGAGTGTGTCTGTGAGGGTGTTTCTGGAGAAGAGTGGTGCATGAGTTGTTCAGCTGAGTAAGGAAAATTCAGTCCCAATGTGGGCAGGTACCACCCAGTCATCTGGGAGCCCGGAGAAAACAAAAAGGGAGAAAAGAGGTTAATCTCTCTCTCTCTTTCTCTCACTCTCTCCTCCCCCTCCCCACTGGAATGCGTCATATCAAGAAAGTGAAAAATAGCACAGAGAATATGAGGAAGTGTTTGCGAATCATATGCCAGATAAGATTTTAATATTCACAATATAAAAACAATTCTTATCTCGACAAATGAAAGACAAAAATCCAAATTAAAAATGGACAAAAGGCTTGAATATATATTTCTCCAAAGAAAATATACAAATAATCAATAAACATGTGAAATGATTCTTAACATCATTAGTGATTAGGAAAATGAAAATCAAAACCACAATGAGATAATACTTCAAATCCACCTGGATAACAAGTATTTTTTTTAAAGAGAGACAATAACAAATATTGGTGAGTATATGGATAAATTGGAACTATGTATTATTGTTGTGAATATAAAATGAAAATAAACCATAGAGTCATCATATAGTTCTAGGTATATATGTAGATCCAAGATAACTGAAGCATATGTTCACAGAAAAAATATACATGACTATTCATAGAATTATTTATATAGCTCAAAGTACAATCCACCAAAATGTTTAACTGATTAATAATCATATTGTATATTCGTCCAATGGAACATTATTCATCTGTAGAAATGAGTGAGTAAGGTGCTGATGAATGCCATAAATAGTAACTAAAAAGCTAACTTAAAGAAACCAGACATGACTGGGCATGGTGGCTCACTCCCGTAATTCCAGCCTTTGGGAAGCCAAGGTGGGCGGATTGCTTGAAACTGGGT
Organism: Otolemur garnettii; assembly: GCF_000181295.1. Taxonomy (NCBI): domain Eukaryota; kingdom Metazoa; phylum Chordata; class Mammalia; order Primates; family Galagidae; genus Otolemur; species Otolemur garnettii. The sequence goes on from NW_003852512.1 coordinate 5,290,296, forward strand.
GTTGGAGACCAGAGTGGGCAATACAGTGAGATCTAATTTCTAAACAAATAAACAACTTAAACAAACAACCAGCTTAAAATTATTTGGTGGGAGTGTGGTAGCATGCATCTATAGCCCCAGCCACCCAGCCACTTAGAAGGTTGAGGGAGAACTGCTTTAGCCCAGAAATTTGTGGTTACGATAAGCTCTGTTTGTGCAACTGCATTTCACTCCAGCCCAGCCTGGGCAACTGAGACTCTGTCTCAAAAGGAAAAACATAAAACCATATATAAAAGACCATATATTGTACAACTAGTTGATATTTAATGTCCAGAATGGGCAACTCCATCAACATAGGAAATAAATTAGTGTTCACTAAGGGTTGGAAGAGGAAATATTAAGATGTTTCTTTTGGGGCAATGAAAATATTCTGGAATTATATGGTGGCAGAGATTGCAAAATTGTGAATATACTAAAACTCATTAAATTTCACAACCTAAAAAGGTGGATTTTATGATTTGTGAATATTTTAATAAAGTTATAATTAAATAAAACTGTATAAAATTATGATGAATGCAATTTCAAATATACTACAGAGTCCAATAGGAATTTGTTTTTCCGAGAAGCTAAGTCAAAAACTTATATGTAATCATAAAGAGTATTAGTAGAGATTCAGAAATGTGGTGTGCTTTAGATTAACTTCTAAAAGATGAATAACATATTTCTCTTCTGAAAAACTGATAGGAACCACATCTCTATGTCCTTGCTGCTTCTCGTTGGGAGAATGTACATATTTCTTTTTCTTTAATATACTTGTACCTGATCAAGATGCATATCTGGAAGAAGCAAAGCTTACATTACTTGAAATTATGATTCAGTTTCAGGGAAAGGTCCTTTCTAGTTCTTTATTGAAATTGTTTCTCATTCAAAATAAAACAAGCAAACACAAACCAACTGGTTCTGCAGTGCTGGCTATCACTATCAGGTACATGTTTTGCAAACACGCCTGAGCCCTTAAGCTCTTTCCTTTGGCAGCATTGCATACTACAGCATTGTGCTCAGGGCTCACTGCCTTTGTCCAACACACCTTGTGTAACCCAAATCTTCACATTAGGTTGAGCTGTAGTTGCCAGGAATGCTAGTTTTGTTTTGTTTGTTTGTTTGTTTTTGTTTTAGTTTTAAATATCATGCAGGTACAATGTAGGAGAATATAAAGGGGGACTATGTTTCTACTCTTTCAGAGAAAGTGTGATCCAGCCTGTCACAATTTCAATTAATTGATTTAAACCTAAGAGCTGGTCAGGTGTATTCAGTATAAACTTTCTCTGGCGTTTAGGAAAATTTTCAGCTGAATAGATTTTGACATTTTAATAAAAGATAGTGTGGCATTGTGCTGCCGTCAGCATGCCTGACTAGAAACAGCCAACCATGCCGAGAAGATTATAAAGCTTTTCCTCCTGCCCTTTAATTTGAATCCAGTAATCAAAAGATTGATTTAGTTCCCAAGCTTAATTTTCAGGTCTAATTTTATTATTTGGCCAAATCAGCTAGATCTTTTGTAACATATTGGATCAGCTGTGGCTGTGTCTCTGCTTGTTCTTTGGGATATACCTTATTCCTTAGTTATCCGTAACCACAGCAAGAGAGAGGAAAAAATGTCCAGGGCCTTTGCTCTTTCAATTAAATAATGTCCCTGACTCCAGGAACTGGAATAATCTTTCTCCTTCAGATAGAACGAGGTAGAGTATAAGGATTAGGGAAATTTCAATAAATAAGAAATTTCTCTTTATGAGTTTAAGGGGAAAAAAGTATCTAGGGCTCTTCACCTAACACACACCAGAGTCCTTAGGGAAAACAACCAAAGAAAAAGGATTCATAAAAAGGATCATTGACCTGGAGTAAACATCAGTTTTAAAAAGAAGGCTCTTAACCTTAGCAAATACAGAAGTATTTCTACTTGCTGTATACATTACAGCACAGCAGAAAACCCCATTGTTCCACTACCAACATGAATTGCTAAACTAACAACCACTTATTGTAAAGCTGAGCCTCTCAGTTTTTCTCAGATGGTATAGAAAGGCTATTTTAAAATAAAGGGGATGTTGGGAATGAAGTTTAACTGTGCTTGTAGGACTCTGTCTTTCACTAGATACTTCTTTATTCCTCTTGATATCTAGGATGAAGGAGTGCAGATGCCAGCTGCACTGCTCCTGCGAAATAAAAGTCAAAAATGCCTTTAGAAATCAAGGGGGCACTTGAGGATATGGAGGAAACATCACGAGTGTGAGAAATTCTGGGCTCTGTTTTATGGAGATGTGAAGATGAGAAAGCGTCCAGCTGACCTCATCTCCCCACACCTTTTGTTTGTCTCATACCTCATTTCTCACTCATCTCTCTGTTTCTCCTGTCATATTGAGTGTTTGCACATTCTCAGTGTGTTTTAAGATACACACCCTTACACATACACACACTGTATTAAAGAATTTGGAATTTGAAAAAAAGAAAAATAAGTATTCCTTGGACTTAATTACAGTCGGTTAACCATTTTTCTTTAATTCCTATACCTCTGAAGCCGTTTGTCTTACACACAGTATAGTATATGATTAAATTACATGCTTTTGTATCCTATTATTTCTATTTAACATGTCTGCTCAACCATAACCACTCCCTTCTCCTCAGGTTCCTCAACTATTCAAAAGGTTTAAAAATTATCTCTTGTGCATGTAGCCTTAGATCATCAATTGAGTGGGAGGAAAACTTGGTGGCATGTTTAGGCAAGGATTTACATCTGCTTTTTGTATAAATTCTAAATAATTGGGGTTTTTTTATATGGTGTCCAGTTCCTATACTTCTCTAAGGGAATTTAGTATTGAATATAGAATGAAAGCATTTATTCCACTTTCAGAGAGTTCAGAAAACACAGAAAAAAAGAAAGACCAATTCAATTTCTCCATGTACCCTGTATGTCTCTCAAACACATACACACACATGCACACACACAAAACAGACAACTCCTTCCCCAGGGAAACAGCATGGGCAGTCTGGGGTAGGGGTGTGTGTGTGTGTGTGTGTGTGTGTGTATTACTCACGTATCCCTGACCAGTTCATTTTCTGCCTTGCATTAACAGAGTGGCCTCAGAATTTGCATAGTGAGATTTTAATACTCAGCTATGGATGCTACAAAGGAAAATTCCTTTTCTCTAGCTACAGCATGAAGAAAGGGTGTCAGAGTCGTTTCTTTGGAATCTAGGCACCTATTATGTTTACATGTCATGGGGCATCATTTACACAGCCAAACATCAACCTGAGTATTGTTTTGTGGTTGCATCTACCTTGTGCTTTCAAGTCCAACCAAAGCATATATTCCAAAGAGCATGTTTGTTAAATACCTCCAAAAATCCCACTGAGAATGGAGTTTGGTTTTCATTGACATCCTGTTGTTTTCCCAGACCCACCCCCACCCCTAGGACTACATCATAAATTTCCTCATCCTATTCTGTCTCATTCCTTCAGGCCTAGAATAACCTTTACTTTGGGAGGCTCAGAAGATACTGATAAAGTTCCTGTGTGCTCCTAATGAAGGATCTTCCTGTTTCTAAGGTCTAAATTGTTCCAGATGAGACTGGAACAGTCTCTGCACCCAAACAGAGAGGGAAGGTGAATGCTCTGGAAAAGCCTCTCCTGGCATTCTAGCCCTCTCTCTTGAGCACAGCCAAGCACTGAGCACCTGCTTTAAATACCAAATAGCATGGAGAACTGCCCAAGCCTATTCCCAGGTGGGCTGGGCAGAGATCCCAATTTCTGTGGAAAGAGCCCATAAAGTAGATTATAAACCAATGTAGCATACTATAGTGCCTTGCAACTGCAGGATTAAAGCAAAGCACCAGAAGGAGAATGAAGGGCTATCACATTTCATCATTAGAAAACAAAAACACTTAGCTAGGCAGTAGGTACTTAGTGTTATCCCAGGAAAAAGCAAATGGGGGTACTTTTCTACAGCAGAGTCCATAGCTCTGCTATACCCAGTTATTTTTGCAGGAAGCCTCAAAGACTCTTCTATCTAAATCCACTCCCCATAGCATTCCTCACTGTTGCTACCTTTGTTGCCCTGCATAATTTGGGATTCTCTTCAATAGACCTAGTCTTTTGAGTGAGGTATGAACAGGGGTGCCATAAGAAGCACTGTTACATTTTTCAGAACCAAAATATGCATTTTTCTGAAAATATTTTATTAGCACAGTTCCTTATTATAATTTAGTATTCCTACGTTAAAAGGCAAAGAAAATTGAAGGGGAAGGACTATTTTATTAGTGATTATATTACAGAAAGGAAAATACATGGTGTAATCAGGTTTGGGCAGTACCATGGACAGCACGAGGCAGGAAAGTCTTAGCCCAATTTTGTGGAACACCTGGAGCCTGTGCATGGGGAAGGAGATGAGGGAATGTAATTGAAATTGCTAATGACATATAGGATTACGTTGGAGCAACAGAAAAATGAGTCAGGCACTGAATTCTAGCAACAAATATGTTGTGTGTTACCTCATGCCTTTCACAGATGGAAACAAAAGAGTATATATGAGTTCAGTTCAAAGGTGAAAACAGAGGTAACCTTAAAGTTTGTGAGACGGAATTGAAGTCTGTAGACTGTGAGCATTCATTCATTATGTACGTTTACTGAGTGATGACAAGATGGGGGGAGATGTAAGTGGCAATGATGTGGCCATCAAGGAGCTAGCTGAAACAAGCTAGCTAAGTCAAGCTGAGCTGTATATGTGTGTCTGTGAGTGTGTGCATCACTCTCCTGTTCCTGACCATTTTTCTGCTTTGTATTAAGAAAACAGCCTAAAAAAAAAAGAAAGAAAGAAAAAGAAAACAGCCTCAGCATTTGCAGAGTGAGATTTTGGTACTCAGCTGTGGTAGCTGCAAAGGCAAATTCTTTCTTTCTAGCTACAGTTTGATATATGTGTGACTATACACAAAGGTGGACAAGAGGATGGATCATTTTAATTTTATTTTATTGTATTGTATTTTATTTTTTCAGCTTTTGGCCAGGGCTGGGTTTGAACCCACCACCTATGGCATATGGGGCTGGTAACTTACTCCTTTGAGTCACAGGCACTGCCCAGATCATTTGAATTTTCATTACATTATGATAAAGGAATAATGTTTGCTCAAAATGCAGTGGTATTTCATAAAAAGCTATACTTGAAGATTTACACATTAAAATTAGTCTCAATGACTTAGTCTTCAACAAATTCTTGTGTTCTTTATTTAAATTACTTTAAGGACACAATTATACAACAAAGATTTCCTTGTGGGTTAAAAAAAAAAAAAAAACAACACTGTGCATCAGTTGTCAGCAATATGGCTTATCCTAGCACGCTTTCATTACTGTTCACATCATTGGAAGAGGAAATTTATTGTACTGTTCAGCCTAAATCATCTCATGATTGCTAACCTCCTGTGAGGCCAGAGGTATACAGATCTAGAATCCTGACACGAATATTTCTTTCCATGCCAGCAGAGGGTAAAAGTGCTACAGTGTCCTACAGGACAGAGACTACTTGGTTTGCTATTAGACATCTCCTAGTTAAAGAAAGCTTGATTTGCAATGTTCATTGTAAATGTGTCAGTGAACAAGTGTGAGTTGAATAATTAAAGAGGAAAATAGCCATGATTTATTGATTTTGATGTTGGCATGTTTGTACTACTGACTTCTGCCTGATGTGTAGGCCAGGTTTCACAGGACACATGGAAACTTAGAAGAATTGGCTGCAGGCCTTAATCATATGAGGTGAGGCAGAGTCAAGATGGCAGACTACAGCCAGCTTCCCACAGAGGCTCCTGTCCAGAAGGAGACTTAAAGGACAGAAGTTTAGCAAGTAAGCTGATGGTTTGGAGCTAAGCCAAGAGAGAACAATGAAGAATGCACAACAACTTTGCTGAGGCGAGCTGCGACCCCCAAAATACAATCAAAAGGTACAAAACCCACCACCAGTGGTGGCAGAGTCCTCCACTCCTAGAGGTACATGCACGGATGAGTCCTCCACTCAGGAAGGGCCCAGAACTGCTTGCTAGAGCCACATACGCCCCTCAGGGGTTAGTGGAGGAGTCCCCAGATCTGTCCGCTCCTAGCATCCCCTGCCAGCTGCCCAGGAACTATGAGAGGATGGTCAGTTGAGAGTGAACCATACTAGAACAGCAATGCCCTGAGGCGAAGAGCAGTAGCCACAGCAGTGGGAACAAGGCTCACACCCCTCAGGCTCTTCCAGACAGACACGCTCTGCCTCTCTGGGCAACCAGAGGAAGCCAGCATCTTCTCCAGTGGAGGCCACTGATTAAAAGGTTATGGTACGGACCCCACATGATGTAAATTCAGCAGGGGGCGGAATCAGTGGAAAAATTCTTGTAATTTGTATAACCAGAGTAGATCAATTCCCCCAAGGAAGGATGGGGCAGATGCAATTGAAAATCCCACCCATAAACAGATGGCTGAAATCGAGTTCAGAATTTGGATAGCAAATAAGATTAAAAGAATGGAAGAGAGGAGGGAAGTAGAATTTCGAGAAATGATTCAAAAGATGTTTCAAGAAATGATTCAAAAGATGTCTCAAGAATTCAATGATTTCAAAGATAAAATGACCAAAGATTTTGAAACACTGAGGCAAGAGGTTGCAGCCCTTAAAGATCTGAAGAATATGGTAGAATCCCTCCATAACTGAATGGATCAGGTAAAAGAAAGGATTTATGACATTGAAGACAAAGCTTCTGAATGTTCCCAAGCACACAAGGATGAAGAGAAATGGAAAGAAAAAACAGATCACTCTCTCAGAGAGCTCTGGGATAATTCGAAGAAAACTAATACTCATCTTATAGGAATCCCTGAAGGCGACGAAGTGGCTTCATAAAGCACAGAGGCTCTACTTCAAGAAATTATGAAAGAGAACGTTCCAGACATGCCAAGAGATTCTGAAATTCAGATAGCAGATAGTTTCAGAACCCCAGCACAACTCAATCAGAACAAGACATCTCCCAGGCACATCATAATTAACTTCACTAATGTTAATATGAAAGAGAAAATTCTGAAAGCAGCTAGACGTAAGAAAACCATAACCTACAAGGGGAAGAATATTAGAATGACTAGCGATCTCTCTGCTGAAACCTTTCAGGCTAGAAGAGGGTGGTCATTGACTTCAAATCTCCTGAAACAAAATAACTTTAAACCCAGGATCTTGTATCGAGCTGAACTGAAATTCATTTATGATGGATAAATTAAATACTTTAAAGACATTCACACATTGAAGAAATTTGCTATAACTAATCCAGCCCACCAAGGTATTCTCAGACCTATCCTCAATAAAGACCAGCACAATCCTCTACCACATAAGTAAATTCACACAATTTTTATCAAACTCCAATTTCCAGAGTTACAAAAGGATTAAAGATGTCCACTGGACTTTTGAAAAACTTGATACTCAAAATTATTCCAGATTTATAAATATTCTCAATCCATGTGAATGGCTTAAATTGCCCTCTAAAGAGGCACAGGCTAGTTGACTGGATACAAAAACTCAGGCCAGATATCTGTTGCATTAAAAATTTCCACCTTATTCTCAAAGACAAATATAGACTCAGGGTGAAGGGATGGTCATCTATATTCCAGGCAAATGGAAAGCAGAAAAAAGCAAGCATTGCAATTTTATTCACAGATACAATAGGCTTTAAACCAACAGAAGTAATCAAAGATAAAAATGGACACTTTATATTTGTTAAGGGTAATACTCAATACGATGAGATTTCAATCATCAATATTTATGCACCCAACCAGAATGCACCTCAATTTATAAGAGATACCCTAATAGACATGAGCAACTTGATTTCTCCCAGCTCCATGATAGTTGGACATTTTAATATTCCTTTGGCAGTGTTGGATAGATCCTCCAACAAGAAGCTTAGCAAAGAAGTTTTAGATTTAAACTTAACCATCCAACATTTGAATTTAACGGACATCTACAAAACATTTCATCCTAACAAAACTGACTACACATTTTTCTCACCGGCCCACAGAACATACTCCAAAATCAACCACATTTTAGGTCACAAGTCTAACCTTGGCATTTTAAAAGAATAGAAATTATTTCTTGCATCTCCTCAGACCATCATGGAATAAAAGTTGAACTCAGTAACAACAGTAAACTGTAGACTCATACAAAAACATGGAAGCTAAATAACCTTATGCTGAATGATAGGTGGGTCAGAGATGAGATCAAGAAGGAAATTACCAAATTTTTGGAACAAAACGATAATGAAGATATGAGTTACCAAAACCTCTGGATATAGCAAAGGCAGTCCTAAGAGGGAAATTTATAGCACTGGAAGCCTTCCTCAAGAAAATGGAAAGAGAGGAAACTAACAACTTAATCGGACATCTCAAACAACTGAAAAAGGAAGAAAACTCCAATCCCAAACCTGGCAAAAGAAAAAAAATAAACAAAATTAGAGTAGAATTAAAAGAAATTGAAAACAAAAGGATTATACAACAGATCAATAAATCAAAAAGTTGGTTTTTTGAAAAGGTCAATAAGATAGATAAACCTTTGGCCAACCTAACCAAGAAAAAAAGAGTAAAACCACCAATCTCATCAATCAGAAATGGTAAAGATAAAATAACAAC
>NW_003852512.1:5299907-5301093 GCF_000181295.1 Otolemur garnettii
AAGAAATAGCTGAAAATGTTAACAAATGGAAAAATATACCATGCTCATGGCTGGGAAGAATTAACATTGTTAAAATGTCCATTCTACCCAAAGCAATATATAATTTTAATGCCATCCCTATTAAAGTTCCATTGTCATACTTTAAACATCTAGAAAAAATAATACTTCGTTTTATATGGAATCAGAAAAAACCTCGAATAGCCAAGATATTACTCTCAGAAATAAAAACAAAGCAGGAGGAATCATGCTACCAGATGTATAGTATATCAGACTATACTATAAATCCATAGTGATCAAAACAGCATGGTATTGGCACAAAAACAGAGAGGTAGATGTGTGGAACAGAATATAGAACCAAGAGATGAACCCAGCTACTTACTGTTATATGATCTTTGAGAAACCAGTTAAAAACATTGAGTGGGGAAAAGATTCCCTATTTAACAAATGGTGCTGGACAAACTGGCTAGTGACCTGCAGAAGACTGAAACCAGATCCACACCTTTCACCACTAACTAAGATTGATTCTCACTGGATTAAAGATTTAAACTTAAGACATGAAACTATAAAAATTCTAGAAGAAAGTGCAAGGAAAACACTTGAAGAAATATGCCTGGGTGAAAAATTTATGAAGAGGACCCCCCGGGCAATTGAAGCAACATCAAAAATACACTACTGGGACCTTATCAAATTAAAAAGCTTCTGCACAGCCAAAAGCAAAGCAAGTAAAGCAAGCAGACATCCCTCAGAATGGGAGAAGATATTTGCTGATTATGTCTCTGACAAAGGTATAATAACCAGAATCCACAGAGAACTCAAAAGTACTAGCAAGAAGAGAACAAGTGATCCACTCTCAGGGTGGGCAAGGGACTTGAAACTTCTCTGAAGAAGACCAGGCGCACGGCCTACAGATATATGAAAAAATGCTCATCATCCTTAATCATCAGAGAAATGCAAATCAAAACTACCTTGAGAGTTCATCTAACACCAGTAAGATTTGCCCATATCAAAAATCCCAAAATTACAGATGCTGGAGTGGGTGTGGAGAAAAGGGAACACTTCTACACTGCTAATGGGATTGTAAACTAATACGTTCCTTTTGGAAAGACATCTGGAGAACACTTTAAGAACTAAAAATAGACCTGCCATTTGATCCTATAATTCTTTTATTAGGTATATATCCAGAAGA
>NW_003852512.1:5301470-5306361 GCF_000181295.1 Otolemur garnettii
GGGGGGGTAGAGGGAGGGTGATTGGCAGGATCACGCTTATGGTTCATCCTATAAGGGTACATGTGAATCTCTCTAAATGTAGAATATAAATGTCTTAACACAATAACTAAGAAAAAGACATGAAGGCTATGTTAACCAGTCAGATGAAAGCACTTCAAATTTTATACAGAAACAGAACAATGTACCCCATGATAGTATTAAGGTACACTGCTATGATTTAATTAAAAAAAAAGTCATGGAAAAAAAATCCTATAAGGCAAGAGATTTCGATAATATAAAATAGTTTAAAATTGTTAGAATTACACGGAAGAAGAAATACAAATAATAAACAAACTTACAAAATTTTCATCCTTACAAATACAAAAAGAATGATAAATAAAAGCAACCACATAGTATCACTTCCCCCCATCAAATTAGTGGTAACAAATAAAAAGAAAGTTAAGATCTAGCAGCATTGAAGTTGCATGGAAAGGGATGCACCAATACACTGTTAGAGGCATACATCGACCCTATTTGTAGTGAAAGAAGTGTGGGGATATGTCACAGATTCCTATGGATGCGAGTACTCATCAGGTGAGTATTTTCTTTCTGTCAGGTATAGTAAAGACCAAATTTTTGATAAATAAATCTGTCCCTCCTGACATCGACTTCAGGAAATTATGAATATTTCCTAAGCAATCCCCAAGCCAGTTACCTGCTATTATGGATTTATTTTCTATATATTTTTCAGACTTTAGATCCTACAAGATAGGTTGCAAGGTTTTCTATACCTGAAAAAACCACCTAGCACGTGGTTTCAGGTAGTAAAAACTCAAGGTATATTTTACAATGAAATTTATGCTCTCAATTCCTATCACCTAGTTGGGTAAAAATCTCTGTCAGGGGGCGGGGGGCACTCGCACATGTATGTATGTTTAAGCCTTTGGTCAACATTTTCTAGCAAATAATAAATTTTGTTCATTTGTTCATTCAAAAATATACAAGAAATAACAGAAAATACTCTAGGCATTGGGACACAGCAGCAAAACTTCAATTCTAGGAGGATAAATAAATAATTAACCTGAAAGCGATTATGTAATATGTCTTGAGGTAGTAAGTGATGATGCAGAAATGTGTCCCAGAAGTTTGAATAACTGCAAGGAAGTCAGTGTGGCTGTAATGGAGCAAGAGAAGAACAAATCTAGGTATTAAGAAATGAGGTGAAAGAGGTAAGAGAAGGACAGATTAATAGGATATAATTGGCTTTGTCTTTGGACAATACTATGGGAGAAATTGGGAGTCACTGGAGAGGTTTAAATAAATGAATGACACGATACTACTTATATTTTACTAGGCACAATATGACTTCTGTATTGATAAGGGCGAGGTTGGGGGCTAGGAGACTGAAGAGAGGCAATCCATGTCACAGATTCTTTGTCTTAGACCAGAATGGTGGTGATGAAGGTAAAGAGAAGAAACCTCTGGATACATTTGCTGAAAGACAGTGAATGAATAACATCAGGATGTAGAAATGGCGGTGAGTCACAGATAAGCCATGAATGAGCTATACACTTATAACACCATATGAATAGTAAATATCTAAGTCGAAATCTCCAAATTTTCAAATCATGAATTGTATTAGTATCATCTTAGGATGATTGTATTTTTTCATGGCAATTTTCTACCCAAAGACTTTTGGCACTGCCTAAAAGTTATTTCATATGCAGAAAAAAGTGGAGAACTTAGCCCAGCTGTGAACACTAAGAGGCCAGAGATATTAACTTATTGTTTGGGATCTCATACACAGGAAATTTCTGAGGGCCAATGCTTTTAAACTCTGGACTCAGGAAAATAGCAAATTGTTCAGGGTTGCTCATAAATACCTAAACACTGGAAGTTAAATCTTTAAGTGACAAGTATCTATTTGATCCAAGATTTTGACAGAGTTTTGTTCTGACATTTAGAATGTTATTGATCCTTTGTAAAAGGACATCCACTCTGGAGATGCATGGATGAAGAAACTTGTGTAACGTGGACAGAGTTCAGAAGACTGCTACTAACAGAACGTAAATGTCTTAACACAACAATTATAAATGAGGTGAAACCTATGTTGATTAGTTTGATTAAGAACTCCAAATTATATAAAAAATCAACACATTGTACCCCACGAATGCATAAATGTATTCATGATCTATGTGTATGTGACTTAATAAAAGGAAAAAAAAAAAGAAGACTGCTACCAAAATTATTTAATCATTGTAAAATTAGGGCTATGGGGAAAGGCTGGTGGAACTGGGATTATTCAGCTTGGAAAATAGAAGGTCAAGAAGGGATTTAATGATTGTAGGTGTATAAAGAGCTATTACACAGAGAATGTTCAACTGGTATGAATCTTGTCTTAGGCCAGAACAATGAGAATGCAGTATAAATTGCATCATGAGGGATTTAGGCAAAAAATTAGGAATAATTTTCTCATAAGGAGTGGTGTTAAACATTGAGATATGGTGCCAGTCTAGAGTTCATCTGACAATGTGTTTGGAATTCCAAATGTTTGATCCATTAATGTCAATTCAATACACATTTCCTGAGAATAAGGTATCATAGGGTAAGATATTTTCTATGGAAGACCATTGATACAATTCTCCCATTGGCTTAGAAGGAAAAGGGGTATAATCTGGCTTATTCAACAAGTGAGTTATAAGTTCAGAAACCAAAATGCAGAAACTTAAGATGGCATAAAACAAGACCAGTTAACTTACATATGAAGGTATTGCTGTGATATGGTGGAAGGGATAGGAAGATGTAGATTGGAGAATCTAAAGGAAGAAGTGAAGGTGAGTTTTAAGAGGTAGCTGGACGAAACTGTATGGTGAACATTCCTATTGCTCAAGGACAAAAGGCCAAGTCATAAGTCCCTTTGCTCCCTTGCTTCAAAGAAATAGGATGGGGCAGTGGCAGGGAAGCTTATACTGAAGCAGCCAAACCCATGGTTGGAGGGGGATGCAAAAACTATAAAAAGAAACAGGAATCCAAGACACCTTTTTTCCTGGCCCAATTTAATTTATGATAATTATCTTTACTTCTCACACTGTAATTTTCTTTGTCTAGAGGTGGGCTGGATTCTGGCCCTTTTTGTTTTCTCAGACACTTTATGTAACTGCAGTTGGATTCAGAAAAGGGCGTCTGAGGTCAAAGACTGAAGCCATCACCTGGTACCAATAGCAACTCAACCCATTCCTTATAATTTTAACTTATTTTTAAAATCTGTATTATGCTATTAGGGTATAGAAGGAATATGTGTTCTGAGTCTTTTTAACAGCTATGAGAATTACAGTAAGTTTTCTAATAACCCTGAGCTTTAAATTTTCTTATCTTTAAAGTGGGGGCAGTAATTATCTCAACAAGTTTCTGCAAGAATTAAAATGATTAACAAACTACTTAACTCCTAATATGTACTCATCACATGCTGGTTATTTACCCCCTCCCACTGTTACACACCATCTATTATGGAATGACGTCATTTCATGTCCCTTCTTTGATGAGCACTTTGAACCTTTTTTGCGTCAGTCTAAACGTCTCCAGTTGGTTACCTTAACTCTTGTTCATATGGTAAGGCATCTGGTTTGTTCACCTTAAGCTTCTTTTAAATGGATTAATATCTTCCTTAAGAAATGGATTGCTGAGAATGGAAGACATAATTTTAATATAATTCCACCTATATAGGATATTATGACCTCACTCCATGTGGAAAATACATTTCTACTAATACATCCTGAATTGTATTGCTTTTTTTGGCAGACATGCTCTACTTTTGACATAAATACTGAGGAATTTTTAGAACTTCAGTGTTCCTTGGAGATGCGCTAAATCTGGCTCTGTCTGAAGGTAATGCACTGGAGCAAATGATCATATGTGGCTGTTTTGAGACCAATGGATCTCTAGTTCTCAGAACGGGCAATCCTGAATGAGTACATGTAATGTCCAAAGTATTTACCTGACTTCCTAAAACTCATAACATAAAACATTACATTACAAAATATCCCTCTAAGTTGGCCTATCTGTCAAGCTACTATAGCAACTCCGTTGCTAAACTTTATGGAAAAGCTGCTTGTCTTTGCTGCTTTCACTTCCTCACCTATCACCTTTTTATCCCAAAGCAATCTGGTTCCCGCAATGATAAATTTGGCTAAAGATCTAATTGCCCAGTCCAGTGATTTCTTCTGAATTATTTTCCTCTTGAATCACTCTGCAGTATTTGACATTATTTACCCTTTGTATCAGTACTATTCTAATAAAAAATCAGAAAGAATATGAATATTTAAAACAAAACTTGAATGCAAAGAATTGTTTTCATAGACAATAAAAGAATAGAGAAGTCTAAGAGTCAACAGTAAGGTTGTCTAAAATTAGCATCATCAGAAACCAGGACAGCCCAAGGCCAGAGAACAAACAGAAGAGCCAGGGTTACCAAAGCCCAAGAGATGAAGTTACTTGGCTAACACAAGAATTACAGGGGGTTTCTAAAGCCACAGAGGAGACACAATTGCTATTTGAGATGTCATTTGTGGCAAAGAGAGAGGAATAAATGCTCCCTGCTCCCTACCTTCCAAACCTTCTGTCAGTGCCTCTGATTGGTTGAACTTGGCGGGATGTCAGCTATCAATAGAGTCTGGGAAACACCACCTGCAGAGGTTATACCCCCACTCCCATAAAAAAATGTTGCCATACTGTGAATGGAATAGAGTCCTTGACTGCTTTTTCAGCTTGGCTGCTGTTAGTGTATATAAAGGCTACAGATTTGTGAGTGTTGATTTTGTAACCTGAGACACTGCTGTATTCCTTGATCACTTCTAGGAGTTTTGTAGTAGAATCCCTGGTGTTTTCCAGATATACTATCATATCATCCGCAAAA
>NW_003852512.1:5308512-5309541 GCF_000181295.1 Otolemur garnettii
AAAAAAAAATGTTGCCATAAGAAAAGAACTGGGGAAGGTGAGAAATATAAATTAAGTAAAATAGACCCTGGACTGGCATAGTAATTTTACTATTCAAAATTCATTTTCTTATTTCTAACCATATACAACATCTGTACATTTCTACCTAGTATGAGGTAAATATCTGTCATATAAACAAGTTACATCCTCTGCTCAACCACGAAAGATAAACTGACTCATCAGTCACTGCATTCATCCCATTTTCAGAATCTTTACATAATACAAAAATTGCTGCCATCAGACTCAATTAAGACTCTTCATGGTTAGGTGACCTGTGCACTAATTTGTTAATCTGTGCATCTCTAGCTCTCCTTATACAGAATAGAGTAGATGTGTCCTAATTTGTTTAATTATTTACAAAGCCACAGTTATGTTTTTCATTTAATTTAATAGAACTAAATCTGCTATGTCACCGAAACTAGAAAACTCCCAGTAGGTCTAGAATCCTCTTTTTTCCTTCCTTTCATTCATTCCATCATGATTACTACAAATATCATCATTTCGGCATCTCGCGAATCTTCCACTCCCACTTTGTTCAATCAGGCTTTCATTGTCTCCCATTTGTATATCTGAAATAGTCTACTAGTTTGTCTCTCTACCTTTAATTTATTCTACCCTTCGTAGTTAAAACTCCATATTCTTACCAAGTTGACCCATCATGTACATATATCTGGGCTAGGGACAGTGGCTCACATCTGTAATCCTAACACTTTGGGAAGCTGAGGTGGGTGGACTGCTTGAGCTCAAGAGTTCAAAACCAGACTGAACAAGAGTGGGACCCCATCTCTACTAAAAACACAAAAAATAGCCAGGCACGGTGACAGGCTCCTATAGTTCCAGGTACTCAGGAGACTGAGGCAAAAGGATCACTTGAGCCCAAGAGTTTGAGGTTGCTGTGTGCTATAAAGTCTTGGCACTCTACCCAGAGTGACAGAGTAAGACTCTATCTCAAAAAAAAAAAAAAAAAAAAAAAGCCAGTTGTTGTGGTGG
>NW_003852512.1:5309575-5316247 GCF_000181295.1 Otolemur garnettii
AGAGAGAGAGAGAGAGAGAGAAAAGAAAAAAGAGAGAAACACATATATGATCATGTCCTGTCCATTAATCCTGCACCAACATAAAAGACAGGCTTCTTAACATGCCTGTTAAGGATCATCACAAAGACCAGCTGGTGACAAGTGACACATTCAGCTTCATTTTCTCAATTCCTGGGCGCATTTTTCACTCCATGGATACAAGATTATACAGAGTTCTCTAATATACTACGGATTGTTGCATTTTTAATCCTTTAATAATTATGTTTCTTTTACCCGAAATGCATTCCCACTTCCTTTACCTGTTGGAATTCAATTCACTCTTTAAAGTTTATTTCAAACATCACTTCTACTGTGAAGCCTTATTTGTGTACACTCCTATCTAACATCAGATTTAATTACCCCTTCCTTTATCCTTCTGATGCACTTGGAATTTTATAATATGACAGATTGCATCCTTTACATTTATTTTCCTGTTGGTTTCTCCAACTAGTCAAACTTTGTTTCAGTGCCTACTAGAACATTTGGGAGAAAGTTGGTATTTATGTTTGTGTTCTGTTGTTATAAGAGAATAGGTAATGCTGAGTACTTAATAAAGAAACAAGGTTTATTTAGCTCATCATTTTGCAGGCTGAGAGATTCAAGGGCATGGCCTTGGCTTCTGGTGAGAGCTTTCATGCTGTGTCATAAAAGGGTAGGGAAGATTAGAAGGGAAGTTGACACATGCAAAAGCAAAAGGGGGATCTGGGCTTTATAAGAATCATTCTCATGGAAACTATTTTATTCCTGCAAGAACTAATCCAGTCTTGCCAGAGTAAGAACTCAATACTACATGACTGATACCAAGCCCCTCATGAGAAATCTCCTCCTATGATCCAACCATCTCCCACCAGGCAGGGCCCACCTCCCAATGCCACCATGATGGAGATTAAATATCTATGAGTCTGGGTGTGAACAAACCATATCTAAACTATAGCATTCTGCACCTGGTCCCCCCAAATTAATGTCCTTATCACATCCTAAATCCAGTAATTCTATTCCAGGAGTCCCAAAAGTCTTGTTTTAGTAACAATTCAAAAGTCTAAAGTCTTATTGAAATTCACGGCCAGCTCCTTCCAATCATGAGCCGGCAAAGTAAAACGTAGGTGCTTATACTTAAGATACAATGGTGGGAAAGACATTTGGAAAGCATTCACAGTGCAAAAGGAAAAATAAATATCCAAAATTACTGGGTATTTACCCAAAGGGGGAAAAATACATTCTATAAAAAAGACACTTGCACCTAAATATTTATAGCACTATAAGTCACAACCAGAAAGATGTGGGAACAACACAAATGCCCATCAATACATGAGTGGTTTAATAAAGTGTAGTACATATATACCATGGAGTACTATTCAGGTATAAAAAATGATAAACTAATTCTTTTTGTAACAATCTGGATAGAACTGGAAACTATCCTCCTAAGTGAAGTATCACAGGAATGGAATAATCAACACCCTATGTGCTCACTTTTAAATTAGCACTAAATGATCAACATTCATATGTACATATTGTAGTAAAATTCAATAGAAATCAAGTAGGTGGAAGACAAGAAGGGATGGGTAAATTCACACTTAATGGGCACAATGTGCACTGTCTAGGGAATGAATACAATTATAAGCTTGACTCAAACTGTAAAGAAGTAATTCATGTAACTGGAACATTCTGAAATAAAATGAGAGAGGGAGGGGGAGAGAGAGGGAGGGGGAGAGAGAAAGAGACAGAAAGAGAGAGAGAAAGAGAGAGAGAGAGACCCACATGCAAGTCCAAAACTTAGAAGGGTAAACATTAAAGCTAAAAACTCTATTCTCCTTTGACTTCAAGTTATACAACCTGGGGACATTGCTGTGATGGGGGAGCTTACAAGGCCTCAGGCAGCCCTGCTGCACCCATGGTTTTGCTGGCTGCAGCCCACATGGCTGCTGTCAAGGTTTGGAGTCAAATACCTGTGGGTTGTCTAGGCTGAATTTATATACCATCGGTGACTCTACCACACTTGGATCTCATCAGTGCCCTTACACCTGTGGCTCCGTTAGATATTACCCTTATCAGGATCCTTTGCAGTAGCTTTGAAACCACATTTCCACTAAGTGTTGCCCTAGTAGGGACTCTGCAGTGGCTTTGACTCTCTGCAAATCATTTCCTAGACCCATAGGCCTTTCGGTATATACTTTGAAATTTCAGTGGGAGAAGATACCCTCTATGGTTCTTAGATTGTGTAGACCTCAGACTTAATTCCACCTGGAAGTTACCAAGGCTTATCACTTGCACCATACGGAGTAGCAGCTGGAGCCATACCTGGGGCTGTTTGTTTATGGTTTTTCTTATAGGAGCTGCTGAGGTAGGGAATAGCTTCCCAAGGTACGGCAGAAGAGCAGGACCCCAGACCTATCCCCTGAAAATCCTTTTTTCCTTGTAGGCCTCTGGATCTCCAATGGAAACCTTGAAGATTTTTGAAATGCCTTTTTCTGTTTGTCCTAGGCAAGGTGGCTCCTTGCTACCTTTTTTTTTATGCATTGATAATCTCTTTTTGCAAGTGGATATTAGGCTGAACTTTTGTATTCCTCTCCTGAAAATACTTTTTCATTTTCTACCACACAGCTAGACTTTATTTTCTCTGCTTCCCTTATGGTGATAAATTCTACCTATAGATTATTCCTCTCCAGTCATAACTGACCATAAGCTGTTAAAATTAACCATGCCACTTCTTGAAGTATTTTTGCCGCTTATAAATTTCTTCCAGCAGATATCCTAACTCACACTCTTAAGTTCAACCTTCCATGAAACCCTAAGGCATGGACAGAATACAACAAAATTCTTTGCAATGATGTAACAACTCCAGAGACAAAAGAAACAACACCTCAATTCCATGTGAGAACTTATTAGAATGCCATTTACTGTCCATGATTCTACCAGAATCTTGGTCAAACCATGTAAGCAATCTCTAAGAAGTTTCCAACTTTATCTCTTCCTTTTTTTCTAATTCTGAGTCCTTATCACAATCACGCTTAATGATCCATTCATGGCAATAAAGTTTTTCTTCTAGCCTGTTCCTCCAAACCCTTCCTATCTTTGCTCTTTACCATGTACCAAAACCACCTCCACATTTTTATGCATCTTTATACCAACACCCAACTCCTTAGTACCAATTTTCTGTCTTAGTCGATTTTGCCTTGCCAATAAGGGAATATCCAAGACTGGGTAATTTATTTATTTTTTTATAAGGTTAGTTGAGATAAAAATTCTGCAGGCTGGGAAGTGCAAGGGTATGATCCTAGATTCTGAGGAAAGGAGAATTTTCATATTATATCATAGGATGGCACAGAGGGTTGAAAAGGAAAGTGATATATACAAAGAGACAAACACGATGGACATGCTGGCTCTCTTATCCACTTTCACAGGAGATAATCCCCGCCTGTGAGAACCAATGTCATCTCACCAGAATGAAAACTCACTCACTACTACAAGAAGGCAGCAACCCATTCATTAGAGATTTACCTCCATGATGCAAACACCTGCCACTAGATCCCATCTTTCAACACTATCACATTGGTAATAAAATTTCAACATGAGTTTTGGTGGAGACAAACTCAAACCTAGGCAGCGGGGTGATCAGTACATATATGCTGAATAGAAATCTATATCAATGAATACATGAATTATTCACACACTGGATGGATGAGGACCAAATGTCTTAAAGTTACCTTTGCATTTTATTGTGGGTCTTAACAATCATATGTTTAGGTAAAGATTATGTCTGAAGGATATACTGAGAAGAGAGTACATCTTTTTAACCCTGGACTATGGGAGCTCAAATCCCCAATTTGCTCTAGAAAAAATGTGCTGGAATGAATTTTGGTAGAGGTTCATGGGTTAGAATAAAAAGCCTAGAGAGGTTTATGTCAGGGACACAAAATGAATTATCAGAAAGAACAACTTGCCTATCGTTGGATAAAACTAGTTTTATTTTATGCCTCTGTTACTTATTTGCTATTATACATTGATGAAGTCTTAATTTCCCAGTTTTCTGCCTTGGACCTCAGAGATTTGATATAGAGATTAAAATGGGAATAGAAGGGAACACTTGTGGAAATGTCATATAAATTAATAAATACTACTATATAAAAATAAGTGAGGTAGTGTAATTAAATTTTTATCATTATTACTTATATTCAGAGCATCGAACTATGCCAATAAAGATATTATACACCAACATGGAAACTGTCACCAAGATAATTTCCTAATCGTCTAGGAGAAAATGTCCAAATATTATATAAATGTACATGTAGGCGATCTGAAAGACGATACAGAGTGCGTAGTGTGTTTCTAATCTAACATTGCATCACAGTGAGCACTGCTGTGGTATGTGCTATGAGAACATTTTAGAGTGCCAGAGTGGATAATCACTGACTTAAGGCTGGCATGGTAGACCAGAGGCAAATCTTTTTTTTAAAAGATTCATAAAAAGGCAATTATTTTCTGATCTTAAAAATATTTGTAAAACTTGGTTATGATGTGGAGTACTATTTTTAATGATAAATGCATGGTAGGTTCTCCAACTGTTCTCAATTGTATAGAAAGTAATGAAGGGGTTTTGGCAGGAGAAATGAAGAAGCTCAACACAGAGTCTGTGCTAAGGGACTGAGGAGCTCTCAGGGTGGAGTCTTTCAAGCTAAACTCAGGTCCATATTTGTTATCATAAAGAAGTAAAATGTATTCCATGACAGTATTAATGTACACAGCTTTGATTTAATAAAAAAAAATTTAAAAAGAAGTAAAATGTTTTTAAAAGTTACTTATCAGGTATCAGCACCAAAGGAAGGAACATGGAAAATGTCAGATAGGGTATCTCCAACTTGTTTTTGCAAAACTGCAGACCTTGAAGACAACCTTTGCCTGAAGTGTTAAGAGACCTTTGGGATCTAGAGAAGCTTTACCATAACCATTAAGTCTGGTATTGCCACATCTCACATATAAATTCTCTCCTGGAGGTCAGTTTTTTGCCCTCCCACATGCATACAACACACATGCCATTCTCATGACTTTAGGTCTCTCAAGCAGAAAGTGAGTCTATGTTGAAGGTCAGGGACAATTTTCCCTACAATGTAAGATCTATCTGAACTTCCGTTGTTGAAATTCATTATCTGACAATTATTTAGACAATTCATCATCTACAATAAACGTAACAAGTGCTTTTTCATTCTTTGTGTGCTTTTGGATTCTACAATCCCATTACTAGGTATCTACCTAGGAGAAAAAAAAATCATTTTACCACAAGGCTATTTGGACTAAAATGTTTCTTGCAGCTTGATTCATTCACAATTGGCAACATGTAGAAGCAAATCAAGTGCTCATCAACACATGAATGGATCAACTGAGAAATATGTATACTATGGAATACTACTTAGTCATAAAAAGGTGGAGACTTTATAGCTTGTGCAGTTTTTGACTGGGGCCAGGTTTGAACCTGCCACCTCTGGTATATGAGACTGGCGCCCTACTCCTTGAGCCACAGGTGCCCTCCCCCCCACTTTACGTCTTTTTTATTTACATGGATGGAGTTGAAACGTATTCTTCTTAGTAAAGTGTCCCAAGAACGGGAAAATAAAAATAAGTCCAATACTTGTACTCAATACTAATATTAAACTAATATATAAACAACTATACTCCTGCATGGAAGAAAAAACACAAATATATTTTAGTGGAGGAAGGGAGAGGAGGGAAATCACAAAGGGAGGAGGGAGGGTAATGGGAAGGTTCTCACCTAATGTACGTATATAACAGTGTTAAGCACACACACACACGCCATGAAGGGCTCAACTCCAATTTGAACATTACCTTAGAAATGAAAACAATGTTACCTAAACATTTGTACCCTCATATTGATCTGAAATTTAAAAGAAAGTTGAGCTGTACTGATCAACATCTAAATTTCTTTCTTTTTTGGCGGGGGCTGGGTTTGAACCCCCCACCTCCAGCATATGGAACCGTTACCCTACCCTTTTGAGCCACAGGCGCCACCCAGCATCTAAATTTCTACAATAGCTGCTCTCTACAGTTAATATTTATGGTCAACTTGCAGAACTGCCTAATAGAGACATACGCTAAGAAACATTTTGGTTTGCTATGAAGTGAGAATAATATTATGTTTAACAGTGTTTTTGAGATCAGAAACAGATACATCTTTAATATGTATAGGAGATGTTGGAAACTGTGTAAAATATTATTGATACTACATCTTTAAGGGTGTTTAGAGGTCGTTTTATTTAACCCTAACGACATGTCAGCTTTTATAACTCTTAATCAGAAAAAACTCGAAGGGTGGCGCCTGTGGTTCAGTGAGTAGGGTGTCGGCCCCGTATATCGGAGGTGGCGGGTTCAAACCTCCGATAGGCGGGACCGGCTCTGTAAGCATTGTGCCACAGGCGCCACCCAACTCTGGAAAACTTTTATAACTCTTAATCAGAAAAAACTCGAAGGGTGGCGCCTGTGGTTCAGTGAGTAGGGTGTCGGCCCCGTATACCAGAGGTGGCGGGTTCAAACCTCCCCCCGGCAAAAAACTGCAAAAAAAAAAAAAAAAGCTCTTTATGTATTAGAGAGAAATGGCCCTTTGTCCCTGGTTTCAGTTGCAAA
>NW_003852512.1:5316267-5381942 GCF_000181295.1 Otolemur garnettii
GCTAGGTTTTAATTCATCACCTCTGGCATATGGGGCCAGCACCTACTCCTTTGAGCCACAGGCAAACTTTTAAAGAAATTATCCAGTTGTATCCAGTTTAGCCTTTGGTAAAGCCATTCCTTAAAGCACAGTGTAGCAAAATCGAATTTCAGTTATTTCCAGTAAAAGCACGGGTGTGCTCTAGAGCCCTCTTGAGGGTAAGGATGGCATTACACATTAAGATGAGCAAAAAACTCCTGAACTGCTGGAGCAGTGTCTTGAAGTTTTAGGATACAAAGAGATTTTGAAGTCATGCTCTGACACAGAGATGAATTTGGATAAAGAAAAGAAGGGATACAGATTTATTTTCGAAGTTATATCACTTTCAGGTAAAGTAAAAACCAAAGATGAGTGTCGCTTGGTTAAAAAATACAACACCCTGAAGCAAAAAGTATGCAGGTCTATTGAAGACGTGAACCACTTCCTTCAGGAAAGATGACTCTGCCTCAGCATGGAAAATCTTAATGTGAACATGAAATACAATGCTGAGAATCTCTCAATGCCGGGAAAAGAAAGCCATACGCCTCATTGAGAGTATGGCTCTCCTGACAAATGCCTTCCTTTGCCTACTTAGCTGGCCCGATTCAACTGCATTTTTGAAGAGGTCTCCTATATGATGAGCTTATTCCAGAGGAAATGTCTGAGGATAGCATCTGAGAAAAAAAAGTCTTCAAGAGATGAAGTGTCATTGCTATTCAGCAGTGAATCTGTGGAGACTCAAGAAAGTACAAAGGGCTCAGAGGAAGGAGCAATCAGGAACTAAAAATATTACACAGATAAAGAAGATATGATGTTGAAAGATGAGATGGGGGACTTTGATGATGAATTCTTTAAAAATGTTCAAAGATTAAAATGACTAAAAGTCAGGAATATGGAATCCTTTACTAACTCCTTAAATAGAAAGGCAACCTATTTATTGAATAGAAATACTACCTTGCACATCTTGTTCTCTAAAGATTCAGAAGATTGGGAGATAGAAGAGGCAACTAAAGCTGAAGTTGAAGCCGCTGCTGCTGCTGATGATGATGGTGAGATATGGGAAGTAAAATGCCTCTTTCATGAAATTAGTCCATAGGGCCCTCTGACTCCTTTCAAAGGTATATTTTATTGAGGGGTTGGCAGGAGGAAAATCTGGAAGTTTCCTGAGAGCTGCCTCCATTTGCACTTCATTATCTGGCTCACAAAAATAAGTACACATAGACATTTGGAGTATGTGAAACCAACCCTATGATTTAAAAATTGCAGGGACAGAGAGGCCATGAAACTACTTACAGCAAATGCTAGAAGAAACACACCATGGCCAAACAGGAGGGACTGGAGTCCAAGAGCATTTCTACAGGTCACTGGAATGTACCTCTGAGAGATTAAAATGCAGAGCACTGTACAGGTTAACAAATACAGACATTCAAGAAGAATGTCTATAAATTCAGAAAATATCCAGCTCATACAGAGGAAACAAACTGATGAGTTGCATCTACAAAGAAGAGCTTGATATTCATATACAAGATGGGAAAGAACATGTGGTCTCTTTCTCAGTTGGAACTAACAACATTCAGCTATACCAACAAACAAGTTAACAAAAGATGACA
Organism: Otolemur garnettii; assembly: GCF_000181295.1. NCBI lineage: Eukaryota > Metazoa > Chordata > Mammalia > Primates > Galagidae > Otolemur > Otolemur garnettii. Next base: position 5,317,896 of record NW_003852512.1, read on the forward strand.
TGCAAAGCTTTTGAAATGTAAATAAACTGAATTGCATATAAAATATTAAGTTGAAATTTTATAAGTGTAACATCAATAAATTTTACTTTCAGTCAAAATTCATAATTTCCTTTTTCTTTATTGAGACAATGTCTAACTCTATTGTCCAGGTGTGAGTGTTGCCATGGCATCCTCATAGCTCACAGTAAACTCAGACTCCTGGTCTCACGTGATCCTCCTGCCTCAGCCTGTCAAGTAGCTGGGACTAGGTGCCCACCACAATACCTGGCTAATTTTTTCTACATTTTTTGTATAAATGGCATCTCACTCTTGCTCAGGCTCCTCCCAAACTCCTGGTCTCAAGCAATCTTCTCACCTTGATCTCCCAAACTGCTAGGATTTCAGGTGTGAACCACCAGGCCTAGTGATAATTTCCTTTCATTTTTTAATATTTATTCGTTTTTAATTTATTTTTTATTAAATCATAGCTGTATACATTAATTAAAATCATAACTGTATACATTTATGGGTACAATGGGATGATTTGATATACAATGTGGAATGCTTAAATTAAACTGATTAACATAATCATCACCTCACTTACTTATTTTTTGTGATAAGACATTTGAAATTTACTTTCAGTTATTTTGAATTATATCCTTGCATTGTGTACATTAGGTGACATCCCACCAAATGACCTCTCACCTCCCATCAATTTCCCTTTTCTCTCTCACCCTCCTCTACCCTCTCCCTTGCTAGACTATATTTGTGTTTTATCATTTGTATGAGTGTGTAAGTATTTATATATTAGTTTCATAATAGTATTGAGTACAATGGATCTTTTTTTTTTTTTTTTACTAAGAAGAATGTGTTCCAACTCCATCCAGGTGAACACAAAAGATGTAAAGTCTTCATCTTGTTTATGGCTGAATAGTATTCCATGATACACATATGTCACAATTTGTTAATCCATTCATAGGTTGATGGGCATTTGGGTAGCTTCTATGACCTGGCAATTATGAATTGGTCTGCAGCAAACATTCTGGTGCAAATGTCTTTGGGGTAAAATGATTTTTGTTCTTCTTGGTAATGGAATTCCAGGATCAAACAGAAGGTCACCTTTTAGTTTCCATAAAAGTTGTGTTAGTTGTCAGTCCTACCAGCAGTGTAGAAGTGTTCTCTTCTCTCCGTATACATGCCAGCATGTGCAGTTTTACCTTGGCCTAGTGTTGCGACTCATGCCTGCAATCCCAGCACTCCAGGAGGCTAAGGTGGGAGGATTCCCTGAACTCAGGAGTTTGATACCAGTCTGAGCAAGAGTGAGATCCCCTTTGTACAAAAAGTAGAAAAAACTAGCCAAGTGTTGTGGCAGATGCTTATTGTCCCAGCTACTCAGAAGGCTGAGGCAGGAGGATCACTTGAACCCAGGAGTGTGAGGTTGCTGTGAGCTAAGCTGATGCCACAGCACTCTAATTTGGGTAGAAGATTGAGGCTCTGTCTCAAAAATAAAAATAAAAACAAAATACAATAATAAAGCATTGTTTACCAAAACTGACTAAAGAAGAAAAAAACAGAAAACAAAAATAGCCATATATCTATTAAGAAATTGATTTAGTACTCAGAAATTTCTCCAATAAAGAAATCCCCAACCAACATGCTTAAAAAATAATGTTAATGACATAAAAAGGAAAGTCACAGGCAAGAGCTATTCCAAGTGCATATAGCTGGAAAAGAACTTGTATCCAGAATATATACAAAACTTACAACTCAGTAGTAGGAGGTTCAACAGCATGATTTTAAAAATGGGCAAAAGATCTGAGCATATATGGGCAGCACCTGTGGCTCAGTGGGTAGGGCACTGACCCCATATACCAAGGGGAGTGGGTTCAAACCTGGCCCTGGTCAAACTGCAACTACAACAACAACAACAAAAATAGCCAGGCATTGTGGCAGGTACCTGTAGTCCCAGCTACTTGGGAGGGTGAGGCAAGAGAATCGTCTAAGCCCAAGAGTTGGAGGTTGCTGTGAGCTGTGACATCACAGCACTCTATCAAGGGCCATAAAGTGAGACTCTGTCTTTAAAAAAAGTAAAATAAATCTGAGCATATATACATTATAGGTGTTACAAAGATGGAAAATTACAATATGAAAAGATTCTCAGCAACATCATTCCTTAGTGAAATACTAATTAAAACCACAATAAATACCATCTAGAATGGCTGAAATTAAAAAGACTGATAGTAAATATCACATGTTGGTGAGAGATGTGGAGCAACTAGAACTTTAATCCTTTGCTGGTGGCAGTGAAAAATTGTGTAATAATCTCGCCAAACACTTTGACAAATTCTTACAAAGTTAAACACACATTTATTGTATACTCCTGCAATTTCAGAAATTTCACATGTAGGTATTTGTCTTTGCCACATAAAATTATTTGTTTACAAAGAGACCTGTATAATAGTGCTCATGGCAGCTTTAATTATAGTAGTCTAAAAAATAAATTTACTCAACTCTCTAAATAGGTATGTGGATAAATGAATTGTGATATACACAGATGACGTAATACTATTCAGCAATTTTAAAAGAATGAACTACTGATACCACAATGACATAGATAAGTTTCAAAAATGTCCAAAGCCAGTCACACAAAAATTTTGTTGTATGATTTTATTAATATGAATTTTTATACCCCAAATGAAGATCTATAGATGTAGACATTAGCTCGGTGTTTGCCTGGTGTCGGGTGGTCAATCGAATATAATGGGGAACCAATGAACTCATCAGTGACCTTTCTACCTCCACTTTGTTCAGAATAGCGGAAATTTCACCTTGGTTAAATAGCAACCTCCCAATTCCCAGTGCCTTACAGTAAAGGTTTATTTTCAATTCACCAAAGTCCTTGTAAGTTAATGTGATTCTTCAGGGAAATATTTATATTCATTTTTAAAATATTTCAGATTCATATTGGGGTACATACAATTAAGTCACATAGCTTGCTTTTATAAGGTAAAAGTCTGGGTTGTGGTTGTGCCTTTGTCCCAGGAAGTGAACAATATACCCGTGCAATGTACCTGTAGGGTGGGCATTTACTGAATCCCTTCCGCCTCCCTTCCTTCCTTGAATGTAATTGAGTTTTTCTCTCACATGAAAGAGTGAATAGTTATTAATATATCACTAGAGTAGCTATTAATCTAGTGATTATTTACACAAGGTATCAGTGATACGAGCTGATAGAGGTTCCACTACCTATGTTCTCATCTAGCGAAGGTGACCTCTTAAGTTGAAGCAGAAGGAAGTAGAGTGGTCAGAGGACTGTGCATTGCTTGCACTGCAACAACTTTGCAGCAACTTTCCTTGCTTGAATCCAGAAGCCCTGCTCTTTCTGCGTGCATTTTATTGGCTGGAATTAGCCATGTGGCTTTTCCAGTTGCAAAGGAGGTGATTGATGAGGTCTTCTGTGTGCCTGGTGATCATAAACAATGTCTGGTAAATACGCCAGTATATAATAATCCGTGAAAATTTATAATGTATTTCTTACATGATATGCATTGAATATTGTCAGCAATAAGCTATATCCATGTGGGTTAATGACTCGGAATTGCCAAACTATCCTCACTACTAATCCTGTTTATCAGTGAGCATCTAAGATATCTCATGAACATAATCTCCTTTGATTCTGGGTGAAGGTGTAGCCTGATTTGATTTTTATCCTACTGTAATTCATTCTAGGGTCTCTAACCAGGGTCATAGTGTACTAGACACTGTTTCTTCACCACATCAGGAAATTCCTCCAGGAGCAGAAAGTGAATTCATGCTAGTAGATACAAAGCTAGCAACTATCTGAAGACACCCGCTTTTTGGATATCCTTCACACAGGTTAATACATGTATCAAATGAGTCAGATGGCTTATCATCCACTAAAAACCCTGAATACCCATGCCCAAGCTACCATACAAAGCCTTCTGTCTTTGGTAGAACAAATAACTTACATTAGTGAATGCTAAGTATGACAGTAAAGTGAACACAATAGTAAAATACTGACTGACACTATGTTCCAGGTCTTAAGGCCCACATTCTGAAAGTGAATACAAATTGCCACTTTTTAAATGCTTACAGTATATAACATCTCTGATGCTTTGGCTCATATGATAAAGCTTTCACATGCCTCTGATGAGTATGAAACAACTATATGCCATAAAATACAGCTATTTGCAGCAGTGCCTGCCTGGGATTCTTGAGGCGAAAGCACCGTCTTTAATATTTTATGTGAAACCTACCTGCATTTGAATCATTTTAGGGTTGCTTTGTATGAATTCATCATAATTTCAAATATTTCCATGCGTTTGCATTGCTGATGTTACTTCCATTTGTGTTAACAGTGCTACTCTGAATGTCTTCTGCAGGTATGCTGGTATACATGTGTACTGATATGAAGTATAATAGCTCACCCAAGGCCTTGTCTGCTTTCTCAATGAATAGGTAATAATGAAAAAATACATCAGACTTCTTGTCTTGGAAGCCTAAAAAATCTTTATAAAACCATTAAGAAACAAGTTTTGCTTAAATGTCAACTGTGGATGAAATTTTGGGGTCATCTTTGAGGAATGTTTAACACTTAAAAGCACTTCTTTGAAAGATAGTAGCTCTAAAGTCTTTAATCCTACTTATTTCTAAGTTGCCAACGAAGTCTAAAACATATTACCTAAAGAATTGGCAAGGATTGTCAAGTCACCAGGATTTAATTTGTTCCAGGAAGCATCTTACTTTTGGTTAGAGCGTGGGAGGAATTTACACAAGGTTTGACTTGTAAGCTCTGAGTTACAAGGTGAGTGTGATAAGATAAAGGAGAGAAGCATTTCATCCTTCTGACCTCTCTGGAAATGAAAGATTATCCAAAATAACTTACAGAAAAAATGCTTCCCTGTTATACTAAATAGAATTCAGACCTTATCATCCATGATACAATATGCTATATTAATAATGTGCATGACTATCTCGTTCATTTCACTCTGAAGGATTTATTGAGTTACCTGAAATTGTCTCTTTCACACACACACACACACACACACACCCTAAGATTCTATCATGCTATGTAAACACATAAATACAAGTGTTACTGAGCCGCATCAACAACTTAAAAGCAATTCACATAAAAACTGGAAAGAAGTACCATAGAGATTTGATAAGCACACTGTAACAAAGCAGGATACAGCTTTTAATTCTGCTTCTGAAAAGTCACTTTGGAACTACATGATCTTGGGGAGTTGGTAGCACAATGAAAATTCTGTCTAAAACATTGGCTGTATAGTTAAAGATACCCATAGAGGGCCTTAATCATCTGATTTCTAGTATGGACATTTGAAGTTAAAAATCTATGAATGTTCAAGTGTATTTTGTATTAAGCATAAGATTGTGACACAATCTCTATTCATTGTGTGCTGTAGCAGAGTCTAGAGGCAGTTTCTCCTTCCCCATTTATCAAAGGGTACTGACTATCTTAATTCTTTCTAACACCCTTCCACTGAATGGAATACTGTCATTCCCATTTTGAGTTGAGGAAACTAAGGCTTAGAGATCTAAGTAACTTGCCCACATCCACACAGCTAGTAAAAGGCAACAACAGGACTCAAATACATGTACAAATCTGTCTGACCCCAAAGCAGTAAATATTTTACTCTCTTATGTCATGGGATCAATGTAAATAACGACAAACTTTCCATTTAAAAGAGGGTTCCAAGGTTGTCTAATAAAACATCAATCTCCTGTCTGTGGAAGCTCATGCTTTGATTTATTTAGAGCGCCCGTATTTAGTTACCCAGAATTTATATATTTAGAGAATAAGGTGAAAGGTGTTAGAGAATTCAGTCCTCCATGTCTGAGTTAAGTGCATCTTTCGGAGCCCCAGTTCTTCTACATCCACGCTGTTGTTAGGACTCTCTCCTGAGACTGGGACTTTGCAGCATTCCTGGGTTCCATCTCCTTATCTTGCCCCATCACCAGGGCTAAATAAGTGACTCAATTTGACCAAAAGGAAGGCATGGTTCTTGAATAAGAGCCTTGGCAGGATGATTAAGAAGAAACTGGCCATGGAGCTGGGTGGATAGCACTTGAGTACTTGTTCAAGATTATACTTTAGGTCAGTGATTTTTCAACTGTTGTGCCAAAGCACATTGAAGTGCTGGGGGAGGATCTTAGGTGTGCTATGAAAAATTTTAAAGGTTATTAATTAAATTATTTTCAAAATAAGTTCAAAGGACAGTAAGTATATATTTTTTAACTTTTATTGATTGACATAATTTAAGTGTGCTATGGAAATTTAACTATAGGATCAAGTGTGATGTGAGATAAAAATGTTGAAAAACATTACTCTGGGGAACTGTGGCTAAAGATCTTAGTTTTATTGCTACCTTGTGACCCTTTAAAACTCATGACAATGACACCTTTGGGCCAGTCATGCTCATACATTGGTCGATGGTCAGGATAATGTCCTATACTCTGTAGTGCAAATTTCCCAGCTTGTGAAACCAGCTAAAATATAAGATGTTTGTGACTTCTATAGCATTCCATAGAATGCTCCCTCTCTTTCTTTCTCTCTTTAAACTATTATTGCTACTTTAACAGAATATTTCAGTCTCTAGAAACTAAAAGGAATCTCATTTCTTTTATCAGAAAGAAATACTATATTTCAGTTAATATACTTAGTTTGGTAGGGAAATTTTCTATATCTATATTTAGAGTATGTATTATCTCCTACCAACCTCTCTGCACAATTCATGAGAGTTTCATTGAACAGATACTGCTATTACTTAACTTTTTTCTTCATACTTCAGTTATGAAGTTGAGGCTTTTAACTACAAGCACCAGGACTCATCATATTAGATTTATATGTAGCATACCAGGCTCCATTACATTCAATTCGTGGATTTTATCATAGTACAGTAAGTCTATTGTTTCATTCTTTTCTTTAATATTTTCATAGCCAGTGTTTTTTCTGACTTTTAAATTAACTACAGATTTGTCCAATATACCTTCTAACTGAGAACATTTTTGCATCTAACTGAGAAAAGTTTTGAATAAGGAGAGTTTTCAACAGTGCCTTGCAGCGTGGCTCTGTAGAATTTTCTACACATTGGTATCTGTCGGTAAATTGCACACCTTCTGTACATTTGTTAACACAGGTACTGATCCACTAAATTGTTAGCCTTTTATTCCATATTCAAAGGTCTTATGACGGTCCCTGTCAGATTTCCTGATGAATCCAGGATTATTTTAACCATTGCAGTGTTTGTCTTTGCATCATCAAGATGAGTGGTTCAGGGTTAATGAATTTCAAAATCTGACCCTTTCTTGGAATCTGTGGAGACCGTGCTCATGAATTAGTCTCAGGCATTCCATAGTGTATCTGATTTATTCTAGATCTAATCAGGAGAAATTTTAGAGCTGGAATGGATTTATTAAAGAATATTTATGTGACCTCTGGTATCTGGTATTGATGCCTCTTATCCTTATTTTTATCATTTACCCTAAAATCTCCTGTACCAATTTATGTCATGCTGTAATCTTTAGATCACTTTTCATTTCATGCTATGATGAATAAATTATATGAAGGAGTGGACTCTATAACTAAATAATATGATAGAGTTTTGCCAGCTTTGTGAAGCTAAGGTGTAAAGGATTCTTCCTGCATTTAACAGAATAGATTATCATTCAAGAATTGGAATAATTTATTAAATGTATTCTCAATGTTTCCCAGTTCTCCCTAGGAAGATACTAAATGGGCTGATACTTCCTTTCCTGAGTTCCGATGTTAATCTGGAAGTGGTGGTGACTTGAACTGACTGGTTATCAGGATTCAGTGGACAAAATGTATTTGCATTTTAAATACTTTCCATTTCTTCATCGCCTAGTCATATAAATACATCAGAAGTTGCTTAAACACATAATAAAACAATTAAAATTCCTGAGACTTTATGACAACAGGCTTGTGAAAGTATTAATTATTATTTTTATTCTCTTTAACCAGATAATCACAGGTGTTAATAGTATTCCTCTTTAGAAATTTCATGTTCTTGTAAGTTCTGCCATTTTAAAAGACGTGAGGGCCCCTGAGAAATAGGAATTTGACTCAGGTATTGGTATAAATTTGTTTATCTTAATAAAACATAATAGAAGTTCCTGGTGCCAATTTTTGAAATCATACTATAGCATATGGATGATTGCTTGGTAATTTGAAGGAAAAAAGTAATTTAAATATCTATGTAATCACATTTCAATAAATCTTGATTTTTATAGTAAACATCATATGCTGTAATTTACCATTTCTCATTTTTATTTAGTTAATTGCATGTTTTAGCCTATTCTCTGGAGTTCACTCTAGTAATTGTCAATTTTAGTACATCCGCTATGCCATGAGGAAGAAGTGTAGCTTTTTAAATTGCTTATTCTCACGTTCATTACCATACATTGAAAAATTACCTGAGTCAACTTTGGCTTCATACTCACTCCGGCTTGCAGTCAGATCATTGAAAATTACCTTTACATCTATAAGAAACTAACATCATTCTTTCATCTGCCCTTGTGAAGAAAGCTTTTCTCTCTCTCTCTCTCTCTCTCACACACACACAGACATACAGACACACATTATTTTTTGGAGGTTGTATTTCTGTGCCTATTTTTTTTCTGCATTGAAATGATAAATTCTTCTGCAGTTTTCAAAGCTCTATGGGTGATTCTGATGCTCACACAACATTTATAACCCTTATATTGACCTGTTAACCAGGCTTCTTTTTAACCAGGCTTACGGAAGAGATACTCCATTAGGGGCAGTAAGACATTTATGGCTTTCCAATTACATATTTGTATCTAATTGCATTTGTATCTTTAATTTCATCTTGTTAAAATATATTAACTGTAAGAGTAATACTCCCTCATATACATAGATTTATAAATTCAAGTAATTGTGTATCTACTACCTCCTAACATTATAATGTTATAGTTTTTACTCTTCTAAGTGTCATTAACTCTGCTTTTATTGATTTTGATTTAACAATTCTATTTATTCTGCTGTAGAAATAAGGCTCTGAAATCTTACATTCCTGTCTTTTTTTTCTAGTTGTTTCTATTTCCAGTGTATTAACCTGAACTAGGTTTTCAGTTTCCCCTTGGCTTGAGAGCTTGATTGTATTTTTTTTTCCTATCCACTGTATATTGACTCCTGTTAAACCTATCATTGCAGCTGTGAATTTAGGATTTGAGCACTAAGAGAGGAGTTCAGATCAGGAACACAGTTTGGGGAACCATCTACATAATAAAAATATTGCAAAGAGTTTGTAATGCACTAACACATACATTAACTCATTTCACTTTCTGTAAAAATCTTATTTAGTAAGAGAAGGAATTGACACTCACATAGGTTAAGTGACTTTATCAACACCATAAATTCAATAAATGATGAAGCCTGCTCTTGACCATTCTAATTGTCTTTTTAACAGTGCAGTGCAACTCTGCAAGGAGACTCCCAATTATTACCACCTTAATCATTTGCCTCACAGTCCCATTGAAGAGAGCCTGAGTGGGTAGCAAGTCTCTGAAGCCACATACTTTATACTGTGAAATCTTTATATTCCTTCTTCCAGACTATGGAACACAACTTAGAAATATTGAAAATCTTGGAAATTCCTTAGAACTATATTCCTCAAAGTTAATGAATGAGTGGATTCCCAGGGTATCTCATTAAGATGTAAATTCTGATGTAGTGGATCTGAGGAAGAACCTGAGATTCTACATTTACCAAGCTACCAAGTGATGTTACTGCTGCTGGTCTTCATATTCCACTTTAAGTAGCAAGACTTGGGTTATCTGGATGGTAGTGTCACTACAGACCAGAACTCATAGTGACAAGTCTTCTCTTACCCTTCTTTCATCTGTAAATTATGCATTGGTGACTAAGGAAGAGCTGATGAGAAGATAACTAAGACCTTTCTTTATTTCTTTGAGTTGTATGTGTCTTTGTTTTCTCCCAGTGGAAAGAATCTCTTGCTCTTACCTCTCATTTTTCTGATTTTCATATATGACAACAAATTAATAATTAAATACATTTGATTTTATTTTAACTTTGTTTTCTAAAAGTCTGTTGATGTAAAATAAATGCATCATTGACATTTTATGTTCTGCAGCCATAGCAAGCAAGATTCCTATTAATCCAGGGAATGAAGTATCTACCATAGGCTGCTTAAGCAACTCAAGATCAGAGCAAGGTGTCTTGATTCTTGGTTGCTTTAATGAGAGCTCATTAAATTCCACAATTTTCAGAGCAAATTGATTTCAGGGTCAGAGATGGGGCAAGCATAGTTATGGGATCAAATGGCTCTGCCTGTGTGGAGAAAGAAGCTGCAGGAGCAGATATCTAAATGGCGAGTTAAGGGGTCTAGAGAGGTTATCACCCTTTATTGCCCTTTGAAATTAACTCTAAAGCTTATTTAAAATGGAGATTCTTAGATCTTACTCCCAGAAAATCAGAATCAGTGGTAGAGTGTGGGTCTCAGGAAAACACACTTTTAATAAGCATATCAGATATTCTGATGCACATTGTCGAATCCACCCTTTGAGAAACACTAAGCTTTACACAATATTCAAAGGTCAATTTTTTGGAGCATTTCAAAGCAATGTTTGGCAGTTATAGAATACATTTTTATAAGTAAAGCACTATCATAACAATGAAATACCTCCCTCCACAAGCTAAAAAGTACTTTTATTCTGTGTTTATGAAGACAGACTTATTCAAGCACAAGTGCATATATTTTCAAGGAATGGTGTTTATGGATGTGTTGTAAAAATATTGATTTCATTTGTTTAAAGACAGTCTTCTTCTACTCTAAAAAATGTGGAAGCTTTCCGAAGAATCAGCTTATTATAAGGCCTAGGTACTGTGAAAGTGCAGTTCTTCCCAGAGGTAACACAGTCTCCTTCAGGAGTTCAAGAAGGAGACTACAAAGCTAGAAAATAAACTCTTTAATGAAGGAAAAAGGATTACTCAGACAACAGCTTCTGTGTTAAGGATTCTTTTTGAATATCTCTCATTCATCATTTTTTGTTTATACACACTAAAAAGATTTTAGCCACATAGTCACCATAGCTGAAAGGGAAGCTGGCAATATGGTACCTGACATTGGTAAATTTGTGTTAATAAAATTGAGATTGTTACTACTAAGAAATATGTGGAAAATGCCTATAATGACCAAAGTGATCTACAGATTCAATGTAATCTCCATTAAAATACAAATGTCATTTTTACAGATCTAGAAAAAAAATTGTCTGCTTCATATGGAACCAGAAAAGAGACAAAATGATGAAAGAAACCTTGAGCAAAAAGGACAAATCATGAGGCGTCATTTAATCAGACTTCAAACTATGTTATAAGGTTATAATAACCAAAACAATATGGTATTGGCTCAAGAACAGAGACATAGACAAATGGATCCAATGGGTCAGAACAGAAAACCCAGATATAAAAGCATCCTCATATTGCCATCTGATCTTTGACAAAGTAGACAATAACATACACTAGGGAAAAGAATCCCCATTCAATAATGGTCCTGGGAAATTGGATAGTTATATGTAGAAGATTGACACAAGACTTGCACCTCTCACCACTCATAAATATTAATTCATGATGGGTAACAGACTTAAACCTAAGGCATGAAACTACAATAATTCTAGAGAAAAATATTGGAAAAACTCTTAACAAATTTTGACTTAAGGAAAAAAAATATGAAGATGTTTCCTAAGCAATCACAGTAAAAACAAAAATTAGCAAATGAGACCTGTTGAAACTAAAAGCTTCTGAACAGCTTAGAAACAAATAGAGCAAATACATATTCTATATCAATGTTTTTCAACATTTTCTATCTCACAGCACTGTTGAACTTATTAAACTTGAGCTATAGTAAAACTTGCACAGCACACTTAAATTACGTTGGTCAAACAAAGAGTTTAAAAAAAAGAATATAAATTTTTTGAACTTCTTTCAAAAATAGCTTAATCAATTATCTTTAAAATTTTTCACAGCACACCTAAGATTCTCTCATGGCACACCAGTGTGCCACAGCACATGGGTTGAAAAAATCCCTGATCTATACAAAAGAAGAAAATACTTTCACTCCATACATCCAATAAAGGGCTAAAACCCAGAGTCTACAAGGAACTCAAAAAAATCCAAAAATAATAATCATATCATATCATATTCCATCTTGTTTCATTACATCCCTGTATTAGCCAGTCATTTGTACTGAAATGAAAAGTGGGCAAAGCATGAACAGAAGCTTTTCAAAGGAAGATAGAGAAATGGCAAATAACATATGAAAAAATGCCCCACATCTCTAATCAAAACCACAGTGAGGTATCACCTAACTCCAGTGAGAATGGCTTTTACTATGACATCTCAAAACAATAGAGGATAGTGCGGATATGCAGAGAAAATAACACATACACTGTCTGTGGGACTGCAAACTACTACATCCTCTATGGAAAGGCACATGGAGATACCTCACAGAACTAAAATTAGGCCTACCACTTGATCCAGCAATCCTTCTGTTGGATATATAGTCAAAGGAAAAACAAAGTTATTTTTTCAAAAAGACTCATGCACTCAAATGTTTATTGCAGGAGAATTCACAATTGCAAAGATGCAGAATCAACCGAAGTGCCCATCAATACATAAGTGGAATAATAAAATGTGGTATATGTATACCATAGCATACTACTTGACCATAAAAAATAATGAAGTAATGCCTGTTGTATTAACCCGGGTGGAACTGGGGACCATCATTCTAAATAAAGTACCACAAGAATGGAAAAAACAGATACCATATGCGCTCACTATTAAATTGGAGCTAATTGGTCAACACCGATGTCCGCGTTTGGGAGTAAAATTCAACAGAAAGCAAGCAAGTGGGAGGGGGCAGAAGGGGAAGAGCAAATTCACACCCAATGGTCACAATACACACTATCTGGGTGAGGGGCACACTTATAACCTGACTCAAACTGTACACAAGTACTTCCTGTAAACAAAACATTTGTATCCCCATAGTATTTAGAAATAAAATTTAAAAAAGAAAAGATGTGATAAATGGATATCAGTTAGGTAATTAGCAGTCTCCAGTATATGGTTACATTATTTCATGAGGCTTTTGTAAAAAGAAAAACAACAATAAACTTGGTTTGAGGCTTATTTTCTCAGTGTAGAACAAGTGGCTAAGCAGATAAATATACATGTAAGTGTTTCGTAAACTATAGGTAACTATATGCATTAAAAATATCATCACCACCATGATTTCTTTGAATTTCTTAAAGCCCAGGGTATAATCTCTGCCGTGTCTGGGTTATTAATCTTAGAAAATCATCATATTCCTTCTGCATTAATTAAAGCATGAAATAAAAACAACACTAAACAAAAAATAACAGGAAGAGTAAACCCAGATTTCAATTGTTTAACAAACTTTGAGGAACAGATCTAGCCCAGTCTTTATTCCAGATGGTTAGTTATGTCAAAATTGAGACCTTTTCTAGCCTTTACATAATTCCCAGGCAGCAAACTTATTTTCAGCATTTTGGGAGCACCTTGTCGACTCTTCAGGGATAATTTACAGTCAGCATTGTTATGGATACTTTCTGTTTTTTAAAAATTTAATATATTTTATTTTTAGAATAGTTTTAGGTTTACAGAAAAGTCAAGCAGAAATTACAGAGAATTCTTGTATACTTCCTCTCCTTTAGCACACGGTTTCTCTTATTATTAATATTTTGCATTCATGGGGTGCATTTTTTGGAATTTATGAACTGATATCAATACATTATTATTATTAATTAAAATTCAGTTTACATTAGAGTTCACTTTGTGTTGTAACACTCTTCGTGTTATGTGTTTTGCCAAGTGCTTAATGCCATGCATCAACATTATAGTGTTAAAGAGAATCCTTTTATAGTCCTAAAAATTGTCTATGCTTCATCTACTTTTCCTTCCCCGACCTTCTCTCTGATTTTCACATAAATTTTAGCGTTTGGTATTGAAAAAAATGGATAAAGGTTTAGGGGATAACATTGAACTTGTTAATTCTGTTGACGTTGGTGACATTGTCCCTGATATAATTTAGATTTGACATGCTTATAAAGGCTTTCTAGTAATTACCTAAAAAGGAAAACATCATAAGCATTCAGTAACTCTAGTTTATAACATTTTTATTGGTTTTATGTAACTGGCACTTTGTCAAATACATTATCTCTTTAAATCTTCAGACTAGGAGGTAGCAGAAACTACTCTTGTATTCCACATGAAAACGATGAGGTAGCAGAAACTTCCATGAGGTAGCAGAAACTACTCTGTATTCCACATGAAAACAATGAAGAATAATCTAGTAAAGTTCTCCTTCCAGGATAATAGGGTCATCTTAGGCCAAATCAGGGCCAGTTTCTTAGGATTTGACCAATATATCCACACAGAGCATGACATTAAGAAGACCTACCCACTTGGTTTAATGCTCAGCTGTCAATATATTGAAGTTCTTATTAATTTCAAATTATATTAGAACTTTTGTTTTGTAAGTAAGTGGAACATGCACATAAGTAGAGGAGATAAGCAACCTGTAGGTATGTTGCTATTTATTGTTGTCCCCTTTGCATTTGCCACGTCCCCTTGAGCCTTCCATAACAGCTAATATTGTCCTCAGGCCCAGTGCTTGGTTTAATGTTCTACTGTTGGCATTTTAAAATTCTTAATAATTTTACCTATAAACTTGTGTTTTCTAAGGAAGTCAAGCAGGATAATGGAACATGTTTCATGACCACAAGAGATACTCACAATATTTTATCTTTGGTTATTCTTTTCCTCCCTCTTACATATAGAGTTTGAGGTGGCCCACAAGTACAAAGGTCCAGTTGACCCACAGAGTGTAGGAATTCAGGGAAATTAAAAATGAATACAAGATACATGTGTTGTGTATGAGTGTCATATGCTTATATCTCTGTGAAGCTACAGAAAGAAGGCAAATGTTCTAAGAAACACAAACAACCAATGAGTCATATCATGTCATATCGTATAATGTCACTCATATCATATCTACCATATCATATTCCATCTTATTTTCATTACATCCCTGTATTAGCCAGTCATTTATACTGAAAATGATGATAGACATAAACAAGGGAAAAATAAGATAACTCATACTTCCTTTTCCTTTCAATCCTTCTTTACTTGTAATTTAGTCAAAGATAGTGTTGGTACAATATGTGTGTATCAAGAGATTTAACAAATAGTTGAGTTAATTTTGTAAAGTGTTTCCACTGTTTTGGTAAAACCAAAATACATTTCCATGTATGAGCCACAAAAATATATATTGTACATTTCTAATGATCCCACATAAAGTTAAATGCTTTTATATTTTCATTTAAAACTTGTTTGTTCAATCTACCAATTAAAGGAAAAAATTATGTCAACAATATACAATGTTAAGTTTTTTGATTTGAAATGACATTAAGTAGCATCAAAAATACCACAGCAAATCAATAAGAGATCACAGAAAAGAAGAAGGAAGCTTTATATATAAGTACCTTTAATAGCACTTTTTACCTAGAAGCCCATCATTTTTTGTTTTGCACTGGGCCTCACAAATTATGTAGTCATCCTCAATCTGACAATTGATTCACAACAAGGTCTGCCATGTGTTAATGCTCATGTTCCAAACTATAGGTCTCTAATCCTTTTATGTTACGTCACACAGAATAAAATGATCATACTTATAAGGAATGCTAATGATGAAATAAACTGACGATACTGCTGTTGCCACAAATGCTTAACAGAAGGACTTTTAGTTTCTCAGTTCTAACCTTGCAGTCTTCAGAACTGAGAAGATCAAAGTTTCAGCACATTTGGAAAGGTTCACAAACTACAAAACCAATAGGAAATGGATAAATTCCTAGGCATATACAACTTCCCAAGCTTGAATCAGGAAGAAATAGAAATCCAGAGAAGACTAATGACAAGGAGTGAGACTGAATAAGTAATAAAAAATCCAACAGGGCGGCGCCTGTGGCTCAAGGAGTGGGACGCCAGCCCCATATGCTGGAGGTGGTGGGTTTAAACCCTGCCCTGGCCAAAAACTGAAAAAAAAAAATCCAACAAAACAAAGGAAAGCCTAGACTGGACAGATTCACAGTCTAATTCTATCAGACTTATAAAAAGGAATTGGTATCAATCATATGAAAACTTTTCCAAACAATTAGGAAGGAAGGATCCCCCTTAATTCATTCTTTGAAGACAGTATCACCCTAATACCAAAGCCAAGAATGAATGAAATAATAAAAGAATATTGCAGACAAATATATCTGATGGAGATAGATGTAAAAATCTTGAGCAGAATTCATAGTATTAGAAAACTGAGTCCAATAGCACATCAGACAGATAACATATCATAATCAATTGTTTTTATCCTGGGGATGCAAATATGGTTCAACATATGCAAGTCAATAAATGTGATTCACCACATAAACAGAAATGAAAACAAAAAGTATGTGATCATCTCTTTAGATGCAGAAAAAGGATTCAGAAAAAATGTTCAACTCTTCATCATAAAAACCCTCAGCAAGCTAAATGTACCTCAAAGTAATAAAATCTGTATATGGCAAACTCACAGATAGCATCAAAGCGAACAGGGAAAAGCTAAACTTATTCCCCATAAGAACCAGAACAAGACAAGTATGCTCACTGTCACCACTGCCTTTCAACATAGTGCAGTAAGTCCTAGTCAGTGTTATCAGGCAAGAGAAAGAGATAAAAGACATCTAGATCAGAAAAGAGAAAATCAACTCATCTACGTTTGGTGATAATATGACCTTATATCTAGAAAATCCTAGAGTCCTCCAAAAGATTCCTAGATTCTATAAATGAGTTCAGTAAAGTTCCAGTTTATGAAATTGATGTACTCAAATCAGTAGCATTCATATACACCAATAATGATTAAGCATAGAACCCAATCAAGAACTCAATCCCATGTATAATAGCTGATGAAAATAAAATTTCTCAGGATATAATTTTAAAAAGAAGTGAAGAACCTCTACAAGAAAAAGTACAAAACACTGATGATAGAAATTGTTGATGACACAAACAAATGGAAAAGCAACCCATGCTCATGGATTGGGAAAATCAATTTTGTTAAAATGCCAATACTACAGATTCAATGCAAGTCCTCTCAAAATACCAACATCATTTTTTTCTAAAATTGATATGGACCCAAAAAAGAGCCCAAATAACCAAAGCCACCCTAAGCAAAAATAATCAAACTAGGGGCATCGCATTACTTGACTTAAAATTATACTTTAAGACTATAGGAGCCAAAGCAGCACACTATTGCTATAAAAATACATATATCAATGGAACAGAGTATAGAACTCAGAAATAAAATCATA
Source organism: Otolemur garnettii (assembly GCF_000181295.1). Taxonomy (NCBI): domain Eukaryota; kingdom Metazoa; phylum Chordata; class Mammalia; order Primates; family Galagidae; genus Otolemur; species Otolemur garnettii. Next base: position 5,335,332 of record NW_003852512.1, read on the forward strand.
TTCCTACAACCAACTGCTCTTCAACAAAGTAGGTAAAAGCATATACTAGGGGAAAAAAAGACATTCTATTCAATCAATGGTAATGGGAAACCTGGATAGCCACATACAGAATAATAAAACTGGATCCCTGTCTCTCACCATATACAAAACTTAAGATAAGTAAAGGACTTAAATGTAAGAACCAAAACTATAAAAATTTTAGAAAAGAACAAAGAAAAAAATTCTAGAAATTGGCATAAGCAAAGAATTATGGCTAAGAGCCCAAAAGAAAATGCAGCAGAAACAAAAGTAAAATAAATGGAATGGTATTTAATTAAGCTAAAAAGCTTCTGGAAACCAAAGAAATAATCAAAAGAATAAACAGAAAACCTGCATAATAGGAGAAAATATTCACAAACTATGAGTCCAACAAAGGAATTCAACCAACACAAAATAAAAACAAGTATGAAATAAAAACAAGCAACCCTATTAAAAAGTGGAAAAACAGCCTAAACAGGCAGTATTCAAAAGACTATATAAGAATAGTCAAAAAACAAATGAAAGGAAAATGTTCAATATCTCTAATCATCAGAGAAATGTAAATAAAAACCATAATAAATACCATTTTATTAGAGTTGGAATGGCCAAAAATAGATGTCAGTGCAGGTGGACTGCAAGGGGGAATGCTATTGGTAAGGATGTAAATTAATACATCCTCTATGCAAACAGTATTAAGATTTCACAAAGAACTAAAAATAAATCTACCATTGGATCCTGCATTCCCACTACTGGGGATCTAATGAAAGGGAGAGAAGTCATTATAAATGTATTGAACAGATACTTGCATTCATGTTTATCACAGCATAATTCATAATAGTAAAGTTGGAACCAAGCAATCAAGTTAACTACCCATTAGGTAATGAGTGGATTAAGTGGCTAAAGGAAATGAGGTACACACACACACACACACACACACACACACACACACACACAAATACCATGGAGTATTACTCATCCATAAAGAAGAATGAAATAATGTCATTGTCATCAACTTGGATGGAACTGGAGGCTATTATCCTAAGTGAAGTAAATTAGAAATGGAAAATTAAATGCCACCTGTTCTCATTTGTAAGTTGGAGCTAAGCAGTGGGTATGCATGCTCATACAGCATCAAATAATAGATACTGGAGACTCCAAAGGCAGGAGGGTGAGATGGGGGTGTGAGATGAAAAAGTATCTTCTGAGTATAATGTACAATCTTTAGGTGATAGTTAGACTAAAATCCTAGACTTTACCACTACACAATATTTCCTGAAAGATCTCATACTTTACCATATATATGGCCATTATTTGTAAATCTATGTTTCTAGCACAATTTTTTTTCTAATATGGACAGAATTGTCAACACAACTGCCTTCTGAATAATCAAGCAGAATATTACAAGTCCTTCCGACTGGATACTTTCAAAATTAAACTTCTCATCTGGGTTTTCTAAATCTATTTTTTCCTCTATTATTAATCAAAGTAGTATCCACCCAGGCTCCCTCTTCACCACTCCTCAAATAAATAAATCAACAGCTCTTATATGTTATAACTCCAAAGTATCTGTTAACGCTGTCACTTACACATACATAGCATCTTGTAGAGTAGTGGCCATCATCATCTCTTTTCTGACTTAGCTTCATAAAGGAAGTGGAATTTTCAAACTAAACGTGATTTATGTCCTCTTCACTATGTTACTAGTGAAAGCACTACTGCCTTGATCTTAAGCAAAACAAGCTCACAACTTATTCACATCTCTGTTTTCCTCTACTGTTAGAATGGAAAAATAATCATTGCCAATTAAATTGCTTGCATATTACAAAGAAAATATTTTGCAAGGTACCACATAAGAGATATTTCATAAATGTTTTTCCCTTACTTATAAAGCTATTCCTGTATATACATTTATACATAAGAAATGCTTATATAGACAGATTTCAATATAATGTTGGTATATATTCATATGGATTTATGCAAATGGAATATGACAGGGCCAATAATAATAGCTGAGCGATCTCTTTTTCATGTTTGTAACGTGGCTCGTTGAAACCTCCTCCTGGTGTACCAGGTCATAAAACTTAATCACAGGTTGGAAGGAGGTAGGCATGTTCTTATGTGTGTGTGTGTGTGTGTGTGTGTGTGTGAGAGAGAGAGAGAGAGAGAGAAGGCAAAGTGAGAAAGATTTCAAATTCCAGAAGATACATTCCTAAATGAGTATGATACATTATGCTCATTTATTAACGGGCCCAGGATACAAATAGGAGGAGAAAGAGATCCAGAGATGTGAGAATAAAGAGTTGGCACAAGAGCAGATGAGCATGGATCTTGCTGTGTTTGGGAACTAGAGCTCCTACAGGCTATATCTGTGCTCCCAGAGCAATACGGATGAGTGAACTGGGCTGGAAAGGGTTAGGGAAGCACAATTATCAGCCATCTGGTTCAGCAAACAATTCTACTCCAGTTAAGCTTATATGTGCTTATGTAGTAAGGCCTAGGCTGAGAAGGCTGGGAACACAAAACAGGTATATAATCTCTTCCTTCCTGCGCAAATACCATGAAGGTAACATTTAATCTGAGTTTTGAATGATTAGGATGAGTTTACAAAATTGGAAGCAGTATAGAATCTACACATAGGCGCTGGCTAAAGATCTACAAGAAGTTCATTTGGAGCTGAAATTTAAAGCATATGGTACAGGTATGGATTAGGGAGAGTTTATGAGAAGGCAGATGAGGAAAGAAGAGCCTGTCAATGGTATTAGTGATCTGGTTCCATGTAGGACATGTATAGTGCTTTCATTCAAATGATAGTTTCCTGAAATTTTGCAATTAGAATACAGAAGTCTACAAAGATTTGCTTAGTTCCACTTCAGAAATGCTTTGGTGGACCCCAAATAGAACTCCATTCCAAAACCTCCTGTCCTTTCTTAGCACTAACTGGTTCTCTGAAGACAATCATTTGGTTTCTATCTCATCCCTAGAATCTTTTCACTGGGACAGTAGACTGTTAAAGTTAACACGGTCTTAAATCTCATTTGCCCCAAACTTAATTTCATACAAGAGGAATCTGAAGCTTACACAGGATGGCAAATTTCCTAAGAGATAATGTTTGTCCTTTCTTATGGTTTCAAAAGAGGAGCTATAACACAGTCCTTCCTTGTTGTAAATGAAATGCTCATAGGAATGATTACAGCATCTGGTATGCAGAAATGAGCCATTCCCACCTGTATACTACTGTCTCCTTAGGACCTATGGTCTACTGGGGATCTCAGATCTTCTGCCCATTTATTGATCATAGGATTCCTTTCTCTCTCCAGAGAACAAACACTATGAGCCACTACCTGAGCTCAGAGGAGTATTATAAAGGTTTAGTTCATTTTAAATTCATATCACTGTGTCTTGCCCTGTTCATATCCTCTCTCATCACCATAACAAAAATTATAGGGTGAATTATGTTTCTCAAAATTTAAATGTTCAAGTTATTAGGATTAAATGAGGTCATTATAATGAGACCTAATAATATACAACTGGTGCTATTATAAGAAAAGCATATTAGGACCTAGACATACAGAGTGATCACCATGCAAAGACATAGAAAGAAGCTGTCTACTTGCGAGTCATGGAGAGAGATTTCAGAAGAAACCAACCCTCCTGATGCCTTAAGATTGAACTTATTAGCCTCCAGAATTGTAATTAAAAAAAAAATTCTGCTGTTTAAGCCAATCTGTGGCACTTTGTGATAACATCCCTAGCAAACTAATACATAAACCATTGGATAGCAAAAGTAGGTAGGGGTGTTAGCCATACATTTGCCTTCACTTTGGAATGATTTGTCCTTGGTGATCCTCTTAGATCATCTTCTATTATATTTGTTATCATATTTGTGACATAAAAAATGTGGAGTATGAAATAAAAATGATACCAAACACTTGGTACATGGATCTCTGCACTAGGCATTGCTAACTCCTTCATATCTGAAGATCTTCCTTTCTGAGAATACTAGGAATAGCAACCGCTACCTATCCTGCCCTGGCTGCATTTATACTAGTCTTACTACTAATTCAATTTGGGCATTATTTTATTCAATGCTTACAATCCTAGGGGATAAATATTGTATTTATCTTGCAGGGCTCAAAGGGATTGCATAATTTTCACAAGGTGACCTAGATAGTAATTGACAAATTCGGGGCTCAATACTGGGTCGTCTGGATGGCAAGAACATGCTTTTTCCACTATACTGCCTCAATATAACAATTCTCTCTTTCGTGTTCACAGATTCAGAGCCATGGCCATTAGCTGATCCTGTGGTTTTCCACCAAATAATCTCCATCCACTTTTCAGGCCCACTTCTACAGTTGAAATGATTATTTGGCCTACAATAGAGAGTGAGCTGTGCAGCTGGAGAAATTTCTATCCAGATGCTCGCGTGTCACTTTGAATTGTTATTACAATAAAAATTCCTGTTCATATTTGTTCCTATTTGCATATGTACAGAAGACACAGTTGTTCAGCCAAACCAAGCCATTTTGCAAAAATGCAGCCCAAGATTCACAAAGCAGTTCTGAAAATAGCCCATTTGTGGCCTCTTACTGAGAAGAAACTGCATAAACTATGCAAGGCTTTTGGATTTATCACTGAACAATTTTACATTTTTTATCTGCAATCACCTATCTTTCCCCGCTCTTCCTCCTCCCCTTCATCTCTTTGTCCTTTCTCCAAGTAAGCCCTAAGTATCTACTCTGTGCCAGGTACTAGACAGACAAAGAACAAAAAGTAACAGTCTTTGCCCAAAAGGAGCTCAAATTCTAAGATCAAAATGATTCACTGTGGAAATAGGATTGTTCTCAGCAATAGAACCGTAGAACAAAGGAATATACTTGAGGTTGCTGCTTGTATTCTCTAGCCTCTTTCTTTGTTCATACCTTTATTGTCACACTTTTTGTACGAATTAGAATTTCGTTTTTTAAAAATCTTTTTTACTTGGTAGTTGGTATCCTAGGACATTGAATGAGATTTGGCACAGAATAGCTCCCGACTAAGTGCAACTTTCAGTGCTGACAGCTTACATTTTTCGAAGGAGGCTCTTTACATGATATTTACCATACTTTGCCCTGTATAATGCACACTTGTTTGCCCAAATGTTGTGGAGGAAAAATAAGGATACACATTATGCATGAGTGTTACTAATTCCACATCTATATAAATGTTATTAATTCTTTTATTTATTCTTATACATTAAATATGTAACTCTAGAAAGCAATAACAATATCCATATGCAAAATAAAACCCTGGAAAGACTATGGCAATTTCACCCCCTTTGTACTATCCCCCTCCCTCGATGCCCCCACACTGGGCAGGCACCACAGCTGCAGCAGCTTCCAGCCTACCTGACTGATCATGCCGGATGCTGTTGCTGCCACCATGTTGGAAGCAGGCACACTACCAATGTGACACAAGAGTTAGCATCCAGACCTTGGCAAAAGTAGGGTGAAGTGGCCATTCAGTGCTGCCTCCTTCTCTCACAAGAGGCATGACACATGGAGTCAGCTGCTGTGAAGCCAGGAGTAAACCCAAATGGAAGCTGAGAGTGGTCCAGATGACCTGAGTGCCTGATCTCCCCCAGCTGTCCTCTCCTGGCTCCTAGGACCTACACACTATCATTTCCTATTCTCACTCATGTGCATCACTGGAAACATGACATCAGTGGCTACACTGAGAATACTGGCAGGCTCATTTTCCAAAAATCTGGTGTGACATGCCCTTTCCAGGATGCCTCATCTCTCATGCAGCTGGCTCCATTCTGAGTCCACTGGGACACATGCTGAGGAGGAAGATTCCTGGGCCCTGGAGATCTGGGTTCTGAGACCTGGGTCTACCAGTAGGCCACTGTTGTGACCTTGGGCCTCACTCCCCATTAAGTTTCTGTCTTCTAGGGCACCTGGAAAACAGTGCAAAAAGGCCTGGGGACACCTGACCCCATAGACTGTAATTTCAAGCCCATGACTTGTCCAAACCCCCGAGGCATTGAGTTGGTATAATTTCCCAAACTTGCTAAGTAGGAAGAACCATCCAGGTTGTTTGTTAATGGAACAGATACCCAGGTCTTTGTCCTAGAGAATTGATTCAGTGTATTTGGGTGTGTTTGAGGAGTCTCATTTTAACTAATCCGCAGGCTGTTTTGTAAAATTTGTAAGTTTGGGAAAGGCTGGTGTCATATATTCTGATGTTACTGAGCGTCCAAGGTCTGGATGGCTTGAGGAGGTCACGGTCTAGTCACTAAGCAGAAATTTAAGTGCAGAGTACATTGCTGGGGTATCATCAGGGAAGGCTTCCCCCTCAGCATCTTCAGCAAGGTGTCCTGGAGGCCTCAGAATGGGCCAGCTGCACAAGAAACAAGGCAGCCTAGAAAGGACAGGGATCTACCATCAGGAGTCTGGGACAGGCAGGGACAGCCCTGGCCCCTTTTTTTCTGGACCTTCAGATTCCCAGAAAAAAGCCCCAGTGGGGTTCATTTCTAGAGCCCACCCCTGTCTATCAGTGGGAACCTGGCAAGGGGGCTCCCCTGAGATTCTCACCATGTGTGCCCTTTAGTCTACTCGACAGACTAGCCCAGCTAGAGTGATATTGCTGAAATGTAAGCCTAGATCATAACTATCCCTTTGTTCAAAACCCTCCAGTAGTTCCTCATTTTTTAAGAGTAAAATCCAAGATTCTTACAATGCCGTATGAGAACCTACACAATCGCCTCCCATCTGTGCCCCTTTACTTCTTTAAACTTATCACCTTCTTCTCTTACCTTCCTTACTGTTTCTCAGCTTGGTGTTTGACCTGTCTGGAATGTCCTTCATCCAAACATATGCTGGGGTGACTATTTCACGTTCTTTCAATTTTTGTTCAAATGTCAAGTCTTCCAGGAAGCCTACTTGACAACCCTGTTTGGAACTATACTTTATTTTCCTGTGCTTATCATCTTGCTTAATCTGCTCTATTCATTCTTTATGCATTTGTTTTCTTCTAATGAGCTGTAAGATTTATTTATCTGCTATGTTTGTTGTTTATTTTCTCTATCTTTTCCAGTGGCATTTAAACTCCCCATTGGCAGGGGGGTTTTTTGTTTGTTTTTTAACCTGTTTTAATTAATATTATGGTCCAAGCACCCAGAATAATTTCTGACACATACTTGGCCTTCCATAGTTAGTTCTTGAATGAATAAATAGTTAGAACTTCCATAGTTAGTTCTTGAATGAAATAGTGAATTTGGAATTTTAAATGAGTCAGTATGGTTCAGAGGCTCAGAATTTATTTTTCTCAGCACTAATTATACTGTAACTCCATTAAACACTAATCTGCTAGTCCAGTTACTTCCATCTTACTGTCCAACTCCAGAGCTATTTCTATAGTTGTTATTGCCAGATTGCTATTTTTGACAGTTATACATCACATCATCAAATACTAACAAATATCGATAATTGACTAAGCATTGCTTAAGAATATACTTCAATAATCTGCTGTATTGTTCTAGCCTGAAATTGTTACTTACTTCCCATGTGATCTAGAGAAAAATCTTTTCCCTTTGTGAGACCTCAGTTGGTTCATCTATAAAATGAAAGCTCTTATGAGATGTTCCCTGACAAATCTTTTATTTCTGCAAATTTGAGTCTATGTGACTACAGTCCACTGTCCATAGTTCACATAAAGGAAAGAGCACAAGTTTTGGAGTTGGAGAAATATGAATTTTATTCCAAGCTTCAACATAATTAAATAGGCCATTTCACTGATTTCTGTACCCCAGATAACCTGTCTGTAGAATGTGGATTATTATCTTTTCTATGTTATAATATCTCTGTGTTAGGGATATTGTGAGCATAAAATTAAAGACTATGTTTTAAAATGCCTGGCACAGTATAAGATACAAGGCAATAATTCAACATGTATTGTTCTGTATGTGCAATACAATCAATAATTATTCACCTCTATGTGAGCTTATAAAATGGTGAACTAAAGTTAATGACACAGTTTGGGGATGATACAACGTCTGACATCAGATGTCATCTTAATGTTGTGAACGTTTTGAAAGAAACAATTCAGAGACACAAATATATATCAGGATTTTAGCTGTTTAGTGTTTCATGCACTTATGCCTCATTTGTAAAGTTAGAATGCTTTCCAAGGAAAAGTCGCCATGCTTTCTTTGCATTATCCACAACTTATACTACAGTGCAGTGAACGCAGCAGGAGGGAAGATTTCCTTAACTACTGATAATTATAATTTGCATAATGTCTCAACCTGCAGAACCATCTACACCTATTTTATGTTTACACTAGTTTCATGAGGTAGGTGTTGTAATAATCTCCATCTCATAGATGACAATACCAAGGATCATTAAAATGGAGTGATTTAGTCAGCGCCATTTAGCAAGCAAGGCAGTAGTATGATTTACTCACCTAGTTCTTATCTGTAAAGATGCCTTTAGATTGGATCCAATCTTCTTCCAGAGTGCAGCAATCTAATCATGCTTTCTTTCTAAATCCTTTTATTCATTAACAGCACAATGTCTATTACCAGTAGGTGCTAATAAATGTTAGTTGTACTTTGGGATCCATTGTCTCTTTGCTATCCATTGGAATATCTGCAGCCACTCACCGAGGGTTCTCTTTAACTGATGTATTCCTTCTTTGCAAACTGTATTGGGAGCCATTTAATTCAAAATACATCAGGTGTCAGCAAAGCATATTCTGAGCCTAAGCCAATGTGAGCTTCAAGTCCCTTCAGTAGCTTTGACATATATGAGCATGTATAAACATTTTTATTCTAGGGCTACCAATGAATTTTAAAACAAGAGAAAATGCAAAAGAAGCAAGATGGCCCATAGAAACCTCCACCAACTGTCCCTCTGAATGAACAGCAAATTCAACAACTATCCACATACAGAAGCAACTTCAGAACTAAAAATGAGGTGAACGATCATAGTGCCTGGTTTTAACATTATATCAAAAAGAGACTGAAGAGGGCAGAAAAGAGTCTTGCGTTGCCTACACCACCCCTTTTCAATCCCCTGTAAGTGTTATTTGAGAATGCTGACTGGAGAGGAAATCAGTACCCCTGGGGGAAGGAGAGGGGAGTGATTATCAGACTTTGCATTAGAACTCAGGAATATGCTTTCACAACGGAACACAGCACGGGGCTGAATTCTGCTAGGATTCACGGAGGAAGCATTTAGACCAACCCAGCCAGAGGGAAATCCATCACTTCTGCAGCAGGAGCCTGAGTTCTGGCTAGCCATACAAAAAACAAGCCAGGGCCAGAAACAAATTTGTAAGGCAGTCAGGCCACACAGATTGCAGTTCCACCACAATTACTATAGCTGTATTAGCTAGGAGATGGTGGACTTAAGTTCCCTGAGGCCCAGTATAATATCAGAGGTAGTAGATAAGCCAGTGCCTATGTCACCCCTTCCCCAACTCCAGACTGTTCAGCTCAGGTAGAGTATGGTAAAAGGGGGAACCCTCATACACTGTTGGTAAGAATGTAAATTAGTGAAAACTCTGTGGAGAAGAGTGGTTCCTCACAAACTAAAAATAGAACTACATGACCCAGCAATGCTGCCAATAAACATATATCCAAAAGAAAGTAAATCAGTATATGGAAAAGATATATACATTTCCACCTTTATTGCAGCATTATTGACAATAGCCTAGATTTGGAATCAACCTAAGTGTCCACCGATGTATGAATGGATAAAAAATTATAGTTCATATACACAATGGAATATTATATTATGGAGAATATTATGTTAAGTGAAATAAGCCAAGCACAGGAAAACAAATCTCTCATGTTCTCACTCATATGTGGGAGCTACATTCTATAACAATTGATATCAAAAGATACAGAAAGTAGAATGATGCTTACCAGAGGCTGTGAAGGGTAGTGCGGGGTGGGAGGATGAATTGGTAAGGACTAATGGGTACAGAAATAGAATTAGCTAGATAGGCAAAATGAATGATATTTGATAGCACAACAAACTATAATTAACAAGTTATAGCACATTTTATTTTTTATTTTTATTATTTTTTTGAGACAGAGTCTCAAGCTGTCACCCTGGGTAGAGTGCTATGGTGTCATAGCTCACAGCAACCTCAAACTCTTGGGCTTAAGCGAATCTCCTGCCTCAGCCTCCCGAGTAGCTGGAACCACAGGCACCCACCACAATGCCTGGCTATTTTTTTTTTTTGCAGTTGTCATTGTTGTTTTAGCTGGCCTCAGCCGGGTTTGAACCTGCTGGCCTCCATGTATGTAGCCAGTGCCCTACCCATTGAGCTACAGGTGCTGCCTATAGCATACTTTAAAATAACTCAAAGAGTGTAATTGAAATGTTCCTAACCAAAAAAAAAAAAAAAAATGATAAGTTCTGGAAATGATGATCACCCCAATTATCCTGATTTGATTAATACAAATTTAAAGACTATTTAAAACACCACAAGCACCCTATAAATAGAGACAGCTATTATATACCAACAATAATAAAAATATTAATACATTAATTAATTAAAAAAAAACAAATGAGAAAGTAAGAAGTAAAAATAAATGAAAAAAATAAGATATATATCCAGAAAGAGGACTGGACCATAGGAGTCAGAAAATGTAGATTTCTTTTTTTGCTTCTGCATAAGCCCTGTAGTCTTGGGTAAGTTACTTCATGGTTTTCTCATTTAGGAAAAATGGGAACTGCATCAGTGAAGCTCTCTTGAGAAACCTAAACAAATGGATAAATACAACATATATACATACACATGCACACAGACGTACATATCTTAAGAAATTTATTTTAAAAATTTAGCTGATGTAATTGTGGGGCTGACAAGTCTGTTGTCCAAATAGCAGGCCAGTTAGCTAGAAATTTTTGAGCAGAAGTTAAGGTTGCTGTCAGTCTTCTGGAAGATTTTTTTTTCCTTAGAGAAGTCTCAGTTTTTATTCTTAAGGCTTTTCAGGTCATTTGATAAAACCCACATGCATCATTGAGGTAATATGCTGTAATTAAAGTCAACCGATTGTAACTGCTATCCACATGTAAAAAAGTATCTTCATAGTAACACCTAGATTAATGCGATGACAATGCTGCTGCTGATGGTGATGATGACAACAATGATGGCAGTAGTTATCTTTTAAAATTATTAAAATTAGAATCAAACATGCATTTAAAGCACCAAGTGTACTCTCTATCGTAAAGTAAAAGCTAAATAAATATTGCTTGAATGTGAATAGAACTGATAGTACGAGAAAGAGAGGGGTTATTTATTTATCTCGCTCCTCTGTGTGCTATTCTTATTACCCCTGTAAATTCATTTGATTCTGGCATATCCCCACTTACCTTCCTCATGGATCTAAAGCTTATGTGATTTAGGATAAGGGTATAGTTCCCAAGAGCAATTTTTATGTAGATATATTGTGCTCAAAAGAAAGCTCTATAATTCCTCTATGGAGATAACACTCCTCATTACCTACAATCTACTGCCTGAATTCTAGTACGTTATTATATTTCCCGTTATGCTGTTTCCCATTAGCTCATACTTTACTATAGGTTATAGAAGTTGGTTCCTGTTAAAAGAGGATACTCTTACAGATTTTTGAGGCTTTTTGTGGTTTACATTATAACTTTATCAGATTAAAATAAAGGCCATTATATACTCAGAAAGGACACATTTTATTTTTTATTTACTTTTCAATGCATATCTATGTATACTTGATCTTCGAAAAGCCAGCTTTCATTCTGGTTCTGCCATTTACTAGATATATGACTTCGGACAACTAAACTAACCTCTGCAGCCAGTTTTCTTATCCACTGTATCCTGCACATTTACAGGTTTTGTTAAAAGGAGATAATAAATGGAAAATCTACCTCATCTGCTGCCTAGCTCACTGAAGATGCCTGCTAGATGTTGATTAAATCAAAATCTAAATACAACACAAATATATGTGTTCCCAATACATCAGAACTTCATCTAGATAATGTGAACATATAAAGAAATAAACAGTTCTGCAACAATGCAAACAGAATTTTCTGTGTTAAGAAATTCCAATTTTTCATTGGCATTTGTGTTAGAATTATCAAAATCCATTCTGAGTACAGCTCTCTTGTACAAAGGGTAACATTTTCCTTCTTCGTACTTTTTTCTGTCAGATGAAGGGATTTGGCCAATTTCACCAGAGCCAGTATGATAAAAGGTTAATCAAAACATGGATATAGACCAAGTATGGAACACTGCATGAACACTGTCAAACCAAAGAAACAATGAGCAATCAAGATCATTTGCCAGTGAAGGACCAGTCCCTGGCAACAGGAAACAGGATTGGAAATATAGGAGTTTACATTTCAATTGCTAAGACAAAATCAATTACCTTTCAAGGGATTGTGATCAGGCTGCAAGAGTTAGATGAAAAGCATAATAAAATAAATGGTCAAGTTGCCATTTGTAAAAGGAAAGAATCCAAGATGAGAAATAACACCCACAGTGGTATCTGCATCTCCTTTGCCCTCGTGCTCGGCTGCATTTGAACTCCATGCATTTACAATCTGTATGCTTCCCTATGGACCTCAATACATATTTTAACTCTGAATGGTAGCAAATAGATGTTCTAAAAAAATTAGTGAAAAGTGGATCACTTCTCTTGGTAGAAAGACCGTTAATTTGCTTCAATAAACATGAATTAGGAAAGATATGGAAGGAGTTTGTGCTTGAGTTTATGCTCATTAAGGAAAATTAAAGTGACATATTTAAAAACTTTTGTATCTACATTGTGTGTAGCTCATTTTTAATGCAGAGGAGTAAAACAGTGCTATAGCAACATTTATACAAATCCTTTCAAGTTTTATTCCATTATTTTTTTCCTATTAATCTTTGTTTAAAATGGTGTTGTTTTTTACTCCATTGCTTTTCATTTGGAATTTTTCCAGATAATCTTCTTGACAAGAAAAGATTGATAGATTTCCGTGTATAAAGTAATTATATACAAAATAGAGATCAGTGGGGAAAGACGTAACACACAATAATCCAGACACCATTATTTATTCCTTATTAGCTACTTGAAAGGAAGCAGTGATAACCTATTGTGACTTAATCCATATTCACTGAACAACAAAACAGAACAACAAAACATTCCATCTGTAAATTCTAAAAGTCCTATCAATAAAACTAAAAATTCAATAACCGTAACTTTTCCAGTTTTATAAATGCTCAAGTTATGATTATAATATTATAACAAATGCATTAGAACTTATATGTCTATATGTTTTAAAATCATAACTGTATACAGTTATGGGGCAAATTGTGACCATCTGATATACAATGTGAAAGGCTTAAACTGATTAACATAGCCATCACCACACTTACTTATTTTTTTTTTGTGGTAAGACATCTAAAATTACTCTTAGTTATTTTGAAATGTACCCTTGCATTGTGCACACTAGGTGAGATCTCACTGAATGCCCTCCCTCCGCTCATCAATCACCCTATCCCCTTCCCATCTCCTCTTTCCCCTCACCCCTCCCCCTTGCTAGACTATATTTGTGTTTTATCATTCATATGCATGTGTAAGTGTTTATATATTAGTTTTATAATAGTATTGAGTTCATTGGATACTTCCCCCCCCATTCTTGAGATACTTTACTAGGAAGAATTTGTTCCAACAACATCCAGGTAAACGTAAAAGATGTAACATCTCCATCTTTTTTTATGGCTGAATAGTATTTCACGGTAATTTTATGCCACCATTTGTTAACCCATTCGTGGGTTGATGGGCATTTGGGTTGCTTCCATGACCTGGCAATTATGAATTGGGCTACAATAATCATTCTGGTGGAAATTTCTTTGTGGGAGAACTGATAGGTATGGTTGTGTTTTGGCTGTCATATTTTTTCAATGTCCACTGGATATTTTTAATCCTTTCACCATTGTGGAAATTAGGTTTTGTTTGGTAAATTCTGGGTAAGTTTACTTTGGTGGTAGACCATTGTGATGGTCATGGAACATGAATCTGAGAATGTCCTGGAGAGCTGGTTTAGTTATGGCAAATTTCTAGAACATGTGTATGTCAGGAAAGTATTTGATTTCTCCAACATAAATGAAACTCAGTTTAGCTGGATACAAGATTCTGGGCTGAGAGTTGTTTTGTTTTAGAAAATTGAAGGTCAATGACCATCATCTTTTGGCTTGAAAAGTTTTACTGGAAGACCTACAGTCATTCCAATATTTCTCCCTTTGTAGGTAATGCATTTCTTATGTCTGGTTGCTTGCAGGATTTTCTCCTTTATATTAACTTTGGCAAAGTTAATTACAATGTGTCTAGGTGATGATTTATTTGGATTGAGTTGTTCTGGAGTTATGAAACTGTCTACTGTCTGAATTTCTGTATCTCTTGAAATGCTTGGGAAATTCTCCACCACTAATGTCTTAGAGTGGAGCATTTGAGCCTTTAGGACTATCCTCTTCTCCTTCAAGAATCCCTATGATTTGGGTATTTGATCTTTTGGAAAAATCCCCTAATTCTCTCAGGGAATATTTTGTTCTTGTTCTCCTTTTTTTATTTTTCCTGTTTCTTTGACTGCTTTAACACTTTTCTTAAATTTCTGAAATCCTTTATCCTCTGAGTTTAACTTTATTTCTGAGGGTATTTATGGTATTTTGAAGCTCTTTGAATGCATTTTTTAATTCCTTAAGCTCTACTATATCTTTTCTTATTATAGTCATATCCTTGGTGATTTTGTGTTTGAATGCATTAATTTCCTGAGGCAACTTTTGAACTACTTTTTGGATTCCAATTTCCATCTTTTCCTTCATTTTATTCATCTTATGATCCATATTCTGAATTCTATTTCTGACATTTCAGAGATTTCTCTATGGTTGGCATTTTCTGTTGTATCTCCTTTGTCATCCCTTGGGAGAGTTGATCTGCTCTAATTTTTCATGTTTTCAGAGTTCTTCTGCTGGTTCCTCCCCATGAGTATTTTCCATAAGTGTCAATTAAAACTGATGGGTGAGACTGAATTGGGGGCTCCAGGAACTGGAGCTAACACCATCCCTTCTGCAATGAGCTGGCGCTTGTGATTTGGGCTTTTCCTCTATAGGCTTACGAAGCTTCCTTTTAGAGCCACTGACAGAGACTCAGGGCCTCCTTGGTGAGATAATGCAAGCTGGTTCTGTCTTGATGTCAGCCTGCCTCTACCCACTTCTAATGAGTTGTGGTATTATGCTGGAAACTCAGCTGGGGAAGGACACAAACACCAGCTGCAACCCCACCCCTGCCCTGATAGCTGGAGGAAGAGAATCTGTCCCTCTCTGCTGCTATACCACCACCACTCAACCTCAGTATTAGCTGGGTGGACAGCCCAGGCCGAAAGTCCCAATCAAATTGTCCCAAGGCATACAAATGATGCTCACACAAAAGAGTTTAAAGGGTTGGTAAGCGGCCAGAATACAGAAATCCACAGGCAGAGACATCTGCACAATCCTGGGGAGCTGGAACAGTGTCCATACTAGTTTGAAAGGGAGTGAGAAAAGTTTACTCTCCAAAGTCAGAACTAGGGCCTCACTGCCTCTGCCACCCCCACTGTTTCAACCCGTGCTGCTACTGACTCCATAGGCGCCAACATTTCTGCGCTCACCCCTACCTTCCGTTGCCTCTTGTTTTCACACAGGGCACTGTTTCCACATTGCTATTTGGTGGCCCACACAATGCCAGAGTTTCTCAGCAAATTCTCCAAGCACTCTGTGCTCTGTAGGGGGCAGATCTTTAGGCAGCCAGGGTGGGGCGGGAGTGTCATATTATGCATCTAAATGTAAGTTGTCCCTTCAAAGAAGTTACCTTTGAATTTTGTACTTAAATGAGCATTTATAGAGAGCCTACTCTATTTATTTATTTGTTTTTAGAGTTAGTTTTTAATTAAAAATCATAACTATATACATTTATGGGGTACAATTTGATGATTTGACATACATCGTGGAATGCTTAAATCAAATTGATTAACATAGCCATCACTTTACTTATTTTTTGTCATAAGACATTTAAAATTTACTCTTATTCTAGCTATAAGAAGCTTTTCTAGAAGCTTTACATATATTACTTCAATCGATTCTTACATAGTTATAATTGACCCTATTTTTCATGAAAGAAATTGGAGAGTAAAAAGGGTATCCAAGGTCACATCATGGTTTTCTGGTGTAGTTAGTATTGTTACTAAAATTGGGGAAACTAATTACATAAGCAAAACCTAAGGAAGGGGCTGTTTACTAAATGATAAGTCAAAACCCCAGAAAGTTAGCAGTCGTCTATGTTTGGGAGGTTAAAAAAAAAAAAGAAAGAAAAAAAAAAGGATTGCCAAAATAAGTGGGTACATTTTGAGTCAAATTTAGAAAACAAATTAGATAAAAAGATTCAGCAACATGCTAGGATTAATAGACTTGAGAGTCAGGCAAAAGAATCTGAACTTGGTTTAGTGGGCATTGTAAGTGACTGAATGAGGTAATTCCATGATGAAACCAGTAATTTAGGAATACGACCCTGATAGTGATTTCCAGAATTTGTCACTAATTTGAAAAACTAGAAATAGGACTTAAGAATAAAGTGTTGTGAATATGCACATAAAATTTTTCTTTATGATGTATCATAATGCATGAAGCTTTAAATGGACATATTTATCCTAATCTATTAAAGAAACATATTGTTACATTATGTGAATATTGATATATTTTGAAAAATTAAGCCTGTTAGATGCCCACCAACTTTTCAGCTACATTGTGTATTGTATATTATAGGTGAAATTGTATATTTTCATTCTGAAATCGTCTTTACATTGGACACATCAAGTAAATTAGAAAGGAAAAGTTCACATTAAGTAAGTAAAATAAATATTTACGATCTTGTTTGCCGGTTTGTTTTTGGTCTCTCTGTGGGTAGGTGTCAAGGTGTATTATTTTTTTCTTAAAATATCAGAAGTACAATTGGGTCAACAGTGTGATGGCAAACTTAACATTGATAATTTAGTATGTGGTGTTTTGAGAATTGAAAATATCAATGAAGTGGCAACTTAAAAATTACCTACTTTCTGGGCGGCACCTGTGGCTCAAGGAGTAGGGTGCAAGCCCCATACGCTGGAGGTGTGGGTTCCAACCCAGCCCCAGCCAAAAACCTGGAAAGAAAGGGCTGGGCCTGTGGGCCTGTGGCTCAAAGGAGTAGGGCGCCAGCCCCATATACTGGAGGTGGCAGGTTCAAGCCCAGCTCCAGTCAAAAACCACAAAATAAAAAAATTAAAAAATAAATAAATAACAATAAAAGTTACCTCTTTTATATATTAATTTTATTTTCACAGGCTTACTTTTCATTTTTGTAGTTGTATCTCTAACTTGTGTTTCAAATATTTGATATTTATTCTTACCTATTTGTATTATATCCCGTGACAAATATTTATGTTTATATTCTTTATAAAACTTAGAATATAAAACTTACAAAATCAATTTTAAAGTAATGTTTTGAAAATTTTTTATGGTGAAAAACCTGATACGCATGTTTCCTCATTCAATGTTCTATGGAAATTAGAAATTATTACCTGCATACATGCCATCATGCTTACCTCAAATTGGTAAAAAAAGAAAGGTGTCTTATATCTTGAAACATGGAATCAGGGGGCTCTGAGTGGTTTAAGAGTATAACCATTTGAATTAAAATCAAGATAACAGGTAGCAATGTAAGTGGGGAGAAAGTACGGAAAGAAACACAATGATCACTGTTTAGTTCTCTTTGTGTGTGTGTGCTGCTAGGTAAGAGGTGAGGGGAAAAGAAAAAGGTGAGCAGAACAAATTGAAAATGTTTTCATAAAAAAGACAGCACTTATCTTATCTCCATTATGCTAATTTGTTGCTGTTGTGTGTATATCTGTGAATGCTTGCATATGTCTGCATGTACCCGTGAGGAGGACTGAAGAGGCTTGTCCCCCAAATGTTAAGATTTGGTTATCTCATAGTGTAGTGATTCTAGAATTTTTATTCTCTTTTTTACAGTCTCTATATTGGAACTTTTTATAATGAGCATACACTATTAATATGTGTATAATAATGACAAAATAACTATATGTGCAAAAAATGAGAAGAAAGTAGGTAAGAGCAGAGAAATGGAGAAATGTGTTCATAAACACACGAACACACACAAACCCCAAACTAGGAAACTGCTGTTCTTTGCAGTCAGCCTTTGGAAATTTGGAATATGGAACCATACCCAATGGGTGTGTATTATGCAACAATTTGCAGAGTATCTAATTAACATCATTTGTAAAAATGGGCTATATCTGGCTCCATTTTATCAATGTGTATTCTGAGTGGTAGTGTCATTTGCATCCAGGAATGTGTCCAGTGAAGATAAAATTAAGTGTCTTGCTGAATTTTCTTTGAACATTAAGTGCTGGTGCTAGAGTGAAGCAGATACCAGTGCTGTATAATTCTAGTCCTTTTAGGTTGGAGGTTGAGTGGAAAGGAAAAAAAGAGAGTCTGATTCTAGGGTGACCAACCAGCTACCTCAGATTGCCTAGGATGTTCTGTGCTAAAATTGGCAAAGTACCAGGTGAATCAAGATGAGCTGGTAAACCTGGATGAATCTTATACTTGACCTCAGGCTCCAGCTTCAAAATTTAGCTTTCTCTTACATGTTTACATGGATGGAGCTGGAACATATTAGCAAAGTATCTCAAGTATGGAAGAAAAAGTATCCAATGTACTCAGCCCTACTATGAAATCAATTTATAGCTTTTTATGAAAGTTATAACCCAATTATAGCCCAAGAAGAAGGAGAAAGGGGAAAAGGCAAAGGGAGGGGAGAGGGGAGGATGGGTAGAGGGAGAGTAATTGGTGGGACAACACCTATGGTGCATCTTACAAGGGTACATGTGAAATTTACTAGGTGTAGAATATAAATGTAGAATATAATATAATTACATATAAATGTGTAGAAGGCTATGTTAACAAGTTTGATGAAAATATTTCAAATTGAATATAAAACCAGCACATCATACCCTATGATTGCATTAATGTACACAGTTATGATTTGATAATAAAAATTAGCTTTCTGGAGACAAGATAATATCTTAGGAGAATTTCAGAGTAGGCAGTGGGACAGGATAAGTGTGACAGTTTTACAGGTAATCACAAGCATCGGAAGAAATGGAAAACTCCCCATCGGAAGGAAAACGTAACTGATCCTTCTTGGCTTGCTACTAGCTCTTCACCTCTTCCACCATCATCAGAGGCAAACTATGATGATTACAACTTGAATCTTCCATCAGGCCAATAAGTGATTCTGGTTTACACCCATATTCTAGATTTTAATAGGACAAGTTATGTAGGAGGTGGTGACCCATGGTCAGTGCTCATTTTTTAGGAAGGAATATGTTGTGAATTGGCGAATTGCAACTTGGAAATTATAAAAGGGGAAGGGGCAATGGAAGAATGAGTCTTTGGTTTTTTTTTTTTTCCTTTCAAAATTTTAATCCATAGGAAAGAATCTGGTAAAGGTTAAAGTGGAAGGAGGTGTATTGAGGTGTGACAGACCTACATGTCATCCTGAGTGGGAAACCTAGTTCTTTTTTTTTTTTTGTGACACTTATTGAGTCTTTCTTTATTAAAGGGCAAGTATAGTCTTAGTCAGTTTACACAATCAATTAAATTAATTCGTTTAGTTAGAGACACCCAAGAGTCTATTTCCTTCCATTTACCTAGTGCTGACATAGATTATGAAGTGGGGAAGCCTAATTTTGAAAGTTTCTGGGGAGTCTTCTTGGCTAGGTGAGTCTATTAAGTTGGCTGGGAATGTTTAAAGTTTTATTTTTTATTTCAAAAATGTTAATGAATCAGCATTATATATTAAATAAACTGTCTTTAAGCAGAAACACACATAAAACAAGGTCATGTTGTTTGATCCATTGATTAAATTATTGTTGCCAGAGACTTGAAGGTATTATAAACAGAAAAAAATAAAAACTTCAGATAAATTAAATTTGGCAGAGTTTATTTGGGAAAAAAACCTGGAGTGGTATGGAGAGGTCCACCCAGCAATATGGGCAGGCAGAAAATGCTAGTGAGCTACAGGACCAGCTTGATGGGTTACAGCGCGGTGTTTTTCTTATCTGGGCATAGTGTGAAAACGCCTTTGTGTTATGTGGACATTCTCTCATCAATTGGGAGCCCATGATTGCCTGAGACTCAGTTACCTGTCATAAGAACATACTCTTAGGTTAGGTTGTAGTTTGTTTACCTACTAAGTTGGGTTGCAGTTTGATACTTAAATCAAAGCATGGAGGCAACTGCAGGCCAAGTTTAGTTTAACTTAAAAGTATGAACTTTGTATTTCCTTTAGCACCAGTGGTTTGGTATTGGATAATTCAGTATTTCAGTTTATAGAGCATAACTACTATGACTAATGAGAATAGACTGTATATGGAAATTTGTACCAAACATGCAAAAATCAGACATCACATGCGCCACACTCTTTTGCTATAATGTAATAAAATTAAAAGTTACTAAGTAAGGGGCATCTCCCCAAATTATACACTGTGTTAAATTAAAAAAAAACTAACAATAATAATTAAAATTATAAAGACTGACAACAAAAAAAATGTTGATAGGGCTGTGGAGTAACTGAATTCACATACATTTCTGGAAGGAAAATAAAATGTCACAGCCCAAATAGGAAATGTTTTAGTAATTTCTTGTCATTTCCAAGATAATTGTAATAGTTAAATGGAACATGGAGGGGGGTAAATGTGTATATTATATTGCTTGTCTTTTGAATATATTTGAAATATTCTGTAAAAATATAGAAAGGATTTTCTTCAAGTTATTTGGCTTATAAAACATGAAAACAAAAACGATGGAGTATTTAGAATGAACAACCCTTACGCCCAAAACCTGGAATTCATTCTCTTTCCTATCTCATACCTGATTTTTCACCTCTAACTGGCCACGGAGGCTTGCCAATTGAATTTCCCTAATTAATCTCAAGTTAGTCCGCATTTTTTATTTCCACTGTCACTTAGTCAAGACTTCATATTTCCTTATCTGCATAATGACAAAACCTTCTTAACCTAACTGTTCAGTCTATTTGAGTTTTCTTTCTAAAATCCAGATCTGACTGTGTTATTTTCCTGCATAAATCCTTTCAAATCCTTCCCTTTTTCTATATGCTAAAGACCAAGATTCTTACCTTTTACAATTATTCATTGATAAATGACAATCTGCATAGTAGAAATGTAATTTGTCCAATAGATAAATGGAACAGACGAAAGTCTAATGATGATTGCAGGATATTCCATATACCCCCAATTCCCTAAATCCAGAAAGGGGCTTATAAAAGAAACTTAATATAGTACTGAACATCTTAGAAATCAGCAGACTTGTTAACCCTTTTTTCTATACTTGACAAAATAGTCCTGATTTTTTTTTTTTTAGCTTACACTTAAGATGTCGTGCACATCAATGAAAAAAAGTTAGTTTTATAACTTTCATAGTTGTATTAGTAAACAGTACATCAGATGTTATTACCAGAACCACATTTGCTACTGCAGTCAATTCTACATTGTTCTTGCCTCTTGTGCCACTTATTTGAGATATAAAGTTCCATGTTTGGTATGTTTTTTGGCTACATTTACATCATGTGCTGTACTAGGGATAAGAGATCATACCTGATCCCCTAAGCTTCCTACACAAAGAAGTTTGCAAAAAATGAAGTTTCAAATGATGTGAAACCAAAATAAAACAAATACCAGTACTGGTGTATGCATTACCCTTTTGGTAATCACTTCATCCATAACAGATAGATATCATGACTATGTCCATTCTGAGATTTAAAAAAAAAAAATTGAGGTTCATAAAGGTTTAATTATTGTCCTATATTTAACAATTATTACATAGCAGGCTTTTTCTTTAAACCTAAAGCATCTTACTCCAAAGAGCAACCACAGAATTTCTTTACTGTAAAATAGTAACAATGTCTTGATATGTATAGTACCTTGAATATTTTCTTTATATTGAGATATATTTTTTTATTTAAATCAGTATTTGATGCTAAGAATGCATATCTCATCTGTGTATAAGTGAAGTATTGGAAATTTTGAAAATCAAAGTGAACATTAAAATTAGTAAAATAATTTTCCTTGTGATCTCAGAAGTTGATTTCTGGAAAAAAGTGTATATATTTAAAATTAAATCATTTGAATAATAAAGGCTTATATGTTGTAGGGCATTTTGAATAAAATCATTTCTTTCTTTGCTTATATAATAATACATGATGAGAAACATGACAATGCCATGAAAGAACAGCTGACTCATGTTTAGATGATACAGGAGGCACAAATAATGTCAAAAGCAATCTTAATTAAAGAGAGTGTCTTGATTTTCATTTGTATTGAAGAGACAACTGGGGCCCAGTTACCCAAGGTTATAAGAAACTAAGTCCTAGAAAATCAGAGTTTATCTTAATAAAATGTATTGTCAGACATGAGATGGTACAGTTTATGTGAGTAAAAAATGTACCTGAATTTCACAAAATGTTATAAAGGAAAAATTAAGACACCATGTCGTGCATATCCTATTTGGATTTAAGTGTGACAAGATTTTTGTAGAAAAAGAATTCTAAGTCTCTCTCAATATGGCTAATTATTTGTATAATACTAAATATATATTTCTGAAAATATCACCAAGTTTTAAGCAGGTCTAATTAGAATAAAGTTATAACACTGAAACCTATATAATATGCTATAAATCTCCTGAAATTTACTCTATTGTGTATTATTTTCTGTGATGAATTACTGTCCTCAGATTGCTGAAATTTAGGAACTTGAATCATGGTACAGGTGACCTGTGATTTGAGTGGTCTACTGGTTTCCTGACATTGTTTTCCAAATTGAAATTTTATTTTAAAAATTATGTGTTACATGTTACAGGAATTCTTTATACAGAATCTCAGAGTGAAATTGTAAATGATTTCTTTGCTTTCAAAAATAGAAGTGATACTTTATTTTTTATCTTCTGAAGGACATGATGAATATTTCCAAATTGTTTTGTGATCCTGGTGAGAAGTTAATGTAATTAATAGTCTCTAAATATACACTATCCAATGGAAATGTTTATAATGATAAAAAGTTCTGTATCTACCCTTTCCAATGTGTTATCCAAAGGCATATACAGGTGCTTGAATACTTCAATGTGGCTATAGTGAGATTAAAGGACTGAACTTTCAATGCTATTTAATTAAATTTAAATAGCTACCTGTGGTTAATGTTTATGTATTGATCAACCAAGCTCTAAGATTTCAGAATAGAAAAATCTTGTTTGTAGAACACAAGAAAACTTTTCCATTTACTAAAAATACTTCATGGCAGTTAAGGTGTGCTTTTTAACTCTTTTTTTTTTTTTAACAGAAGAACAATATTCAATTAGTATTCAGTATGGGATGCTGGCTACAAAACCACTAAATTTAAACACAAACCTTTGAAAGAAAATATTCTAGACTATTAAGACCTCCAAATATCCCTTTCTCACTTACCACTATTCTCATACATTGAGTAGGCATTAGACAAATATTCGTTCAATAGATGAATAATAACAAAATTAATTGAAAATCAGAAACTATTTAAATGGCAAAAAACCATTAAATCAGTGGACAAAATGTCCTATCATGATACAGACTTAGATGCAAATGTAACTCCGGAACTTTGATTTTACCAGAACTATCCAAAGGTCAACCCTCTGCATGAATGTTTCAACTAAATCAATTTTTGATGTTTGTTTATTCTTTAATAATGCTCTCCTCATCTCAGGGCTATTGCATATTACTGTGGCAAGTGCACAATGAAAATTTTAATTCAATAAATAGATGCTGGACATGCACAATTTTTCAGGCACTGTGTTACAAGAGCTGTGTAATAGGAAAGGCTTTGAGCTCTGGAGTTTCACATTTTGGATTTACAATCATTATGCCTTTCTATATATTGCATAAACTTTACCACTTGTGTCCAGTAGATCCTTTTAATTTAATTTTTTGCATCACAAAGGCATTTTACAAATAATTGAAAGTACTCAGCACAGAAAGAGAAAAATTACTTGATTGATTGGAAGATTTTGTAAAAATTTAAACAAAGTAAACTTTCCCGTGAATTTAGGCACACAAACATTAGGAAAGAAGAGAATACTGTCCTATATAATACTCTTGCCAAAACAGAATGGTTAAGGTTTTTATATAAAAATATTATGTGATCAACTTTTCCTGATGAAGAACTGGATGACTTTTCCTTTTTGTCCTTAGAAATGTATTTTTCATTCATGCATTCTTGAATTTAAGAAATTTCTTCTTGTAAAACACCATATAAAGATTCATGTAATATGATATTTTTCTTTTTACATGATCCATTTCTCTATCATTATTATTCTACACCACTGATACCCATTTCTTTGCATTCATCTGATTCTTATAATGGTTGTAAAACATCTTCTTCTGTCAAATTTCTTCTCTTTGTCATTATAGGTGGAAAATTCTGAACTCTAAGTTGTTATCAATGAATGCTGAAAACATATTATAAAGATAATTTATCTGCTATTCTTTTATACCTTATTAAAATATGATTCAATACTTGGACAGTACATTAAGAAAAATGAGCATTGATAATTTATTTAACTATGGCATCATTTTCCTGGCAATTATATCATTATTCTATTTTGTATATTATTTTAACCTTTTAAACATAGTTTGTAATTATTGATGAGTAACGGAATAATGAAATAATTTCAAAGATGATAAAACAGATAAAGCTTTTAAGATATTGACAAGAAATAAGTAAACCTAAGCCATAATGTTGTCTTAGATTTATTAAAGGGCCAAGTGTATACATAAGTAATTGCAAGATATAAGAGTTCCACTTCTTTAAAAAGGAAAGTTTCTCTTTATTCTTTGGAAGACCGCTAGGAACTAATGAAAGTGATAAAACAGCAATCCTTTCAAATACTGAAAACTGCTCAAAAAAGAAATTTAAGAACTAAAATCTCATCCAGTGGGCCAGCATGGTACACTAAAGGATAAGATGCAGAGAGGGAAATTTATATTATTAAGTATAGGCTTATTAAACATAAAATGTTTTATTTCCTTAAGTTTTAAGTTTGATAATTGATACCTCTGACATTCAGTTTTGACAGTTCTTGTTTTATTTTTATTGTGAAGGTACACCCTCATTCTTTTAATCACATATTTTGGCTTGTAATTACTTTTCAATTTGTTTTTAGAATAATTTTTCTGAAAACATGTATAAGTAAAAAAATTGTGCTATTTTTAAATATAAGTTCAATTGTGAAACCAATGCAGCAAAGACAACTTGAATATTAAGTGTGCTTGGGAAGGACGTGGCTAATAAATGCATAGTATGTTGATGATTTGAGAAGTTCTGTTGAGGTGAATTTAATCTTGAAAATGAGCCACGTGGACCACCTGAGACCAAAGTGGATAATTATGAGCTAAAAGTGGAAATCCATCTCAATCTATGTGTGGATTAGCAGCAAGATTTGACATTATGATTCCAAAACTATTGGACCGTTTGAAACAAATTAGAAAGGTAAAGAAGATAGATAGTTGTGTTCCACATAAAGTAAATGAGCATCAGAAGAGAAACCTCAAAGGTTGCCTTTCTCTGCCACCATAACATAAAGGTGAAACATTTCTACACCATATCATGTGTACTGAAAAATGAAATTTTGATAATCACAAGCATTGTGCTGAAATAAAACCACAATCTTTGGAGGTGCTGGGTTGCATGATTCCCTTGATGTCTGCAGTTCTTTGTTAGTCTGAGCAGACACAGTACCTCACCTCCACCAAAGAGAGAAGAAAAACAAAAATATGATAAATCAAACCAAAATAAACAAAAAAACCTTACAGGATAAAATTGGAAAAAAAATAATAGGGACAGAATAACAAGCAAAAATGAAGTTCTGATTAGTAAAGAAGGTCATAATTAAAAAATATATTTACATGAGAAAAATGAAGAAAAAGGAAAAAAAATCTAGGGGGAAAAAGTTGAAAGAAAAAAACAAAAACAAAGTTATATATGTATATATTTTGGTGAATATTGCCTAGTCAACAGATGATCTTCTGAGATATGAGATGCTAATCACAACAGATCATCTTCTAGGGTATGAGATGCTAATGAAAATGCTGATACACCTGTATAAGATGGAGACTGGAGGTCTCTGCTGACTTCTTTGCCCTCAAACCCTGCAAAGTTGAAAGCCTGAATCTCTCTTCAGCCTGCTTAAAAGACACCTCTCGACTTTTCCTAACTGTGACCCCTTGCCTAAGCAGAGCCTTTCCTAGGAAAGTATGCATCACTAGGATCTCTCCTGAGGTGGCCACCCACTTATCAGGTGCACCCAAACTGGCCTGGCTCCAGCTTTCCTACTGCAGAACAATGAAACTTCTGCTCTCCTCTAACATCTAAGTCCTGGCCTCTGGGCATTGTTCAGAGTCACATGATTACTTGCCTAGTGTCTCCCAGCATGAGCCTCACTCTGGGAACCTAAGGGCTGAGCCTGCAGGACAGTTCTTTCCCAATGCCTGCAGGCAGCCTGCAGCTAAACAATGAAATCTCTATTCCAGCCCAGGGGCTCAGTCCTAGACTGTGGGCACCACTCAAAGTCACTTGCTCATTTGCCCCAGGTCTCCCAAGGTAACTCAACCAAGTGGCTAGGTCCAAAAAATAAATAACCCATAGGGAAGGCTTTCCCTGTCTGCAATCTTGCTGCTGCTATAGTTACAGCTATGGAAACCACTTGCCAGTTCTCCACTGCTTTCATCCTCCTCCTGGGATCCAGAAGTTCCCTGCTGCCTCTGTACATCCCCAGAGTCATTTTTCTGGGTAGAGCCCATAAGCCAGAGGTGCCTGGAATTTTCTGTCCCCAATCTCATTGCACCCAATTGCAAAAAGTTGTTACTTTACCACCATCTTGCTCTGCCCCCTTGCTCCCTCCATTTCTGAGGTGTTGGTAAAATTACCCTGCTGTATAACTCAATTACTCCTGTCTCTCTTTCTCAGTGCTTCTCTTCCTTTTGTCAGTCTTCCCTTTTACTACCCCTCTTTTCTTTCTCTTTTTTCTTTTTTATCTTTTTTTTTCTTACTATTCAATCTCCTCATCCTTTTAGTCTAGTACCAAAAAGGAACATTAACACCTGTGGTAAGAGGCATGGTAACTTAAACAGGAAGAGGAAGTGAAAGGAAAAAGGAGGGTAAGGAAACAGACAAAAAGAAAACACTCATGAGGAAGAAACAATAGAAAAATCATGGCAACATGGAAAACCAGACCAGAGAAACCCTCCCAAGGGACCATGAGGTAGCTATGGCAGAGGATTCCACTTAAAGAAATGTTAGAAATGACAAAAGGGGAATTTAAAATATGGATGATAAAAAAATGAAGGAAAGTGCTGAGAAAGTAGAAAATAAATAAAAGGAAATTCAAAAACAGAATCAAATAAAAGATGAAAGATATGAAGAATATAGAAAGGATGTAGCATAGCTGAAGAAATTGAAGTAGTCAATTAGGAAACTTAAAGAATGCAGTAGAAAGTATCAATAACTGATAAACCATGCAGAAGAAAGAATGTCAGAGGTAGAGGACAAAACTCTTGAGATAACTCAGATAGTTAAAGAGGCAGAAAAAAAGAAAGAGAAACCAGAACATTCACTAACAGAATTATGGGACTTCATGAAGCATTCAAACATATGAGTTACAGGTATCCCAGAAAGGGAAGAAGAACACCCCAGAGGAATGGAAGCCATACTAGAGAATATTATAAATGAAAATTTCCCAAATATAGAACCACAGAAAAGTAAAATCTCTAGTAACCTCAATCAGAAATGATAAAAGGGAAATAACAACAGATGCCACAAAGATACAAAAGATTATCTCTGTATAGTATAAGAAACTCTATGCCCAGAAATTTGACAATGTGAAGGAAATGGATCAATATCTGGAACCACACCTTCTCCCTAGACCTAACCAAGAAGAAATAGATATCCAAAATATGTCAATTTCAAGCACTGAGATCAAAGAAATAATAAAAAAATCTCCCAACAACAACCAAAAAAATACCCTGGTCTGGAAGGTTTCATCTATCAAACCTTCATAGAAAAGCTTATACCTGTACTGCAGAAATTATTCCAAAAAATTGAGGAGGAAAGAATCTTCCCCAACAGATTCTATGAAGCAAACTTCACCCTGATACCAAAACCAGGAAAAGACCCAAAACGAAAAAGGAGAACTTCAGGCCAATTGTACTAATGAATATAGATGCAAAAATTATCAACAAAATTCTAGGCAATAGACTACATGTTCTCATTAAAAAAGTCATACATCATGATCACGTAAGTTTCATCCCAGGGATGCAAGGCTAGTTTAAAATATGTAAACCCAAAGACTATACAATCCTTTCAATAGATGCAGAAAAAGCATTCTATAAAATGCTACATCTTTGGGTGGTGCCTGTGGCTCAGTGAGTAGGGTGTCAGCCCCAGATACCGAGGGTGGTGAGTTCAAACCCAGCCCCGGCCAAACTGCAACAACAACAAAAAAATAAATAAAAATTCTACATCTTTTTTTTTTTTAGATTAAAACCCTGCAGAATATAGACATAGGTGGCACATTTCTTAAATGGGTCAAAGCCATCTATGACAAACCCACAGCTAATATTTTACTGAATGGAGTAAAACTGAGAGCTTTGGAACTTAGAACTAGAACAAGACAAGGTTGTCTTCTTTAGGCACTACTACTCAACATAGTGCTGGAAGCTCTAGCCAATATAATCAGGCAAGAGAAGGAAATAAAGAGCATCCAAAGAGGAGCAGAAGAGGTCAAGCTCTCCCTCTTTCCTAATGCTATGTTCCTATACTTAGAGAACCCCAAAGACACAACCATAAGACTCCTAGAAGTGATTAAAAATACAGTAATGTCTCAGGATATAAAATCAATATCTGCAAATCAGTAGCCTTTGTATACACCAGTAACAGCCAAGATGAGAGGCTAATTAAGGACACAACCCCCTTCACCATAGCTTCAGGAAAAATGAAATACCTAGGAATATACCTAACAAAGAGAAAAAGAAATTATAAAGAAAATTACAAAACCCCAAGAAAAGAAATAGCAGAGGATATTAACAAATGGAATAAGATACCATGATCATAGGTGGGAAGAATCAACATTGTTAAAATGTCTGTACTTCCCAAAGCAATCTACAAATTCAATGCCATCCCTATTAAAAAACCAACATCATACTTTCAGGATTTGGAAAAATTAATTCTTCATTTTATATGGAACCAGAAAAAATGCCATATAGTTAAGGCAGTTCTTAGTAGTTAAAACAAAGCTAGGGACATCAGCCTATCAGACTTTAGGCTGTACTACAAGACCATAGTGGTCAAAAAAACATGGTACTGGCAAAAAAAAAAAAAAAAAAAAAAAAATAGAGACATAGACATCTGGAATGGAATAGAAAACCATGAGATAAAACTAACATCTTACAGCTAATCTTTGATAGAGATAAACCAAATAAGAACATACACTGGGGTAAAGAATCCCTATTCAGTAAATGGTGCTGGGAGAACTGGATATCCACATGTAAAAGACTGAAACTGGACCTGCACCTTTCTCCACTCCCCAAAATTGATTCAAGATGGATAAAAGACATCAATTTAAGGCATGAAACAATGAAAATCCTCCAAGAAAGCCTTGGAAAAACACTTGACGATATCAGCCTGGGGAAAGACTTTATGCAGAAGACTTCTATGGCCATTTCAACAACAACAAAAGCAAACAAATGGGACTTAATTAAACTGAAAAGCTTCTGTACAGCTATGGAAACAACAACCAAAGCAAATACACTACTGATATAATGTGAAAGGAAATTTGCATATTATGAATGAGACAAAAGCTTGATAACTAGAAACTACAGAGAACTAAAATTAATCAACATAAAAAGAGCCAACAATCCCTTATATCACTTGCTGGAATCCTGCCCCCAGGCAGGTTCTGTTAAAACCTATGGATCTGGCTGTGACTGACTGAAGAAATATAAAGTTAGGAACGATGAGAAAGAAAGAAACAAGACACACAGAATGGATTTTTCAAGGGTGGGAACTCAGGGGACTACCACCCACTTGTGGGATTCCAGCAGTGGCTCCAAGTGTCATTTACAATCAGCTTTTATTGAAGACTATTTGCTCATTAGCCCAAAGGGTAAGCTGAGGAAGGGAACAAAGACTTTAGCAGTTTTTCTGAGTGAGCATATCAGCTCCCATTGTTTCTATAATCATTAATTTTAAGGATTTGTGCAGTCTTGAGAAATTCAGAACCTGAGCCTTGTGTAGGGGCAGCCTCCTCTCTGAGGTCACACACAGAGATTCCTAGGGTGGTGTTAAACTTTGCTAGTTCGCCTTGGAGTAAAACACCACTGGCATCACTCTTCTCTGAAGAGTAGATGGGAGAGAGGAATTTTCCTCTCATCACCACTATAAAGGGTCTTTCTCTGTGTTAAGGGATATAAGCTCTCCTGCCCATATCTCAGGGCTTGAGCTGTTCCCTTGATCTCTGCTCCAGCCAAATACAAATCTCCACAATGGGTATTTGCTTTGTCTGTTTACTGGGCGGAAACAGCCTACTCAATGTATCTTTCCAGGCCTTACCATAGCATCTTCTGTGGCCATTATTTTCTCCAGAATGTTTACAGACCCAGCAGGGATGTTTGTAAGCTGTATCCCTAATAGACCAGAGTTCTAGGAAAAGCAGGAAATTTGCTCAGATAATAAATTTAGCAGTGTCTGGTTTAAAGTTAAACTAGCTGACTTTCCTTTGTTTTGCCTCACTCAGCTTACTTTTTTATTTTTCCCCTTTTGTCATGGTGTTTTCCCTTGGCAAGAATGGTGCCGTTGGTTCCCATTCTGCCTGCAATCACTGGGCAAGTGAAATAAATAGAACCATCTCTAAAGAAGATATACAAATGGCTAACAAGCATATGAAATAGCACACCTCATCCCTAATTATCAGAGAAATGCAAATCAAAACCATCCTGAGATATCACCTAACCCCAGTCTCAAAACCACAGATGATGGCGTGGATGTGGAGAGAAGGAACACTTCTACATTGTTGGTGGGACTGCAAACTAATACAACCTTTTTGGAAGGAAGTATGGAGAATCTTCAAAGAACTCAAACTAGACCTCCCATTTGATCCTGCAATCCTATTACTGTGCATCAACCCAGAAGAAAAAAATTCCTTTTATGTTCAGGACATTTGCACTAGATTCCGTATTGCGGCTCAATTTACAATCTGCAAAACGTGGAAACTGCCTAAATGCCTACCAACACAGGAATGGATTAACAACTGTGGTATATGTATACTATGTAATACTATTCAGCCATTAAAAAAGAGGGACACTTTACATCTTTTGTACTAAACTAGATGGAAGTGGACCACATTCTTCTTAGTAAAGCATCACAAGAATGGAGAAGTAAGAATCCTATGTACTCACTTTTGATATGAGGACAACTGATGACCTAGTACTCTTTGGGCGGTGTGAGAATGGAGGTGCAGGAAAGGGGAAGGTGGGAGAGGGTGTGGGGGCTAAAGTGTGACACACCTCTTGGGGATAAGTCACTATTATAAGAGGGACTTTACCTAACAAATGCAATCAGTGTAACCTGGTTCTTTGTACCCTCAATGAATTCCCAACAATAAAAATAATAATAAAAAAGATGAAGTGCTGAAATTCAGTTCAAA
Source organism: Otolemur garnettii (assembly GCF_000181295.1). Classification (NCBI taxonomy): domain Eukaryota; kingdom Metazoa; phylum Chordata; class Mammalia; order Primates; family Galagidae; genus Otolemur; species Otolemur garnettii. The sequence goes on from NW_003852512.1 coordinate 5,367,195, forward strand.
ATTCAGTATTCATCATAAAAATCCCCCCAAACTAAAGGTGTTTGTTTGGTCATATAGCACTGATATTATCCATTACAACTTCATCAATCCTTGTCCATCAATCTCAGCAAATATCTATTGCAACCGACTGGATGACAGGCTTGCAATTAACCAGCTGAGACTGGTCAAGAGAGACAGTCCAATACAAACTACATTGTTCAAATTATAGGAGCTAGACTTGGAAACTCTCTGTCTTCTGTATTCACCAGACTTTGCACCAACCGACTACCACTTCTTACAGTATTTGGATCACCTCTTGGAAAATAAAATATTCAATTCTCAACAAGCTATGGAAAATGTCTTTCATGATTTCTTTGCCACTCTGTTTCCAGTCTTCTTTACTGCTGGGATTAAAGAAAAAAAAAAAAACAAACAAAAAAAAAACTACTGCTAAGATGGCAAAACTGTGCCAATACTTTATGTGCATAATTAGATTAATTGTACTGCTTCTTGTTTGAGATGTAATAAACTAAACTTTTGGTTCGAGATCAGTCATATTTAGTGACCTATAATGTTTTCTTTTAGACTCCCATGGGGTTTAAATAAGTAATACTGAACAAATAATCACATAAATTAGGTAAGTAAAGCAGTGATAAATTCACTAAAAGAAAATTGAAATTATGATGACAGAGTAAAACAGATTTCTTAATTTAATGAGTCAGGCAAATTTTCCTGAAGAAGTGATATTGAAGTTTTGATTTGAAGGATGACTAGGAAGTAACCCAGTGAAACATAGATATTAAGTTATCTAAAAGTACAAAGTCTCTGAGGCAAGACAGAACTTGACATATTTGAAGAACTGAAATAAAAAATGTGTGTGACTGAGCAGAGAGGAAGTATTGCCAGTGGCATGAGATGAAGCTGAAGAAACAAACCTCAGCGAATTCAAAAGAGATCTTGTAGGACACCCTGGGAGGACTGAGTTTTGCTTTAAGTGCTGTGAGAAACCAGTGATGGGAAATAAGCATAGAATTGATACAATTATATTTCTTTCCCAAAGTTACTAAGGTACTATATGTTCATTTTAAAAGCAGATAATGAATAAATACAGAAAGAAAGTATAAAAGAGTTCCTTTGACATTGTGCATCAATACAAACATTTTAGTGTGGGTTGTTTTAGGTTCTTTTAATTGATATGCATATACAGCTACAGGTAAGCTTATTTTTTATATTAACCATAATTATACAAGTCACAATGCTCTGAAGCTCTCTTCAACATCACTTTGCTTACCATTTCAGTATAAGAATGCACCTGGGATTGCTAAACTTTTTCTGAAAAGTGCCAGGCAGTAAATATTTTCGGTTTTGCAGCCCAAGACACTACATATTTTGCTACTATAGAGTGAAAGCAGCCATATACAATGAGTAAATGAGCGAGCGTGCCTGTGTCCCTAGGCTGTATATAAAAGGTAGAGTAGGATTTGGCCCATGGACTGTAGTTTGCTGACTCCTGGAAAGTATCACATTTTTTTTTAATTTATGAGAATGCTATTTATTTAAAAAAAAAACCTCAATCTTCTTAAAATTAAATTCTCACATATGTTAAAAAATGAAACTATACTTAAGGATCATAAGGTAAGGCATATTCAAAAACTCACTAGTCTCTTCCCAGTCCCACTAAGCAAATAAGCATTTTTGTCAACTTCTACTTTTTAGTTTATTTCTGGTGATTATCATAAAAAAATTAAATAACATTTGTATATAGTATTTCTTGATTTAGAGAAATGTGGCATCTGCAGTGTTTAAGTGGTAAAAAAAATCGTTGACTACATAATGCTGAAAGAAGGAAAGTTTTACTCCGTTGTTATATACTATGTTCTCTTCTTCTCTGAATCTGCTATTTTTAACAATTTCTCATGTGCAATATCTTCATAACTATAATGAAGTCTTTTGTGCTTCATTTATTGTTTAATCGAAATAACAAAATTACAAACATTGCTATGATTTGAATGTGTACCCCAAAGTTTATGTGCCATAAATTTAATCTCCAAGGCAACTGTGTCAAGAGATGGGATCTTTCAGAGGTAACTGGGTCATCTGGTCTCTGACCTCGTAAATTATTTAAGGTGTTTATTGCAAGAGTGGCTTCATTATCCCGAGAATGGGTTTGTTATAAACATAAGTTCAGCTCTCTCTTGCTCTTCCTCAGACGCATGCTCTTTTCCCCTTCTGCCACGGAATGACAGGGCAAGAAGGCTTTCAACAGGTGTGGCCCTTCGACAGGTGTGGCTCCTCAACCTTAGACTTTCTAGCCTCCAGAATTGAAAGAAATAAATCTTTTATGTTTATAAGTTACCCAGTCTCAGACATTCTTTTATAGCAGCAGAAATGATTTGAGACAGGAAACCAGTCCTAAGAAGAGAGGCTGTTGCAATAACAAATACCTGAAAATGCAGAAGTAGTTTTGGAAGTGGGACATGAGTAGAGGCTAAAAGAATAGGTTAGTTCTTGTAAAAGCTCGAAAGAAGACAAACTACTTAAGTTGCTGTGATCCGAATATTTGCAGAAATATTGACAGTAAATGTCTTTCTTCTGAAGCCTTAGAAATGAAAAACAAGTTATTGAAAACTGGAATTAAGGCCATCTTTTTCATACATTCACAAACAATTTAGCAGAATTGTGGGTTTTTAAAAAAACATTCGTTGAAGGCTGAACTTAGAGGAAATGACATATAATATCTGAAACAAAAAAACTAAGTGGTAAAACATATATGATGTTGAATGGCTTTTTGGGGCCACTTATAGTAAAATGAGAGAAGAAAGACATGATTTTAAGATACAATTCACAATGAAAAAGGAAGCAGAATGGAAAGAATTAGAAAACTCTCAGCCTGGCCACCATGGAAAGAATTAAAACGCATATTCAGGACAGAATACTGCAATGGGAGAATGAACCCAAACACATTTCAGAGGAAAACATACATTTAGGGGACCAGAGGCAGAATGCTATGTTTTGAATGTGTCCAGCAAAGTTCATGTGCTGGGAACTTTATTCCCAATACAACAGTGTTCTGTGGGATGTTTAAGAGGTGATTAGATCACAAGGGCTCTACCCCTATGAACGACTTTAAGCGATTTACTGTGAAAGTCCGTTCATGATCATGAGAATGAGTTTGTTATGAATGTGAACTCACCCTTCTCTTGCTCTCTCTCTTTCTGGTGCATGCTCCTTTACCCTTATGTCATTTCACCGTGTAATAAAACATATTGAAATTCCTCATCAATGCTGGCACCTTGATATTGGACTTCCCACTCTCCATAATTGTGAAAAATACATTTCTTTTCCTTATAAATCACCCACTCTGTAGCATCCTGTTATTACACCACAAAATGGACTGAGAAAAACATTAACATTATTATGATTAAGTAAATACATTTCCCTCAGAACCAAGTACTGACAAGGCATAAGGAAGAATCTTTATGTTACTGAGCCTTAGGTTCTGGAAGTAGGCAGAAGATTTTAAATCAAGGCTTTCTCTTTAATTATTTCTTCTTCTTCAAGGTAAAATTCACCTATCTATATCTCAAATCAATTTTATTTTATGTCTTTTACATTATCTTGAATAATGTAAATATACAAGTATTACACAGATATGTTTGTACATGCATGAAGTACATAAATAACAAATTTTGAGTACTTACTGGTCTAAAATGCATTTCCTTTTGCTCAAATAATTGTTCCCCTCATTGTAGAATCCAAGGTTCAAAACCACATGCCTTGTAAAGAAACTATTTCATCATCATCAAGTATTAGTGCCATAGCTGGGAAGTCTGAGGTGAGTTTGACCTTTATTTTTTTATAAGTAACCTATAGATTTTTTTTGAGAACTGTGAGTGTTCTTGATTCTTAGAATTTTTAATATTTTCAGGATTTTTTAAGCTGTTAGTCTTATTTTTAGAATTAGTATTATTCATTTGGAACTAGATAAGCACATGTTAGGGCTTTTATGAAGACCTGTATATTTTTATTTTGAAATACACAAAAAAGTTAAAACCCATAAGACCAGAAATGCACAGATTAATTAACTTTTATCAAGTAAACATTTTACTACTACTCAGCTTAAAAAATACAACTTTTCCAGGAAGTCAGAGGCATCCCATATGCTCTTTCTCATTCACAGCTCGTCTCCCACTCCACTAAAGGCGATAAGTCTCCTGCTTTCTATCAGTCTCTCTCTTTTTAAAATTTTCTCTACACCAGTTGTGTGAAAACTGTAGATTTATTGTTCCTATCTTTGAACTTACCGTAGATGGATTCATGCAGTATATAGTTTGTGTGTGAGTTTGGTTATTCATATTTGTGCAATTCATCTATTTAACTTAGATAGTCCTCTCTTAAGTATTACCTCACTTTACTAACCAATACTACGGTTGATGGGCATTGAAGTATTTTTGGTTTGTGACTATTATGAATGATGTTGTTACAGATATGCTTATGTATGTGTTGGTTAGCTGGTCACAAATCTGTTGTATGTAAGTAGATCATGGAGTACACCTACATGCATCTTCCGTAGGAAACTTCAAAATGTTTTTTTCAAAGTTTATAGTGTTACCAGAAATATATGAGGATTTCTATTGCCCCACATCATAATCAGCAATTTGTGTTATCTTTTTTAATAAGTTCTATACATTCCAGTGGATGAGTAGCAAACTGTGAGAGGAATAGCTCTGTTGGACCTTGTGGAACTTAGTCTACAGACAGTTTTCCATATGAGGGGGAGCAAAAGGCTCCACTTCCTGATCTGAAGCATATGAAAAAGACAGTGATCACAGTCTCCAGTGAAAAGGCCTCCAATGGGAAAGGACCACTTCCAATTTAAGGGAAAGAAAATATCTTTACAAATCTATGTTTAAGTAATACTTCCTTCTAAATAATAGTACCACTGCCGCACCTGAACAAACTGGTCATGTCCATACTCTTTGCCTTCAGAGACTTTAGGATTTATAGTCAGGATGTAAAGTTCAGTTATAAATAAAGGGTTATAAGGAATAATGTATAGGTTGTATAAAGGGTTTTCTTAACTTTCACAAGATTGTGAAGCAGAAAAACATAACTTTTGGATGGGCAGATGAGGAATAGCGTCTTCGAAGGACATGTGAGCTATAATTTGGAAGAAAGAAAATTTGATAAGAATATTAATTAAATTATAGCTTTTCTGTACCACATAACGCTTCAATACAGAACCCATATACAGGGTACTATAGTGTTCCCATTTAACAAGTGAGAAAAATGAGACTTGAAGAAGTTAAGTGACTTTACCAAAGGCATACAGCTGAAAGATGATGCAGCCAGTATCTTAACCCAAGTGTATCTACTTCCAAAGCCTGTACTCCAGAAGGAAAAACATAAGTTGTAACATATTGATGACTGATTGTGTATAATAATTTGTATAAATTATGGCTTATTTTACTACTGTAAAAGGGCTATACCGATTGTTATGTTTCAGAATTGAGGAAATTGATGTTTAGACAGTTGTAGCAATTTTCCTTTTCACTGTACTGTATTTTCACTCAAGTAAGCAGAAAAACTTGAGTAAATTAGGTACAGATAACAGAGTATTCAAAATGTCCATTGAGATTTTTGTCTTTTGAGTGTAAGTTGGAGGACTAGCAGGTATAGACTATAAAGAAAAAAGAATTAGTTGAAGTTGTTCAGGCTTTGGGCTTTACTGCAAATTAAGATGTTTTGACAACATTCTGTAGGAAGCTGGAAACTACTGACCTTTCATAACGGTAAAATGGATGGTACTGTGTATCATCCTTTGCGCAGTCAAGATTGGAGTTTGAAAAACCTAAAAAGAAGCTACTGCATAAACTCCATAGAAGACATAAAAGAGAGATGGTGGAAAGGGAAATGGGGGGCAGGAGTTACAGAATGGGTCAGTTGCAGAGCTAGAAGGCACATTTATGTCTGTAACCCCTAGTCTCATTCATGAGTGGTGCATTTTTTCTTGAGTTAAATTCTTTCATGAATCAAATTTTCAGTGAAAATTATTGAAAAAAGGTTGGCTATATCAAGCCATTGATATCTCTGGAAAATTACTTTTTCTGAAACATATGTCTGTAATGGTTCATTTCCCTTGCAATGTGAAACACTTAAGATAGAACAAAAGCACACCATTCATCTAAAAAAAAAAAAAATCCTGAGAAATGTATACATGGAGGTTCTTGTCACATAATTACAAGATTTGGCTATAAAGTTACATAAATTAAATGACATCTAAAGGGCAGGAATTAGGGAGGTAGTGAAATGGTGCATGAATCATGAGAAAATGGAAATGGCAAAGAAGAGCATCTTAAATCTACAACGGTCATTCACATAAGTAATACTGGACCATTTCCCATCTGTCATAGTCCATGAAGATTTGCACTGCCCTTCGCTTAGATGAGTTGCCCTTGAAGTGCAGTTAGCAGTGTAGGGTGAAACATCAACTGTTCTGCCTTGAGAGAATGAGTCTAGGCAGCAAATGTCTGATAACGTGAGACCCTTAAGGCTGGTGAAGAACAAATATGGCAACAGCTATGCCATATTTGCATATGGAGGCAGAATAAGTATTAATACTGCCAAAAAAGGATTCTGAGAACATTGGTTCAAAATTCTTATCAATTTAATTATAATAGTATAGCGCCTGATAGGACTTCATCAAGGGTCTCCCTCTGCTAAATTTGTAATTTAATCAATATTAACCACCCATCAGATTTTTCCTTCAAGATTCAAGTACAATTTTTCCTTCAAGATTCAAGTACACTTACACATGTACATAAAAACATATATATCTATAAACTTATGTATGAATATTTCTATATATATTCTTTATAAAGTAATGTCAATTAAATTACACATGATAATTGAATTCCAGCTTCAAGAAAAGACATGCAATTTTCTGTTTCTTAGAAATGAGAATTAATCTCATTTTGTAGGATTTTAAAAATGATAGAATGCATAAATTTATTTGATTTCTTCATAACTAATACTGACTGAGTGCCTTCACTGTTCCAGATATTGTATTAAGTACTGGAGCCTAATGAACCTGCAATTTCTTTTTTAAATATGATGTAACATTACATCATACTGATTTTGGACTTATTACATGAACTTCCCAGCAGCCTATTTGAGTTGGTAATTTTGTGTCCTAACAGTGTGGGTAATAAGATTTTCTGTAGCCTTCATGACCAGTGGGTATACAGAGAACTGGGGCTATTATTTTAAACATAGAGGTGGTTTTCCTTTATCAAGAAAAGAGACGCCTAAATGTTCATTGAAAGGTATCTATTATTTGTGTGGGTTGTTATGACAGATGTATGAGTTGGTGTTTACATCTGAAAACATAGTACAAAAATACTATTTAGTCGTGATTAAACAGTAAAGGCTTGTAATCAATGTGGACAACATTATAGTTGTATAAATTAAGTTTCCTTTGGGAAATTCTTTCCTCAACTCTGCCCTTGGAACACTGAAAGGATGAGATTCGGGGTAGGGAAGACATATCACTCAGTCTACTTTTTCTAGGCAGACAGAGTTGTATTGGAGTCTGTGCCTACCAATGAGAGCCAAATGCTACATTTTCAGAGATCCTATGAGAAAGAAGCTTTAAATACCCCATGGGAATTGACAAATGCTATAATACCAACACCCTTCCCCTCCTAGACACAGCCAGTTATTCGATCATTTGCCAGTTCACCACTGGAAGTAGCTTATCATGTGTGTCTGTATCTCAGTTTCCCTATCTGAAAATGGAAATAACATTTTTTCTACCTACTACATAGAATTACAGAGGTGATTATAATAATTTATCTGTCCAAAATTTTGAACTATATGCCTTTTATCCATTCTTTTTATATTATGTTATTACATTATTTTTACTACTTTTAAGAGATAACAAAGAGGTCTTTGCAGTATTTTTTTTTTTTTTGCAGTTTTTGTCACAGCCAGGCTTGAACCCACCACCCCCAGTATATGGGGCTGGCACCCTACTCTTTAGCCACAGGTGCCACCTGGTCTTTGCAATGTTGTAGGAGCCAAGAGCTCAGACATGTGTCCAGTGGAGGGGTTTGGCAGTATGAAATCTTTAGGTAGCTATAGAATTTCCAGGTTTTAGGGCTCTGTGTTATAATTCCCTTCATAGTCTCTAAACCTATGCTTAGCTTTCACTGTAGAAAAACCTAAGAAAATGCTTGTATCAGGATTATTGTTTCTATTATCTGTCTTTCCTCTAGTAACATAAAAGTTTGATGAAGGCAATGAGTTTTGTATTTTTGTTTGATACTGAATTTCAACACCTTGAAACTTGACTGACATGCAATAAATATTTAATAAAAATCTTGTTAGATTTTATGAAGAACAGAGAGAAAGACATACCAGATGGAGAAAACATGGTGGATTATGTAAGTGGGATAGGAAAAAAAATTAGTTTAGCTAGAATTTGGGTAGGGAAAGGGAATAGTGCAAGAATTGTAAATGTTGGCTTGGAGCCTGTGGCTCAAGTGGCTAAGGCACCAGCCACATACACCTAAGGTAGAGAGTTTGAATCCAGCCTGGGCCTGCCAAACAACGATGGCTGCAACCAAAAAATAGCCGGGCGTTGTGGCTGGCGCCTGTGGTCCCAGCTACTTAGGAGACTGAGGCAGGAGACTTGCTTGAGCCCAGGAGTTGGAGGTTACTGTGAGCTGTGATGCCATAGCACTCTACCCAGGGGGACAGCTTGAGGCTCTGTCTCAAAAAAATAATAATAATTATAAGTGTTAAGATAGTTATATTATTTATTTGGCTGTGTTTGAATAAATTTACAGAAAAAATGCTTTTAAATGAGTTCAATGTGCAAATTTATTTCTCAATTTTTCTATTCTATTTGTTCAATCTATGTATTCCTTTTTTTATGCCAGTACCAAGCCAATTTTAATTACTATAGCTTTATAGTATATTTTGAAGTCAGGAATGTTAATGCTTCCAGCTTTATTCTTTTTTCTCAAGATTACCTTGGCTATTCATGGTCTTTTGTGGTTAGATACAAATTTTAGGATTTTTTTTTTTCTAAGAAGAATGACATTGTTAAATTGATATGGATTGTGTTGGACTTGTATATGTCTTGGGGTAATACGGACATTTTAACACTATTAATTCTTCCAATCCATGAGTAAGGCATATATTTCCATTTAAATGTGTCCTTAGTTACTTTCATTAATGTTTTCTAGTCTTCAGTGGAGAGATCTTTCAGCTTCTTGGTTAAATTTATTCTTAAGTATTTTATTTTTTGTAGCTATTTTAATTGATTTTTTTTCTTGATTTCTCTTTTAGATACTTCATTGTTAGTGTATAGAAATGCTCCAAATTTTTGTACTGTTGGTTTTTTATCCTGTAACTTTACTGAATTCCTTTATTAATCCAAATAATTTTGTGGAAATTTGGGGGTATTTTTACATACGAGGTAATTTATTCTTCAATCAGCACATTCTATGTTCATCCTTTCTGTTTTAGATTCCTTTTATTTTGTTCTCTTTCCTAATTGCTCTAGTTTAAACTTCCAGTACTATGTTGAATAGATGCGATGAGAGGGGGAATCCTTGTCCTGTTCGTGATCTTAGAAGAAAAGCATTTAACTTTTCATTATTGAGTGTGATTTTACCTGTGAGCTTGTCATATGGCCTTTCTTGTGTTGAGATAATTTGTTGAGAGATTTGACCATTTTATGTGGTTATGGTGATGATAATATTGTTTTGTTGATGGTGCTATTTCTTCGGTGTGTCGCATTTATAGATTTCTGTTTAATGAACTCACAGGGATAGTTCCCACTTAATCATGGAAAATAATCCTTTTAATATGTGATTGGATTCGGCATTTCGTTGAGGACATTGGCATCTATGTTTACCAGGGGTAGTGGTTTATAGTTTCCTTTTCTTGTAGTATCCTTGTATGACTTTGCTATCAGAATAATATTGGTCTCAAAAAACCAGTATGAGAGTTTTTCACCCTTTAAATTTTTTTCTTTTTGAAAGTTTAGGAAGGCTTAGTATTAGCTCTTCTTTAAATATTTGGTAGAAATCAGCAGGGAAGTCATTAGGCACTGGGCTTTTCTTTGATGGGAAACTATTATTGATTCAATCTCCTTTTTATTGATTTGTTCAGATTTGTCATTTTGTTCATTGATTTATGATTGCTTTGTAAATCCATTTTTCTTTTTTCTTTTCATCCTCTTTTGCTTTCTTCTTTTGTGATTAGACGATTTTCTCTAGGGCTGTATTTTGACTCCTTACATTTTATCTTTTGTATATTGTTGGTAGGTTTTGCTTTTTGGTTGAAATATCCTGTTATAACTATAAGATGTTTTAAAACAACTTACAGTTCTAACAGTTTAAGTTATCAACAACATCACTTTACTGATTACATAAAACAACATTATTCTTTTACTCAATCTTCTCAAATTTTATGTTTTGATGTTACAATTTATGCATTTTTATACAGTATATCACTAAACAAATAATTGTACTATTATTTCCTGATCTTCCTGGCCTATAAGATTTTTGCTTGGAAATTTAGTGCTAACCTTATTGATCCTCCCTTATATTTTATTATTATTTCTTTTGCTGCCTTCATGATCTTCTCTTCACCTTTGATTTTTGACAGTTTGATTTTTAAGGTACTATTATCTAGTCTTATTTGAATTGAATCTGATTGGATACTGTTTACATTCCTGCATATACATATTTATATTTTTCTCCAGAATTGGATAGTTTTTGCTATTATTAATTTAACAATTCTTTCCACTCTTTGTTCTCTATTTTCCACTTTGAAATACTTTAACTCAAGTGTTTGTCCTTTTCATGCTGTTTCACTAGTTCTTTAAGCTTTCTTGATTCCTTGTCATTCTTTGTTGTTTTTGTGATTGGGTAATTTCAAATAACCTGTCTTCAAGTTCAGAGTCTTATGCTTGATCAATTCTGTTGCATTTTTCATTTCCTTTATTGTCTTGATATTTCACAACCCTAGCATTTCCATTCATTTTTTTCATAATTTAATTTTTTCTGTTAAAAATTAAGTTTTTATCATTTATTAGTTTCTTTTTTCATTCAATTATTTCTCTATTTTGTGAAGTTTTCTGAGCTTTAAGCATTTAAACAATTATTTTAAATATTTTGTCATGTATTTCATTAATTTCCATGTCTTTGGGGTCAGCTACTAGACTATTGTATTCTTTTGTAGTATTATGTTTCCTTGGCTTTTCATGTTTCTTATATATTTATGCGTATACATTTGATGCAGACTTTGTAGGCTAGCTTCACTATTTAAGTGCAAGGGGTAGGAGAGTTCTTGCTTGGTGGGGTGTAGTAGTTAAGGCACCACTGATTGTTTCAACTGTATAATCTCTCTGTAGCCCTTACAGCTGAGGTCAGTCAGTGTTGAAAATATTGCAGGGATTCATAGTGGCCAATGCTGTGAATTTCTACACTGGTAGCATGGATTATTGGGATCTTTATTGGTGATGACTACAAATACCCTAAATATATTTGCTCCAACAAGAGAATTTGTAGATGAAGGAAGTCTTCTTGGCATTGGGTCTGGCTTGTGGGCTGACTTGCAGTGCTGGTGACCTTGTGTCTGATGAGTGGCACCCATGCAGCAGCCATGGGAACTGATGACTAAATCCCAGGCATTACATAGATGGATTATGTCTCTGGGCCTGGGTGATAAGGGCAATGGTCCCAAGATAAAGGCACCCTGACTATTTTGTTGGTAACAGAATGCAAGGCATGGATACTTTTAAAGTAGCTGGGAAAGTTGAAAGTGGGGAAACAAGCATGGGCAGTATTAGAATGGCCCCAGGGTCTTGGCAAGGTCTGGCTGTCTCTTATTTATTTATTTATTTATTTAGAGACAGAATCTCACTTTATTGCCCTCAGTAGAATGTCATGGTGTCACAGCTCACAGTAACTCCAACTACTGGGCTTAGGTGATTCTCTTGCCTCTGCCTCCCGAGTAGCTGAGGCCTGGCTCTCTTTAAAGGTTGAGCTAGTTGGTGCCTGGGGCACGGGCAGTGAGAGCTTAGATAGGAAGCCCAGAGTGTAAATTAAATTTCTCTGGTAATGGTTCTTATGTTTGAAGTATGGCACGTACAGTGCCACCTTGGTACCTAGATACAAAGTGCAGTCTTGCACTGGAGCTTCAGCAACTCCAGGATTACAGCACATGTGTTGTTGGCAGAATCTTCTTTCCTAAAACAGTTTAAAAACACTTGTGTGGGGAAGGGATGTGAAGCTATTTTTATCTGTGGTTGCCTGGCAGTAGTGACCATCATTCACTTCAGTAGCAAGAGATGCCGTGTTCTCTGGTGAGTTGGCAAATAAAACCACAGTGATTCCTGTCATACAGTATTAGTTTCCACCCTTCTTTGCTCCTAGCTGTCTCCTTGTGTCTCAAATCTACCATTCTCACCAGAAATCTTTTTGTATGTGGATGTTCTCTCTCTTTTCCCCATTATGTTGCTAAAGAATTTTTAATGTGCTCTTGAGCTCTTTCTGGGCTACTTTGGTCTGTGCATAGCTGTCTAATTTTTTTTGTTGTTGTTAAAGAATGAAGGATAGTATTCCTACTCTGCCGTCTTGGTAGCATCACCTAGGTAAGCTACTGGCTGTTATGGAAAGCCCCATGCTTCAGCTCCCCTTCCTGAAAAGAAACATAAACATATAGAATCATTAACATAATTTGTGATATTTTGAATTTCTGAAGTTCAAAATAACACCCCAATTTCCATGCACTGCAGGTTTTAGTTACTGGAACATCAAAGAGAATTACTAAAAGAAAAAAAAATAGCATTAAAAAATAAGACCACAGGAGCTGGATGTGGTTGGTCACGCCTGTAATTCTAGCACTCTGGGATGCTGAGTCGAGTGGATTGCTTGAGCTCAGGAGTTCCAGATCAGCCTATCTCTACTGAAAATAGAAATCTACAGCCAGGCACTGTACTCTCAGGGCACCTGTACTCTCAGCTTGTCAGGAGGTTGAGAGAAAAGGATCCATTGAGCTTAAGAGTTTGAGGTTGCTGTGAGCTACAATGACACCAGGGCACTCTACCCAGGGTGACAGAGTGAGAATCTATTTTGAAAAAGAAAAAAGAGAATGTTTCAAGGTTTGTGACAATGGGATTCTCAAGCTGAGTCATAATCACCCCCTAAAATGAAAAATGATCTTAAATTTGAATTCCTTTTTGTGCTTTTTGTTGTGTAGTTCTGTTTTATTTGATTTATCATAGGAGAAAGAATTTTCAGTTATTGCAGTACCAATGCTCACTCTGAGAGCATTTCTGCTTTATCATTCATAAGAACATGTAAGTGTTTATATATTGGTTTCATAATAGTATTGAGTACATTGGATACTTTTTCTTTTCATTCTTGAGATACTTTACTAAGAAAAGTTTGTTCCAGCTCTATCCAGGTAAACATAAAAGATGTAAACTCTCCCTCTTTTTATGGCTGCATAGTATTCCATGGTGTACATATAATACCACAATTTGTTCATCCATTCATGGGTTTATGGGCATTTAGTATGCTTCTGCAACTTGGCTATTATAAATTGGGCTCAAATGCTGCAATAAATAGTCCAGAAGGAAAGAGGTATAAGGAGGGACAGGGGATGGGGGTGGGTGAGTGGTGGGAGGATATTTGGTGGGCTCTCACCTAAAGTACACAATACAAGGGTACATTTAAAAACAACTAGGAGTATATTACAAATGTCTCACCACAAAAAATAAGTGAGGTGATAGTTATATTAGTTTGATTTATGCTTCCACATTGTATATTAAATCATCACATTGTACCCCATAAATGTATACAATTACGTTTTAATAAAAGTTAAGTTAAAAAATAAGAATATTTCTGAGAGATACAAGCTTTGCTTGTGGTGTTAGTTAGTATTTTAGAGCTTAGACAAATTACTCTCACATATTCCTGATAACATGAGGCCTCAACCTGTGGAATGAATTTTAAATGTCTTCACATACTCAACATTCACATTATAGATGATCTGTTTTATGAAGAACTCCATAATCTCATAAGAATAATTATGTAGTTACAGAGCAAGCATCTTGATGTAAGAATCTAGAAAGCACTGGATAGTAAAGGTAAAAGATTTTTACATAAGATAATTTCTTTGATATAGTCTTCACAGTCATTTCCCAGTCTATGGGCATCATTAAAGCTTTCTAAAATCCTTATATATTATTTAGAAATGAAATTTTGATTGTTGATTTATGAATTTAAAATCTTTGTAAGTTAAAAACATGAATTTACCATAAAATCTTTCAGAAACAGAAATTCAGATATAAGCAGTCCCCAGGTCACAGACCAGGTAGGCTCTGTAGGTTTGTTCTTAAGTTGAATTTGTATGTAAGCTGAAACAGGTATATTTATGTATTACCTGTCATAGCCTCTGTTTGTAAGTGGGAGTTACATGTCAGTTGGATGTTTGTAACTCGAAGACTGCCTGCATTTTAATTTATTTCCATTTACAAATTTTTATCCTTGACTACAAATCTGTTTCCTTTGTCAAAGAAAACCAAAAATCCAAATAACATTCTTTTAAAACCACTTCAAAAAGAATTTATGAAAAGTCATAATAGAGATATGCATTAGCTTGTGACAGTATTAACATCTTTTCAGTTAATTGTAGAGATATTTTGACAGCTGACATTATAATCAGTTTTTTTTTTTTTTTTTTTTT